>NC_133325.1:802253872-802572205 GCF_042186555.1 Aquarana catesbeiana
TATTGGAGATTGAGTGTTGTTGGGGGTTGGTTTGGGAGCAGAGGTGTTCAAATGGAGTGAGTGGCCGTGTGACGGAGGCATCACGATTGAACTCCTGTAAAAAGTGGCGAATTTGAAAGTAGGCCCAGAGTGGAAGAGGGCTGTTTGTGAAGGTGGGTGTTAGTGCTAGGCGTTCTAGGAGAGTACCGTTACGAAAGAAGTGGTGTGCTAATATGTCTGGGTGTTGCCATTGTTGCATTAGGAATTGTGTGGACATACCGGGAAGGAAGGCAGGGTTGAGTCTTACTGGGTTAAGGGTCCTGGAGAGGATGAGATGTGCAGTTTTTGGCATGTTTCTCTGAAACATCGGAGTGTCGGTTCAATGAGAGGGTGTTCTCTAAGAGCGGAGGGATGTGTTTAGGCGACAACCAGGGTGTCGTTCGTAGTGGTGAGGGGGATAATGAGTCTTCCAGTCTAACCCAGTCTTTATAGTGACTGTGTATTGACCAATCTACAATTCTATTGAGATGGCATGCCCAATAATATTTTTGGAGATCTGGGAGACCAATACCCCCCTTCAATTTTGGTCGTGTTAAAAGGTTATATGAAATTCTCAGACGTTTTTGTTTCCACAAAAATTCTGAACACATCCTTCTGTATGATAGGAAGAAAGATAAGGGAAGTTTTATGGGAACGGTTTGCAATATGTAAAGAATACGAGGAAGGATATTCATTTTGATAAATGCTGCATGGTTGAACCACGGAAACTGTAGTTTGTTCCATTTTTTGAGGTCCTCGGATATGGTTTTGAGTATGGGTGAGTAATTTTTGGGGAAGAGGTCTGATAAGTTTGCTGTAAGATAGATCCCTAAGTATTTAATTGTATCATGACGCCATTGGAAGGGGACGTTAGTTTCACATTGTGGGTTTTTCGGATTCTACACGTTCGTTATCGTTTGTTAAAACGATGATGAAAACACCCAAAATTCGGACAAAAATGCATTCGGACGAAAACGAATGCACATGTCTAGTACCCGCACACATGTGCCCAATTCCTGCAAGCATAAGAGGGAACGTGTATTAATCTGTGGACAGGAGTCCATCCAGTGGAGCCATCTTGTCTATTGGCATGCCGTTCCATACAGGTCACCCTCCCATTCGTCTCCAGGGGTAATCTGTTGTCCTACTAACTAGGGATGAGCCGAACACTCCCCGGTTCGGTTCGTGGCAGAACATGCGAACAGACAAAAACTTTGTGCGAACTCGCAAACACCGTTAAAGTCTATGGGACTCGAACGCGAAAAATCAAAAGTGTTAATTTTAAAGGCTAATATACATGCTATTGTCATAAAAAGTGTTTGGGGACCCGGGTCCTGCCCCAGGGGACATGGATCAATGCAAAAAAAGTTTTAAAACTGCAGTTTTTTCGGGAGCAGTGATTTTAATAATGCTTAAAGTGAAACAATAAAAGTGAAATATTCCTTTAACCACTTGCCGACCGCCTCACAATGATATACATCGGCAGAATGGCACGGGCAGGCAGAATCACGTACCCGTACGTGATCTGCCTCCCGCACCAGCCCCAGGCAGCGTCAGGTTATCGCCAGTACCGCTTACACCCATGCACGCACCGTACACCTCCCTTAGTGGTATAGTATCTGATCGGATCAATATCTGATCTGATCCGATCTATACTAGCGTCCCCAGCAGTTTAGGGTTCCCAAAAACGCAGTGTTAGCGGAATCAGCCCAGATACCTGCTAGCACCTGCGTTTTGCCCCTCCGCCCGGCCCAGCCCACCCAAGTGCAGTATTGATCGATCACTGACACTTACAAAACACTAAACGCATAACTGCAGCGTTCGCAGAGTCAGGCCTGATCCCTGCGATCGCTAACAGTTTTTTTGGTAGCGTTTTGGTGAACTGGCAAGCACCAGCGGCCTAGTACACCCCGGTCATAGTCAAACCAGCACTGCAGTAACACTTGGTGACGTGGCGAGTCCCATAAGTGCAGTTCAAGCTGGTGAGGTGGCAAGCACAAGTAGTGTCCCGCTGCCACCAAGAAGAAGACAAACAGGCCCGTTGTGCCCATAATGCCCTTCCTGCTGCATTCGCCAATCCTAATTGGGAACCCACCACTTCTGCAGCCCCCGTACTTCCCCCATTCACATCCCCAACCAAATGTTGTCGGCTGCATGAGAGGCATTTTCTTTATGTCCTCCCGAGTACCCCTACCCAACTAAACCCCCGAAAAAAGATGTTGTGTCTGCAGCAAGCGCGGATATAGGCGTGACACCTGCTATTATTGTCCCTCCTGTCCTGACAATCCTGGTCTTTGCATTGGTGAATGTTTTGAACTCTACCATTCACTAGTTGAGTATTAGCGTAGGGTACAGCATTGCACAGACTAGGACACACTTTCACAGGGTCTCCCAAGATGCCATTGCATTTTGAGAGACCTGAACCTGGAACCGGTTGCAGTTAAAAGTTAGTTACAAAAAAAGTGTAAAAAAAAAAAAAAAAAAATATATATATATATATATATATATATATATATATATATATATATATATATATATATATATAAAATTTTAAAAAATAGTTGTTTTATTGTTCTCTCTCTCTCTATTCTCTCTCTATTGTTCTACTCTTTTTTACTGTATTCTATTCTGCAATGTTTTATTGTGATTATGTTTAATCATGTTTGCTTTTCAGGTATGTAATTTTTTATACTTTACCGTTTACTGTGTTTTATTGTTAACCATTTTTTTGTCTTCAGGTACGCCATTCACGACTTGCAGGTTTTAGGTATCATCTTGGTATCATTCTTTTCAGCCAGCGGTCGGCTTTCATGTAAAAGCAATCCTAGTGGCTAATTAGCCTCTAAACTGCTTTTACAAGCAGTGGGAGGGAATGCCCCCCCACCGTCTTCCGTGTTTTTCTCTGGCTCTCCTGTCTCAACAGGGAACCTGAGAATGCAGCCAGCTGACCATAGTGCTGATCAGAGACCAGAGTGGCTCCAAACATCTCTATGGCTAAGAAACCGGAAGCTACGAGCATTTCGCCGGATGTAAACCGCGCCATTGGGAAATTGGGAAAGCATTTTATCACACCGATCTTGGTGTTGTCAGATGCTTTGAGGGCAGAGGAGAAATCTAGGGTCTAATAGACCCTAATTTTTTCAAAAAAGAGTACCTGTCACTACCTATTGCTATCATAGGGGATATTTACATTCCCTGAGATAACAATAAAAATGATTAACAAAAAGTGAAAGGAACAGTTTAAAAATAAGATAAAAAAGCAAAAAAATAATAAAGAAAAAAAAAAAAGCACCCCTGTCGCCCCCTGCTCTCGCGCTAAGGCGAACGCAAGCGTCGGTCTGGCGTCAAATGTAAACAGCAATTGCACCATGCATGTGAGGTATCACCGCGAAGGTCAGATCGAGGGCAGTAATTTTAGCAGTAGACCTCCTCTGCAAATCTAAAGTGGTAACCTGTAAAGGCTTTTAAAAATGTATTTATTTTGTTGCCACTGCACGTTTGTGCGCAATTGTAAAGTATGTCATGTTTGGTATCCATGTACTTGGCCTAAGATCATCTTTTTTATTTCATCAAACATTTGGGCAATATAGTGTGTTTTGGTGCATTAAAATTTAAAAATGTGTGTTTTTTCCCCAAAAAATGCGTTTGAAAAATCGCTGCGCAAATACTGTGTGAAAAAAATGAAACACCCACCATTTTAATCTGTAGGACATTTCCTTTAAAAAAATATATAATGTTTGGGGGTTCAAGGTAATTTTCTTGGAAAAAAAAATATTTCCTGTCGCATCGTGGCAGCATACACTTTGGGTTGTGACTCCGCCCCTCACAACCTGATAGGACCACATAGCTATAAGTTGTAAAGATGGCCCCTGCCCCAGTATTCTCTTATTTTTCCTCACCTGAAGGACTGAAGATGTCAGAAGCACCCCCTTACCAAATTCGCCCCAGCCAGGTTCTAGCCTCTCCTGGGTGGAAGTCCTTGCCTGTACAGCCTCTAAATGAGCTAGATGGAAGGAACCCCACTCTGGTGATCTCAGGGGTATATGCGGCTTCAGTATAAGCCTTAAACAGGCTTAGTTGTGTGCAGCGGTCTTCATCTGCCTTTCCCACTGTCAGAGAACTCACACAGCAAGCACCCGTCCCCATGAAGCAGCTGCCAATCCTCATTCTGCTAATGCCAAGGTGCATGCACGGAACCATAGCCAGAGGCAAATGAGATCCAGGGGGGGCATGCACAATGGCACCTCTATGCGAATACGCACGCGCTCTAACGCGCGTCCGCGAGTGCCAAAGCGCTAATATGCTAACGCACATGCGCCAATGTGCCAAAGTGCTAATGTGCTAACACGCATGTGCCAATGCGCTAAGTTGCTAAAGCGCATACGCGGACGCACGTACGCTGGCGCCAATCCTGGCACACAGCACCCTATATAAACAGAGAGTCTGCCTAGCATCAGTGCTGGATTGTCTTCAGCTTGTTCCTGTGTTCCTGTGTTCCTGTTGTTACTCTGCCTGATTGACCTTGTTCCTGAAAACCCAGCTATCTTCTGACCATTCTCTTGGATCTCCCCTGCCTGCTGAACCTGTCTCTACTTGCAATACTGACCTTGGCTTGAAATTATGATTACGGCTCTGCCTTCTGATTCTGTACCCTGCTGCCCGTCTGTTGCCAACCCCTGCCTGTTCCTGACTACGGTTTTGCCTTCTGACTTGGTACCCCGCTGCCAGCCTGTTGCCGACTCCTGCCTGTTCCTGATTCTGCAGTTGATCCTGATCTGGCTCCCGCTGAACAAGTTTGGTGATCAGTTTCCACATCTCCTCAGCAGAGGTTCCTATATCTCCAACTTCCAGCCTCCTGCCTGCAGGCACCTGCACCCTTTCGTTGCCCTCGCACTCCCTGTACCCACCACCAGGGGTGCTTGGACCGGAACCGTGCAAGAGGCCACCCTCATCATTTCGGGCTCCGCGGTAAGGTACGTGACACCCACTTTCTGGTGCAGCTTGCTGGGCATTGTGGTACTCCTCTGTCTCTCCCCTGTGCGGTCGGGCATCTCGGTGCTTCTGTGCATGTGCGGGCGGGACGTGACCCCGGCGGCCATGTCGGTCCTTTTAAAAGGCTCAGAATGTCAGTTTTTGATGCCTCCAGCCTTCTTGAGCATTTCTGACGCTGCTGTCAAACTTCTATCAGCTCTGCCTCACCTTTGATCGCTCCCTCCTTGGGGTAAGTGTTTTTTTCTCCTCCCTGGTTCCTTGATGGTTTTGCTGCATGTTTATACTTGCCTGTATCCCTCCAGGGTATCACAGTTATCCTTGCAATGGAGACCGCTGCCCCAGCAGATCACCATCAGCCTAATAGGTAAGGGGGGGAATGTTCATGGTAAGTAGTGAAGATTGAAAAAGAGAGCAGGATCGTACTAATGCTGCCTAATTGGTCAGCCCTACCAGGTCATCAAGATTGTCTAAATCAAGGCGAAGAGAGACCTCATGCAGGAGGAGCCGCTCCAGCCATAGGCGAAGCCGTTCACGCGGCAGAAGTCGCTCAGCACACAGGGGAAGCCATAGGAGGAGCCGTTCCTACTCTAGGCATAGACATTCCCATTACAGAAGATCCCCTGCTCATAGACATCAGTCTCCTGCGCATCCTTCCCGTCCGGCGGGAAATGCTTGCTGGGTATGCGGGGCCACAGCCCTACCAGACAGATTAGCCTGCCGCAAATGTATGGACGAAGCCACCAGAGAAAAAGCTGGTCACTGTAGAACCTACCGGGGTCCCTGCTACGCATATCTCAACTCCAGACGTGGAGGTTACAGCCCTGAGCACCTCTCCATCCCATCCCAGTACATCTAGGGAACAAGAATTCCCGTCAGATGAGGAAGAGCTGGAGGCGGCAGCAGGGTTTGATTTTTCGCTCCTAGGCCCCTTTGTAAAATCGGTCAAGGAAGCGATTAACTGGGAAGAACCTGAAGAGCTACAACAGAAACAAAGGAAGTATTTTCCAAATCTCAAGAAGGTGCCTGAAGCCTTTCCATTCATAGAGGAACTGGATGAGCTTATTAAAGATGAATGGCAGAATCCAGAGAAGAAAGTTAGTCTCTCTAACAGACTTACCAAGTTGTATCCTCTAAAAGAACCCAGAGTATCTCCCCTGGTTTCCCTTCCAGTGGTGGATGCCTCTTTGATGCCTTGCCAGGCATGTGACGCTTCCCATTGAGGACGCAGTGATGTTCAGGGATGTCCTGGACAGAAAGGTGGATACGGACCTTAAAAGGGCTTACGTTTTCGCAGGGGGTGCCTACAGACCAGCAGTGGCACTGGCCGCCGTCGGGAAAGCTATTTCCGGGTGGTCTGCAAACACCGTGAAACTCGTGGCCGAAGGCGCAGATCAAGACCACATTGTTAAAGCCCAACAGGAACTCAGTCTCGCAGGAGACTTCGTGGCGGAAGCCTCTGTGGATACCATTAGGTCCGCTTTGAGATCTATGTTAGCTACGGTAATGGCCAGGTCAGCCGACCCGGCCTCAAAGTCCAACTGGTGCAGGATTCCATATGATGGAGTTAACCTTTTTGGCGCAAAGCTGGATACAGCAATATCCAAAGTGACAGGCTGGAAGTCTGGTCTTATCCCTTCAGACAGAAGACCGAAACAACAAAGAGCGCCTCCCTTCAAGCGCAATCTCCCGGAAAGATACAGGGATGCAAAATCCTATAGACCTGGGAAGGAGTACAGGAGAACTTGGAAGAACCCTCAGACGTCCTTCCTCAAATTCCAAAAAACCAAGACCCCGGCCTCCAATGAACAGAAACCTTTTTGAAGGTACGCCCGCCCAACCAGCAGTAGTGGGTGCCAGGCTCAGAAGATTCAAGTTGGTTTGGGCGGAATTGATAAAAGATCCATGGACAGTATCCACCATCCGGGTCGGGCACAGGTGGTCGTTCAAGAACCGCCCCCCAAGGGGTCACTTCTGCGCAACCAAACTTCCTCCTTCCAGAGAAAAAAGGCTGTCCTTGGTCCAGTATATCCAGGACCTGTTAAGAAAACAAGCAATAGTGGAGCTTGCACCATCTCAAAGAGGTCAAGGTTTCTATTCCCCACTCTTTCTAGTAAGGAAAAAGTCAGGGGACTTTCGTCCTTTCCTGGACCTAAAGAAACTCAACCGGTCAATCTGGGTAGAAACATTCAGGATGGAGAGCCTTTAATCAATTCTCCAGGCGATAAATTGGGGAGACTGGATGCTCTCAGTCGATCTTCAAGACGCATACTTACATATCCCGATTCACGCAGAATTCCAGAGATTCCTCTGATTTACGATAAACAGCTGGCACTTCAAATTTCCTAGTCTTCTGTTTGGAATCTCCACCGCACCCAGGACGTTCACGAAAGTCCTATTGCCCGTGATAGCCCACTTGAGAGAGAGGGGATTGAGAGTCCACCATTACCTGGACGACATCCTGCTTCTTTCGGACAACAAGGAGTCTCTCATCCAGCATCGGGGGGAACACTGGTCTCCTCCTTACAGTCTCTAGGGTGGCTGATAAACTGGGAGAAAAGCAGTATCCACCCCACTCAGAGAATGGTCTTTTTAGGGGCCGAACTGGACATGAGAGAGAACATGGTGGAGCTTCCAGAGGAGAAGATTCCTCCCCTGATTCAGAAGGTGAAGAAGGCTATCTCGGCCAAGAGACTACCAGCCAGAACATGCCTCAGTATCCTGGGTTCTTTGGCATCCACCATTCCGATGGTTCAGTGGGCGCAATGGAACTCAAGGCCTTTCCAAATTTCCTTCCTGCGCCAGTGGAACGGGATTTCAATGTCCCAGTCGATTCAAATCCCTCAGGAGGTGAAGCAATCATTGATGTGGTGGACTCGGCCTCGCAACTTAAGAAGGTGCAAGCACATTATCACCCCTCACCAGGAGACAGTGACCTCAGATGCCAGTCTGCAGGGGTGGGGAGCTTACCATCAGCACTTTGCGGCTCAAGGCCGCTGGCCATTCAGGGCACAGGACACAGTGTCAAATGTGTTAGAAATGAGAGCAGCACTCCAGGCGCTCCTGTCCTTCAGCTCCCTCTTGAGAGGAAGACATGTTCTTCTGAGAATGGACAACAAGGTTGCGGTTGCCTTTGTCAACAGGCAGGGGGGCACCAGAAGCAGGTCCATGATGCAGGAGGTCCGTCCTGTCCTAGAGTGGGCACGACTGAACCTGTTAAGCCTAAGGGCAGTCTATGTTCCAGGGGTCCAGAACGTGCTGGCTGACTCGCTGAGCAGGAATTTTACCTCCAACCACGAGTGGTCTCTGAACCCACAGGCCTACGCCCTCATATCCCTGACTTGGGGTTCACCAGAGATAGACCTGGCGGCAACCCCAGAGAATGCGAAATGTCGGAGATTCCTATCAAGAGTACCATTCCCTTCGGCGGAGGGGACGGATTGTCTCCTGCACCCCTGGAACTTCCAGCTGGGATACATCTTCCCTCCAACTCCTCTCATAGCGAGGTTTCTCCTGAGACTCAAGGAGTCATCGGCACTGGTGGTGGCAGTGATTCCCTTTTGGCCGAGGAGGCCATGGTTTACCACTCTGATGCAGCTGAATATGGCAGATCCCCTGCCCCTTTCGTTGTCGCCAGACCTACTTTCCCAAGGCCATCTTCTTCACCCGAACCCGGAGAAGCTACATTTGATGGCTTGGAGACTGAAAGGGCAAGGTACCTAGAGCCAGGCTGTTCCCAGAGGGTAGTGGATACCCTACTCCAGGCCAGGAGGCCTAACATGAATAATACTTATAGGCGAGTCTGGGAGAAGTTTACCGCCTTCGCTCAACAGCAAGGTTGGGACCCATCCTCACCATCGGTGTCACAGGTCCTGGAGTTTCTTCAGCTAGGCCTAGAGAAGGGCCTTAGATCAAGTACCTTAAAGGTCCAAGTCTCGGCCCTGTCCGCCTTGACAGGAGTCAGATGGGCACAAGATCCCCTTGTGGTTCAGTTTCAATGGGCCTGTCTAAAGCTGAGGCCGCCTAGAAAACCTTCCTTCCCAGTCTGGGACCTCTCAGTCGTACTGGAAGCTTTATCTAAGGAACCCTTCTTTCCTAATGAGAACATATCCTTAATGGATCTGACGCTGAAAGTCTCATTCCTGATAGCCATAACATCGGCTAAGAGGGTGTCAGAGATGCAATCTTAATGGTCAGTGATCCATATCTGATTGTATTGCCAGACAGGTTAGTCTTGAAACCTTCGGACTGGTTCATCCCTAAGGTATCCTCGTCCTTTCACTTCAACCAGGAGATTAACCTTCCGGCTCTCAGTACGGAACAAGGCGACTGTCAGAGAGTTCCCTTGGGCAGATGCGCTGTTGGTGGGCATCGCGGTGCGTTGGCGCGCGTCGGCGGGCGCGCGCGCCCGGTGTTTGGCGCCAACCTGTCTATTTAGGCCATCTGCACAGGGGGCTCGGTGCTGTCCGATCTTCAGCTCCCTGTGTTCCTGCTTCCTGCTTCCTGTTTCCTGTTGTTTCCGATCTCCTGACCACCGGCCTGTCTCTGTTCCTCCTTGTTTGCTGCCTGCCACTGATCCCGGACCGTCCTGACTATGAATCTGCCTGCTCCTCTGTACTGTGTTGCCCGCCTGCTGCCAACCTCTGCCTGTGACCCGACCAACCCGCTCCACTCCTGCTCTGCACCCACTGCCTGTGCTCCAGTTGACTGGTGATCTCCATAACCATCTTAACCGGGATCTTCCTGCAGCTACCCGCCAGGCTCTCATACCACTCTGTGCTCCCGTGCCTCCTGTCCATACTACCAGGGGCCGGTAACCAGATACGTAAGGGAGGCCTCCCCCTGCTACATCGGGCTCACCTGTCTGCTACGTACAAGTCTGACAGTATCGGACAGCCATGTCCGAGCCCGAGCAGGGAACCTCCCCCATGGAGGAACTGTGTAGACACCTGGTGGGTCTCACGCAAGCTGTGAAGAGCCTCCAGGAAGGCTACACAAGGCTGGAAGAACAAGTCCAGGTCCTGTCAGCTCCAACCCATCCACAAGCTGCTTCATCGGCCGGAGCGCCCTCTGCGCCCTCAGTAGTTATGCTACCTCCAGAGCCTAAGGTACCCATACCCGAAAGATTTGCTGGGGACCGCAGTAAATTTCGTGCCTTCCGCAATGCCTGCGAGCTATACTTTGCCCTGCAACCTAGCACTTTTTCCTTGGAGGCGACCAAGGTGGGCTTTGTGATCACCGCCTCCTGGAACAGAAGTCTGGAGCACTGGACGACCTTGATGCCTTTTTCACTGTCATGTCCCAGTTGTATGAGGATCCTCAGGTAACAGCGACTGCCGAAGCCGCCCTGCACGCCCTTCAACAGGAGCGTAGAGCCACAGAGGACTATGTGGTGGAATTTAGGCAGTGGAGTTCCGACACTGGTTGGAATGATGCGGCTTTACGTTATCAATTCTGCATGGGGTTGCCTGAGCCCCTGAAGGACGAGTTAGCACGGGTCGGTGTACCCCAAACCTTGGATGAACTCATCAATCTGGCTATTCAGATCGACCGACGCCTCAGAGAGCGTCGCTCCGAGAGGTCTACCAGCCAATTCCGCCCTACCTGGATGCTACCCAAGGTTCCAAGCTCTCCCAGCCAGTCCTTCCCGGCACCGGCCACATCAGTTCCAGATACCTCCGAACCAATGCAACTCGGGCTATTCCGCCCTTCTCTCGATCCAGAAGAACACCAACGCCGAAGAGTTAACAATCTCTGCATGTACTGTGGGGAGCCTGGACACTACGTGAGGTCTTGCCCAAACAAGACACGTAAGTCGCTTAAGTCGCTGCCCATCTCTTCAATTTGTGCACCTGCTTTCTCTAAACCTGTTAATCATCTTGCTCTTTCTATCACCCTACAGCTTCCAGGAAAGATTATTCCAGCTACAGTCATCATTGATTCAGGAGCCTGCAGCTGTTTTATTGATCTGACCTTCGCTGCCAACCATCACATTCCTCTCCAGTCCAAAGTCCGGGGACTCTTGGTACATCTTGCAGATGGCTCCTCTCTTTGCTCCGGCCCTGTCACGCAGGAAACCATTCCTTTGTTGGCCACCATGGGCCCTAACCATCAAGAACTTCTGCGCCTGGATGCCATCTCCTCTCCCCTTTTTCCCATCATATTGGGGATGCCATGGTTACAGGCCCATAACCCCAGCATTGACTGGTCCAGTGGAGAAGTCAAGTTCTTTTCTGATTACTGCCGACAACACTGCTTACATACAGATTCTGCTGAGTCTACCCAATTACTCTGTTTAGACACCGAATCCGAGCTTCAACAGGTGGTCCCTGCACCCTATTGGGACTTTCTGGACGTCTTTAGCAAAAAAGGAGCAGAGGCCTTACCTCCTCACAGGCCTTACGATTGCCCAATTGAGCTATTACCTGGAGCAGAAGTTCCCTTTGGAAGGATTTTCCCACTGACAGAGCAGAAGCTTGATACTCTAAAAATATACATCGACGAGAACCTGAAGAAAGGGTTTATCCGCCCATCTACCTCTCCGGCCGGGGCTGGCATATTCTTTGTGGAGAAAAAAGACCATTCCTTGCGTCCTTGTATCGATTATCGGGAATTGAACAAAGTAACAATCAAGAACCGTTACCCTCTACCTTTAGTGCCCGAACTCTTCCAGAGATTAGGAATCCGCAGTAATCTTTACCAAGCTAGATCTCCGTGGTGCCTACAACCTGATCCGCATTCGAGAAGGAGATGAGTGGAAGACAGCTTTTCGCACCAGATTTGGACATTATGAATACCTTGTCATGCCCTTCGGTCTGTGCAACGCACCTGCTATGTTCCAACATTTTGTCAACGACATCTTCCGTGACTTCCTGGATCTTTATGTTATTGTCTACCTAGATGATATCCTGATCTTTTCCTCCTCAGTCTCAGATCATCGCAGGCATGTAAGAAATGTGTTAGCTCGTCTCAGGCAGCATGGACTTTATGCTAAACCAGAAAAATGCCAATTCGAACTTCAAAGCATCCAGTTTTTAGGCCTAATCATTTCTGTTGATGGTATAAAAATGGATCCGCAGAAAGTATCTGCCATTCTGAAGTGGCCCGCTCCCTCCGATAAAAAAGGGGTTCAAAGGTTCATCGGCTTTTCAAACTTTTACAGGAAGTTCATTAGGGGCTTCTCTACAATAATTGCCCCCATCACCGAAATAACCAGACAAGGGAATCGATTCCAGTGGTCCCCTGAGGCACAATCTGCCTTCGAAAAACTCAAGGAACTGTTTACCTCCGCCTCAATCTTAAAACACCCGGATCCTGCTCTACCATTCGTCCTTGAAGTGGATGCTTCAGAGGTCGCAGTTGGAGCTGTTCTATCCCAACGGCAAGGCCCAAAGGCCCTTCTCTACCCAGTGGCCTTTTTCTCCCGCAAACTCTCTTCAGCGGAGAGAAATTATGATGTTGGCGATCGGGAGCTTCTGGCCATTAAATCCGCTTTGGAGGAGTGGCGTTATCTACTGGAGGGTGCAGCACACCCTATCCTGGTCTATACGGACCACAAAAATCTGGAGTATCTCCGAACTGCCAAAAGACTGAAACCTCGACAAGCAAGATGGGCTCTATTCTTCTCCAGATTTCAGTTTCATATAACGTACAGACCTGGTTCCAAGGATACCAAGTCGGATGCTCTTTCTCGTATGTTCCCTGATTCCGGCAAACCTGAGCATCCGGACACCATTCTTTCATCCGGAAATTTTCTTTTGCTTCAAGTGGATCTGTTATCCCACATAAAACAAGCTTCTTTAAATTGGACCCCAAGTTCCGGAGAGGTGGTGAGGGCCCAGGATGGTCTTTTTTGGCACAAGGGTAAAATCGTAGCCCCTGAAGATTTGAGGGTGGCAGTGCTGGAGCTCTGCCATGATCATAAGATGGCTGGACATTTCGGTGTGCTGAAGACAACGGAGTTAGTGCAGCGCACATTTTGGTGGCCTTTGTTAGTGAACATCTGCAAGAGCTATGTAGAATCTTGTACCACCTGTGCCCGGAACAAGAATAGCCGGACTAGAGCCTGGGGTCTGTTAAAGCCATTACCCGTCCCGGAAAGACCGTGGAAGATGATATCAATGGATTTCATTGTAGAGCTTCCCCAGTCAGAGGGCTTCTCTACTAGGGATGCGAACGGACCGAAAGTTCGCACGAACGTTAGAACCCCATTGACGTCTATGGGACTCGAACGTTCGAAATCAAAAGTGCTCATTTTAAAGGCTAATTTGCATGGTATTGTCCTAAAAAGGGTTTGGGGACCCGGGTCCTACCCCAGGGGACATGTATCAATGCAAAAAAAACTTTTAAAAACAGCCGTTTTTTCGGGAGCAGTGATTTTAATGATGCTTAAAGTAAAAAAAAAAAAAAGTGAAATATTCCTTTAAATATCGTACCTGAGGGGTGTCTATAGTATGCCTGTAAAGTGACGCGTGTTTCCCGTGTTTAGAACAGTCCCTGCACCAAATGTCATTTTTAAATGAAAAAATCTCATTTAAAACTGCTTGCGGGTTTAATGTAATGTCGGGTGCTGACTCCTGGCAATATGGATGAAAATCAGTGAGACAAACGGCATGGGTACCCCCCAGTCCATTACCAGGCCCTTTGGGTCTTGTATGGATATTAAGGGGAACCCCGCACCCAAATTAAAATAAGGAACAGCAGTATACAGGCGGTGCAAACAAGACAGGGACTGTAGGTTTGTTGTTAAGTAGAATCTCTTTGTAATTTTGAACTGGTACATTTTTAACGTGTTTAGCTCCAGCCAAAACATCTATTTTAAGCTTTTTGGAAAACATAGGGAAGGGTTATCACCCCTGTGACATTTGTTTTGCTGTCTGTGCTCCTCTTCAGAAGATTTCACCTCACTTTTTGTCCTAATGACAAATGTTTTTTGAAAATTTGGGTTTTTTTGTGAAACAAGGATTGGTGATAAAGCATCAGTGGAAAGGAGAAAAGTTTTTCCCATATTAACTCTTACAGGAGAGAATTTCCCTTCCTAGGGGTAGATTTATTCTCACTTCCTGTTGTCTCCTTCCATTTGCAAGTAGGAGTCGTTTGTAAGTTAGTTGTTTGAAAGTAGGGTCCTGCCCTATATACTCAGCAGAAATTTGGGCCTTAGGTGTTGCTGTGGCCACAACACTGTAAGCCCTCACAGGGCTCTGCTGTGAAATATTAGATCAAGAATTGTAATTACATGCCCCTGTTAAACAGGAGCTGAAAAATTAGGCCTTAGGCACTGGTGCTGGTACCACAACACTGCAACCCTTCACAGACACTCTAGTTGGAATGCAGGAACGAGCCCTGCTGCAAAGTATTGCATCAAAAATTGTAATTACACGCCCCTGTTAAACAAGGGCTGAAAAATTGGGCCTTAGGCACTGGTGCTGGTGCCACAACACTGCAACCCCTCACAGACACTCTAGTTGGAATGCAGGAACGAGCCCTGCTGCAAAGTATTGCATCAAAAATTGTAATTACACGCCCCTGTTAAACAGAGGCAGAAAAAATGGGCCTTAGGCACTGGTGCTGGTGCCACAACACTGCAAACCCTCACAGACACTCTAGTTGGAATGCAGGAACGAGCCCTGCTGCAAAGTATTACATCAAAAATTGTAATTACACGCCCCTGTTAAACAGGGGCTGAAAAAATGGGCCTTAGGCACTGGTGCTGGTGCCACAACACTGCAACCCCTCACAGACACTCTAGTTGGAATGCAGGAACGAGCCCTGCTGCAAAGTATTACATCAAAAATTGTAATTACACGCCCCTGTTAAACAGGGGCTGAAAAATTGTGCCTTAGGCACTGGTGGTGGCGCCCAGAACCAAAAATGTTCTTACAAGCTATCAGCGTGATGATTGAGGAGGAAGAGGATAATTACTCAGGGATAGTCACTCAGCATCAGCATAGGCAGTCTTTGAAGGGATCTGAGATTTCAAAAAAAATTATTCGGTTACATCAGCATCAGGTGCTTGGTAGCTGGCGGTGATCCAAGACTCATTCATTTTTATGAAGGTCAGTCGATCGACCGAGTCAGTGGACAGACGCACCCTGTGATCGGTTACCACGCCTCCAGCAGCACTGAATGTGCGTTCCGAAAGAACGCTGGATGTAGGACAGGCCAGTAGCTCAATTGCATACTGTGCAAGCTCTGGCCAGTGATCCATCCTCAAGACCCAGTAACCCAGAGGATTTTCGGTGGGAAAGGTGTCCAAGTCTGATCTTGCCCCTAGGTATTCCTGCACCATGTAAAACAGACGCTGGCGATGGTTGCTGGAACCGATCATACCTTGGGGCTGCGGACCAAAAAATTGTCTGAACGCATCGGTCAGACGGCCACCTTCTCCACCGCTCCTTCTTTGACTGACCGAAGCCTCAGCAACACGTTGTCCAGAAACAGGAGTTTGTAACCTCCCAGTCTCTGGGAACGCGTTGCACAGACCTTTCTGCAAGGCCTCCCGAAGATGTTTCATCCTCTGCTCCCTCTGCGATGGCAAGATAAGGTCCGCAACCTTACCCTTGTAACGTGGATCAAGGAGGGTTGCCAGCCAGTATTGGTCCTTCTCCTTGATACCACGAATATGAGGATCCTTACGCAGGCTTTGCAGGATCAGGGAGGCCATGCAGCGTAGGTTTGCTGAGGCATTCGGTCCGGAGTCCTCTGGGTCACTAAGGACGACATGGTCCGCAGCCACCTCCTCCCAGCCATGTGTTTCTTGGGACTGATCCCTTAAAGACTGCTGCTGATGCTGAGTGCCAGGCTCCACCTCCATACTGACACAATCTTCCTCCTCCTCCTCCTCCTCTTCCCCCTCATCCTCTTCCTGTGTGATTGGCGGGCACGCAGGAACACTGTCTGGATAAAGGGGGCCTTGAGAGCTAAGGAAGTCCTCCTCTTCCTGCCTCTGTTCTGCCTCAAGTGCCCTGTCCATTATTCCACGCAGCGTGTGCTCCAACAGGTGGACAAGGGGGACAGTGTCACTGATGCATGCACTGTCACTGTTCACCATCCTCGTGGCCTCCTCAAATGGTGACAGGACAGTGCATGCATCCCTGATCATGGCCCACTGGCGTGGGGAAAAAAAAACAAGCTCCCCTGACCCTGTCCTGGTGCCATAGTCGCACAGGTACTCATTGATGGCCCTCTGCTGCGTGTGCAGCCGCTGCAGCATGGCCAACGTTGAGTTCCACCTGGTGGGCATGTCACAGATTAGGCGGTTCTTGGGCAGGTTAAATTCCTTTTGGAGGTCCGTCAGCCGAGCACTGGCATTATATGACCGGCGGAAATGCACACAGACTTTCCTGGCCTGCCTCAGGACATCCTGTAAGCCCGGGTACCTGCCCAAGAACCGCTGCACCACCAAGTTAAGGATGTGAGCCAAACAGGGCACATGGGTCATTTGTCCCTGTCGGAGGGCAGAGAGGAGGTTGGTGCCATTGTCGCAAACCAACATTCCTGCCTTAAGTTGGCGTGGCCTCAACCACCTCTGAACCTGCCCCTGCAGAGCTGACAGAACCTCTGCCCCAGTGTGGCTCCTGTCCCCCAAGCACACCAGCTCAAGCACCGCATGGCATCTTTTGGCCTGCGTACTTGCGTAGCCCCTTGAACGACTACGAAGCACCGCTGGTTCCGAGGAAGAGGCCATGGAGGAAGAAGAAGAGGAGGGGGTGGAGGAGAGAGGTGTGTCACAATCATTAGCATTTTGGAGGCGTGGTGGCGGAACAACCTCCAACACTACTGCACCTTGTCCTGCATCCTTCCCAGCTGCCAGCAGAGTCACCCAATGCGCCGTGAAACTTAGGTAACGTCCCTGTCCATGCCTGCTGGACCATGAGTCAGCGGTAATATGCACCTTACCGCTGACCGCCCTGTCCAGCGAGGCATGGACATTGCCTTCCACATGCTGGTAGAGAGCCGGAATCGCCTTCCGTGAGAAAAAGTGGCGTTTGGGTACCTGCCACTGAGGAACCGCACATTCCACAAACTCAAGGAAGGGGGCAGAGTCTACCAACTGAAAAGGCAGCAGTTGAAGTGCTAGCAATTTTGCCAAGCTAGCATTCAACCGCTGGGCATGTGGATGGCTGGGAGCAAACTTCTTTCGGCGGTGCAGCAGCTGGGGCAGGGAAATTTGCCTGGTACAATCTGACGTCGGTGTACCAAAATCAGATTGCCCACAAGTACGTGGCTGTGACACACCTAATTCTATACCTTCATTCCTCTCAGTGCAGGTCTCAGAGAGGACTGAAGGTCTAGTGGGGTTGGAAATCTCAGCTGATGAGGAGCAAGCAGAGGTCCTCTTTGTTCTTTGGTGTGGGTCTTTTAGATACGCTTGCCAACGAACTGCATGGCAGGTCAACATATGTCTGGTCAAGCATGTGGTACCTAAGCGGGAGATGTTTTGTCTACGCGAGATACGCTTGAGACATATGTTGCAAATAGCAGCGGTGTGATCTGATGCACTCGTCTCAAAAAAGGCCCACACCAAAGAACTTTTTGAATAACGCGCAGAGACTGCAGCGCCCTGCACATGTGGAGCTTTGGGGTGTGATGCAGTCAATGTGCTGCCCTTAGGCTGGCCCCTGGAGGGCATCCTGCCTCGTTGGTGATGTGCCGCCTCCTCCTCCTCCTCCTCCTCCTCTCTCCTATCAGGCACCCACGTTGAGTCAGTGACCTCATCATCCCCTCCCTCCTCATCACTGGAGAAAACCTGGCAGTATGCTGCAGCAGGGGGAGCATGACTGCCAGATTGCTGTCCTTCTTGGGCACCCCCTCTGTCCGTGCTCATGTTACTGCCTTCATCGAGCTCAGTATCATCATCAGAGCCTTCCAAACGCTGGGCATCCTCCTGGAGCATGTACCCAACACTGTGGTCAAACAGTTCGAGGGACTCCTCAGGAGGACATGGTGGGGCTAGGGAAGGAGTCACTGATGACATTGAGCCGAGGGAAGAGGCCGCTGCTTTGCCAGACAAAGTACCCTGGGCATGGGTGAGAGAGGATGAGGAGGATGAGGATGGCTTGGTCATCCACTCGACCAAGTCTTCCGCATGTTGCGGCTCAACATGGCCAGCTGCCGAAAAAAAGGCCAAGCGTGTCCCATGGCCACGTGCTGATGAGGATGCACCGTCTCCACAACCAGCACTTGACACAGAGCCTGCTTGCCCTCTCTTATTGGCTTGTGACTGTCTGCCTCTCCTTCTTGGCCCTCCAGACATACTAATGGCCTGTAGCTGCACTAAGCTGGGATATATATATATATATATATATATATATATATATATATATATATATATGTACTGATACTGCAGCTAGCAAAATCAACTGCCTGCCTGTAGTATGAGAACACCACCAACCTTCTACAGGTAGCTTTAGCTGAACACTGTGAGCAGGACGCACCCCACTAACTTGTAGGTTTAGCAGAACACTGTGAGCAGGATGCACTGCACTAACTGTAAATAGTCTAGCTGCCTGACTGTGGTACTAATAGGATCAAAAGAACACCAGCAATTTTCTTCAGGTAGCTGTATTTACTGTAACAAGACAAGCCTGCCTGTCAGTAAGAAGATAACAGAAACGGATCTAGCTGAACACTGTGAGCAGGACGCACCCCACTAGCTTGTAGGTTTAGCTGAACACTGTGAGTTGGACGCACCCCACTAACTTGTAGGTTTAGCTGAACACTGTGAGCAGGACGCACCCCACTAACTTGTAGGTTTAGCAGAACATTGTGAGCAGGATGCACTGCACTAACTGTAAATAGTCTAGCTGCCTGACTGTGGTACTAATAGGATCAAAAGAACACCAGCAATTTTCTTCAGGTAGCTGTATTTACTGTAACAAGACAAGCCTGCCTGTCAGTAAGAAGATAACAGAAACAGATCTAGCTGAACACTGTGAGCAGGACGCACCCCACTAGCTTGTAGGTTTAGCTGAACACTGTGAGTTGGACGCACCCCACTAACTTGTAGGTTTAGCTGAACACTGTGAGCAGGACGCACTGCACTAACTGTAAATAGTATAGCTGCCTGACTGTGGTACTAATAGGATCAAAAGAACACCAGCAATTTTCTTCAGGTAGCTGTATTTACTGTAACAAGACAAGCCTGCCTGTCAGTAAGAAGATAACAGAAACGGATCTAGCTGAACACTGTGAGCAGGACGCACCCCACTAGCTTGTAGGTTTAGCTGAACACTGTGAGGTGGACGCACCCCACTAACTTGTAGGTTTAGCTGAACACTGTGAGCAGGACGCACCGCACTAACTTGTAGGTTTAGCAGAACACTGTGAGCAGGACGCACTGCACTAATTGTAAATAGTCTAGCTGCCTGACTGTGGTACTAATAGGATCAAAAGAACACCAGCAATTTTCTTCAGGTAGCTGTATTTACTGTAACAAGACAAGCCTGCCTGTCAGTAAGAAGATAACAGGAATGGATCTAGCTGAACGCTGTGAGCAGGACGCACTGCACTAACTGTAAATAGTCTAGCTGCCTGACTGTGGTACTAATAGGATCAAAAGAACACCAGCAATTTTCTTCAGGTAGCTGTATTTACTGTAACAAGACAAGCCTGCCTGTCAGTAAGAAGATAACAGGAACGGATCTAGCTGAACACTGTGAGCAGGACGCACCCCACTAGCTTGTAGGTTTAGCTGAACACTGTGAGCAGGACGCACCGCACTAACTTGAAGGTTTAGCTGAACACTGAGCAGGACGCACCCCACTAACTTTTGTAGGTTTAGCTGAACACTGTGAGCAGGACGCACTGCACTAACTGTAAATAGTCTAGCTGCCTGACTGTGGTACTAATAGGATCAAAAGAACACGATTAATTTTCTTCAGGTAGCTGTATATACTGTAACAAGACAAGCCTGCCTGTCAGTAAGAAGATAACAGGAACGTATCTAGCTGAACACTGTGAGCAGGACGCACCGCACTAACTTGAAGGTTTAGCTGAACACTGAGCAGGACGCACCCCACTAACTTTTGTAGGTTTAGCTGAACACTGTGAGCAGGACGCACCCCACTAACTTGTAGGTTTAGCTGAACACTGTGAGCAGGACGCACTGTACTAACTGTAAATAGTCTAGCTGCCTGACTGTGGTACTAATAGGATCAAAAGAACACCAGTAATTTTCTTCAGGTAGCTGTATATACTGTAACAAGACAAGCCTGCCTGTCAGTAAGAAGATAACAGGAATGGATCTAGCTGAACACTGTGAGCAGGACGCACTGCACTAACTGTAAATAGTCTAGCTGCCTGACTGTGGTACTAATAGGATCAAAGGAACACCAGTAATTTTCTTCAGGTAGCTGTAAATACTGTAACAAGACAAGCCTGCCTGTCAGTAGGAATATAACAGGAACTGATCTAGCTGAACACTGTGAGCAGGACGCACTGCACTAAATGTAAATAGTCTAGAAGATAACAGGAACGGATCTAGCTAAACTGAATACAGTGTATACGTATATATATATATATGCAACACCTGGGATGCATATATATACACAATACACTGTAAGTGCAGCTAACTGACTGACTGTTCTGCCTAATCTATCTAACTCAAATCAAATGTCACTGTCTGTCTCTCTCTCTCTCTTAATGAACGCCGGAACACACACTACACAGGGCCGCCATGCAGGCGGCCTTATATAGTGTGGGGCGTGTACTAAATCACCTGAGCCATAATTGGCCAAAGCCTCCTTGGCTTTGGCCAATTACGGCTCTCTGTTCAGGCGGCACTGTGATTGGCCAAGCATGCGGGTCATAGTGCATGCTTGGCCAATCATCAGCCAGCAATGCACTGCGATGCCGCAGTGAATTATGGGCCGTGACGCGCCACACAAATTTGGCGCGAACGGCCCATATCATTCGCAATTCGGCGAACGGGCGAACAGCCGATGTTCGAGTCGAACATGGGTTCGACTCGAACACGAAGCTCATCCCTATTCTCTACCATCTTTGTCGTCGTAGACAGGTTAACCAAGATGGCTCACTTCCTGCCGATGAAGGGCACACCTTCGGCCATGGAGACAGCAAGGGTCTTCATTAAAGAGATTGTCAGGTTGCACGGAGTCCCATCGAACATGATATCTGATCGTGGTGTTCAGTTCACCTCACGGTTCTGGAATGCTCTCTGTAACTCCCTGGAAATTGAGCTGGCACTCTCCTCCGTTTATCATCCCCAGACTAATGGGCAGACGGAGAGAACTAATCAAACTTTGGAGCAATACCTCAGTTGTTTTTCATCTTTCTCTCAGGACAACTGGGTCTCTCTGCTGCCAATCGCTGAGTTCTCCTATAACAACTCTCTACATTCGGCCATTAAGCACCGTTTTTTGCCAATTACGGATTCCACCCGTCCTTTCTGCCCAGGTCTTTACCTGAATGTGCGATCCCTGCGGTCTCTGAGACCATGGACTTCTTTCTTTGTAACAACAAACTCTTGCAGGACACCATGGCTAAGACCCAAGAGTATAATAAAAAGATGTTTGACAGGAAGAGGCGGGGAGAGCTCATCCTGGAACCTGGCAACCAGGTTTGGTTATCCACGACCAATATAAGAATGGCCTGCCCTTCAAGGAAATTGGGCCCCAAATTCTTGGGTCCGTTCGCAGTCAAGAAGAGGATTAACAATGTGGCCTACGAACTCAATCTACTTAGTACTCTGAAGATTCATCCGGTCTTTCACATTTCATTGTTGAAACCTGTTGTACCCAACACTTTTGCTGGTCGAAGTACTGACCCACCAGAACCCATAATTGTCGATAGCAAGGAAGAATTCGAGGTGGAGGCTATTTTGGATTGCAGGAAAAGACGCAACCAGTTGCAGTATTTGATCAAATGGAGGGGGTATGGACCAGAGGATAACTCCTGGGAGCCAGAGGGCAACTTACATGCCGAAGAGCTTCTGAGGTCTTTTAGGAGTACCCACGCTTCCAAATTGGCACAGTTGGACATCCGGAGGCTGCCCTTGAGGGGGGGCACTGTCAGAGAGTTCCCTTGGGCAGATGCGCTGTTGGTGGGCATCGCGGTGCATTGGCGCGCGTCGGCGGGTGTGCGTGCCCGCTGTTTGGCGCCAACCTGCCTATTTAGGCCATCTGCACAGGGGGCTCGGTGCTGTCCGATCTTCAGCTCCCTGTGTTCCTGCTTCCTGCTTCCTGTTTCCTGTTGTTTCCGATCTCCTGACCACCGGCCTGTCTCTGTTCCTCTTTGTTTGCTGCCTGCCACTGATCCTGGACCGTCCTGACTACGAATCTGCCTGCTCCTCTGTACTGCGTTGCCCGCCTGCTGCCGACCTCTGCCTGTGAACCGACCAACCCGCTCCACTCCTGCTCTGCACCCACTGCCTGTGATCCAGTTGACTGGTGATCTCCATAACCGTCTTAACCGGGAGCCAGCAGCTACCCGCCAGGCTCTCATACCACTCTGTGCTCCCGTGCCTCCTGTCCATACTACCAGGGGCCGGTAACCAGATATGTAAGGGAGGCCTCCCCCTGCTACATTGGGCTCACCTGTCTGCTACGTACAAGTCTGACAGCGACCCTCACCCTCTGGACGTCAAGGGTAATGTCCTGGAGTATCTTTCAGCTATCAGATCCATCAGGAAGACAGAAAGTCTCCTAATCATTCCGCATGGATTCAGGAGAGGTCAAGCGGCATCCTCACGCACCATTGCGTCATGGCTGGTGAAGACCATCAAAAAGGCTTACTCACTAAGCAATCATCAAGTACATGAGGGCTTAAGGGCACACTCCACTAGGGCAGTGGCAACCTCCTGGGCAGCATATTGTCGAGTCTCGGCAGAGACAATTTGCAGAGCGGCCACCTGGTCTTCCAGGAGCACCTTTATGTCCCATTACAAGGTGGATTCCGCCTGCTTATCCACAGTGGATTTCAGAAGATCCGTTATCCATGCCAATTCTTCTGTTCTTTGTTAATAAACTTAGTTTGAATTCCCACCCAGTCTTTGCGAGTTACTCCCCAAAGTGTATGCTGCCATGATGCAACAGGAAAACGGAAAATTGTATACTCACCTTTCCGTAATTTTCCTTTCCTGTCATATCTTCATGGCAGCATACAATCTCCCACCCGTCTGAGGTGATATATACGGAGAATACTGGGGTGGGGGCCATCTTTACAACTTATAGCTATGTGGTCCTATCAGGTTGTGAGGGGCGGAGTCACAACCCAAAGTGTATGCTGCCATAAAGATACGACAGGAAAGGAAAATTACGGAAAGGTGAGTATACAATTTTCCGTTTTTTTTCATGTAAACAAAAAGTGTCAGAAAGGGCTTTGGTTAGAAGAGTGGGTGATGTGTGACATAAGCTTCTAAATGTTGTGCATAAAATGACAGGACAGTTCAGGGGTGTCTACTTTCCAAAATGGGGTCATTTGGGAGGGTTTTGTGCCACCTGGGCATTCCATGGCCTCCGAAACTGTGATAAGCAGTGAAGAGTGAAATCAAAAATTTACACCCATAGAAATCCTGAAGGCGGTGATTGGTTTTCGGGGCCCCATACGCGGCTATGCTCCCAAAAAGTCCCACACATGTAGTATCCCCATACTCAGGAGAAGCAGCTAAATGTATTTTGGGGTGCAATTCCACATATTCCCATGGCCTGTGTGAGCAATATATCATTTAGTGACAACTTTGTGCAAAAAAAAAAAAAAATTGTCACTTTCCCGCAACTTGTGTCAAAATATAAAATATTCCATGGACTCAACATGCCTCTCAGCAAATAGCTTGGGGTGTCTACTTTCCAAAATGGGGTCATTTTGGGGGGTTTATGCCATCTGGGCATTTTATGGCCTTCAAAACTGTGATAGGTAGTGAGGAGTGAAATCAAAAATTTACGCCCTTAGAAATCCTGAAGGCGGTGATTGGTTCGCGGCTAGGCTCCCAAAAAGTCCCACACATGTGGTATCCCCGTACTCAGGAGAAGCAGTTGAATGTATTTTGGAGTGCAATTCCACATATGCCCATGGCCTGTGTGAGCAATATATCATTTAGTGACAACTTTTTGTAATTTTTTTTTGTCATTATTCAATCACTTGGGATGAAAAAATTAATATTCAATGGGCTCAACATGCCTCTCAGCAATTTCCTTGGGGTGTCTACTTTCAAAAATGGGGTCATTTGGGGGGGGTTGTACTGCCCTGCCATTTTAGCACCTCAAGAAATGACATAGGCAGTCATAAACTAAAAGCTGTGTAAATTTCAGAAAATGTACCCTAGTTTGTAGACGCTATAACTTTTGCGCAAACCAATAAATATACGCTTATTGACATTTTTTTTACAAAGACATGTGGCCAAATACATTTTGGCCTAAATGTATCATTAAAATTGAGTTTATTGGATTTTTTTTATAACAAAAAGTAGAAAATATCATTTTTTTTCAAAATTTGCTGTCTTTTTCCATTTATAGCGCAAAAAATGAAAACCGCAGAGGTTATCAAATACCATCAAAAGAAAACTCTATTTGTGGGAAGAAAAGGACGCAAATTTAGTTTGGGTACAGCATTGCATGACCGCGCAATTAGAAGTTAAAGCAACGCAGTGCCAAATTGTAAAAAGTGCTCTGGTCAGGAAGGGGGTAAATCCTTCCGGGCTGAAGTGGTTAAATATTGTGCCTGGGGGTGTCTATAGTATACTTGCAAAGTGGCGCAGTTTTCCCGTGTTTAGAACAGTCCCTGCACATAATGACATCTCTAAAGGAATAAAAGTCACTCAAAACTGCTTGCGGCTGTAATGTAATGTCGAGTCCCGGCAATATAGATGAAGATCATTGAGAAATACGGCATAGGTAACCCCCCAGCCCATTACCAGAAAATTGGGTCTGGTATGGATATTAAGGGGAACCCAAATAACAAAAAAAAGGCATGGGGCCCCAGGCCCTATATACTCTGAGCAGTATACAGGCGGTCCCCGGGTTACAAACAAGACAGGGACTGTAGGTTTGTTCTTAAGTTGAATCTGTTTGTAATTTGGAATAGGTACATTTTTTAAGTGTAGCTCCAGCCAAAAAATCTATCTTTAAGCTTTTTTGGATAACATAGGGAAGGGTTATCACCCCGTAACGTTTGTTTTGCTGTCTGTGCCCCTGTTCTGAAGATTTCACCTCACTTTCTGTCCCAATGACAATTTGATTTTAAAAATTTTGGGTTATTAGGGAAACTAGGATTGCTGATAAAGCATCAGTGGAGACACCTTTTTCCCATATTAATTCTTACAGGAGAGAATTTCTCTTCCTAGGGGTAGATTTCCTCTCACTTCCTGTTGTCTCCCTCCATTTGTAAGTAGGAGTAGTTTGCAAGTTGTATGTTTGAAAATAGGGGACCGCCTGTATATACTATACGACCTGCCCAGAACAATGTAAGTCCTTACAGTTACTCTAGGTGGGCGCAGGAATGGGCTCTGCTGTGAAATATTATATCAAGAATTGTAATTACTTGCCACTGTTAAACAGGGGCAGAAAAATTGGGCCTTAGGCAGTGGTGGTGGTGGTGGTGCTGGTGCCACAACACTGTAAGGGCACTGCGTTTTTCCAAAAGTTCTTTGGTGTGGGCCTTTTTTGAGATGTGTGCAGCAGATTGCACCATTGCTGTTTGCAACATATGTCTGAAGCGTATCAAGCGTGGCCAAAACAGCAGCCGCTTGGGCACCACATGCTTTACCAGACATATGTCGAACTCCCATGTAGTCCATTGTCAAGCGTACCTAAAAGACCCACACCAAAGAACAAAGAGGACCTCTCCTTGCTCCTCATCAGCTGGGATCTTCAACCCCACTATACCTTCAGTCCTCTCTGAAACCTGCACTGAGAGGAATGAAGGTGTGTCACAGCCAAGTACTTACGAGCAATCTGCTACACCAACGTCAGATTGTACCAGGCAAATTTCCCCGCCCCAGCTGCTGCTCCACCGAAAGAAGTTCGCTCCCAGCCATCCACATGCCCAGCGGTTGCATGCTAGCTTGGCTAAATTGCTAGCACTTTTCAGTTGGTAGACTCTGCCCCCTTCCGTGAGTTTGTGGAATGTGCGGTTCCTCAGTGGCAGGTTCCCAAATGCTACTTTTTCTCATGGAAGGCGATTCCGGCTCTGTGGAAGGCAATGTCTTGGCCTCGCTGGACAGGGCAGTCAGCGGTAAGGTGAATATTACCGATGACTCATGGTCCAGCAGGCATGGACAGGGACGTTACCTATTTTTCACCACGCACTCGGTGACTCTTCTGGCAGCTGTAAAGGATGCAGGACAGGGTGCAGTAGTATTGAAGGTTGTTCTACCACCACGCCTCCAAAATTCTACTACTGGTAATTCTGGCACTCCTCTCTCCTCCACCCCCTCCTCTTCTTCCTCCTCCATGGCCTCTCCTTGTGCTGATTTGTCCTCTTAACCAGCGGTGCTCTGTAGGTGTTCAAGGGGCTACGCAAGCACGCAGGCAAAAAGATGCCATGTGGTGCTTGAGCTGGTGTGCTTGGGGGACAGGAGCCACACTCGGGCAGAGATTCTGTCAGCTCTGCAGGGGCAGGTTCAGAGGTAGTTGACGCCACCCCAGCTTAAGCCAGGAATGGTGGTTTGCGATAATAGCACCAACCTCCTCTCCGCCCTCTGACAGGGACAGCTGACCCATGTGCCCTGTTTGGGTCGCAACCTTAATTTGGTGGTGCAGCGGTTCTTGGACAGTACCCAGGCTTACAGAATGTCCTGAGGCAGGCCAGAAAAGTCTGTGTGCATTTCCGCAGGTCATATAATGCCAGTGCTCGGCTGGCTGACCTCCAAAAGGAATTTAACCTTTTAACCTGCCCAAGAACCGCATAATCTGTGACATGACCACCAGGTGGAACTCAACATTGGCCATGCTGCAGAGGCTGCACATGCAGCAGAGGGCCATCAATGAGTACCTATGCGGCTATGGCACCAGGACAGGGTCAGGGGAGCTTGTTTTTTTCCCCCACACCAGTGGCTACTGATCAAGGATGCATGCACTGTCTTGTCCCCATTTGAGGATGCCATGAGGATGGTGAGCAGTGACAGTGCATGCATCAGTGATACTGTCCCTCTTGTCTTCCTGTTGGAGCACACGCTTCATGGAATAATGGACAGGGCACTTGAGGCAGAACAGTGGGAGGAAGAGGAGGACTTCCTTACCTCTCAAGGCCCCCTTTATCCAGATAGTATTCCTGTGGGCCCGTCGATCACATAGGAAGAAGAAGAGGAGGAGGATTGTGTCAGCATGGGGTTGAAGGATAACACTCAGCATCAGCAGCAGTCTTCAAGGGATCGTTTTCGGTCCCCAGAAACCCATGGAGTTGTATGTGGCTGGGAGGAGGTGGTTGAGGATCATGTAATCCTTAGTGACCCAGAGGACTCAGGATCGAATGCCTCTCCAAACTTACGCTGCGTGGCCACCCTGATCCTGTAAAGCCTGCAAAAGGACCCTTGGATTCGTGGTATCAAGGAGAGGGATCAGTACTGGCTGGCAACCCTTCTTGATCCACGTTACAAGGGTAAGGTTGCAGAACTTATCCAGCCTTCGCAGAGGGAGCAGAGGATGAATAATCTTCGGGAGGCCTTGCAGAAAGGTTTGTGCAATGCGTTTCCAGAGTCTGGGAGGTTACAATTTCCAGGTGCTGGAGAACGTGTTGCTGAGGCTTATAGGACCCCACATCTCACCTCTAGGCCGGGAAACCTGAAATAACAAAAAAAAAATCCTGGCTTTGATCGTAGTGATGAGTTGGTAGAAGCACCGGAGGGCAGCGGGGGTATGTCCCCTCTCGCCTCCTGTAAGAACGATCAAGCAGTTGAACAGCTGCAATGATTGTTCTTATGGTGTAGGGAATCGCTGGCTGAAAATGCTGATATCTGAATGATGCCTGTAGCTGCACCCATCATTCAGATATCCCCGCACAAAGTAAAGGACATCATATGATGGCCAGCGGGCGGGAAGTGGTTAAAACACTTTTTTTTTACACAAAGTTGTCCATTTATACAATATTTTTAACACATAGCATGTACATAGCAAAAATGGCACCCCAAAATAGATTCTCCTACTCCTACTGAGTATGGCAATACCACATGTGTGAGACTTCCACAGCCTGGCCACATACAGAGTACAGCCGAGTAAGGCTGAGCAAGGCAAATTATGGCCGAGCATGGCCGAGGATTGGCTGAGCATGGCCGAGTATGGCTGAGCATGGCCGAGCATGGCCGAGTATGGCCAAGTATGGCTGAGCATTGCAGGGTATCACCGAGTATGACTGGGTATGGCAGAGTATGGCTTGGTATCTCAGAGTATTGCAGAGTATGGCAGAGAATGGCAGGGTATTACAGAGTATTGTATTGCAGAGTATGGCAGAGTATGACAGAATATGGCAGGGTATTGCAGAGTATGGCAGGGTATGGCAGAGTATGGAAGAGTATGGCAGAGTATTGCAGAGTATGGCAGGGTATTGCAAAGTATTGCAGAGTATGGCAGGGTATGGCAGGGTATTGCAGAGTATGGCAGGGTATTGCACAGTATGGAAGGCTATTGCAGAGTATGGTAGGGTATTGCAGAGTATGGCAGAGTATGGCAGGGTATTGTAGAGTATGGCAGGGTATTGCAGAGTATGGCAGGGTATTGCAGAGTTTCGCAGAGTATTGCAGAGTATGGCAGAGTATTGCAGTGTATTGCAGGGTATTTCAGAGTATTGCTGTGACAGACCTAGCCGGGAAAGAGACTTTTGGAGGGGATTGTATGCTAGCCTCTTGCCGATTGATTGGGGGCCCTTGCATTTGGGGGAATGGTGCTCTTTGTGAGCTGTATGCCTGGGGACCCTTGAGGTGGTATTACTGTGGATTCGGGTCCTGGTCCCCCAGGACACACAGACTCTGGGGACCCTGGATTTGCCATATTGGAATAGTGGCTGATTCATAATGCTGGGACAGATACTGTTAGGAGATGCTGATGTAAATTCCAACAACTGTCTGTCTATTGTCTGCTAAAATGTGTATTGTAAATAAGTCTACTATGGGATCTAAGAGTCATTAGATCCCCATTGTTATTTGTGTTAATTAACTCTGCTATTGTTGCTAAGAAGAGTCTATGTTGATAGTGATAATGTTGATTGGATTTTCTGAACTACAAGACGGCCAGTCTGGACTAACGGTCATGTCTGAGTCATTTAGGCTGTCTAAAGGGATTAGTTAATTAGCTCATGGTAATTAGGTTAATTAGGTTACAGCTGTATTGTTAGAGTAATATGAGCAGGAGGTCTGCACCTCCACTTTGAGTGTATAAATGCCTGTATTTTGCAATAAAAGAGATTCCTGTTTGAACTTACATACAGCCTGCCTGGTGTTTGTTCTGAGTAGGGATGAGCCGAACACCCCCCTGTTCGGTTCCCACCAGAACATGCGAACAGGAAAAAAGTTCGTTCGAACACGCGAACACCGTTAAAGTCTATGGGACACGAACATGAATAAACAAAAGTGCTAATTTTAAAGGCTTATATGCAAGTTATTGTCATAAAAAGTGTTTGGGGACCTGGGTCCTGCCCCAGGGGACATGGATCAATGCAAAAAAAAGTTTTAAAAACGGCCGTTTTTTCAGGAGCAGTGATTTTAATAATGCTTAAAGTCAAACAATAAAAGTGTAATATCCCTTTAAATTTCGTACCTGGGGGGTGTCTATAGTATGCCTGTAAAGGGGCGCATGTTTCCTGTGTTTAGAACAGTCTGACAGCAAAATGACATTTTGAAGGAAAAAACTCATTTAAAACTACCAGCGGCTATTGCATTGCCGACAATACACATAGAAGTTCATTGATAAAAACGGCATGGGAATTCCCCAAAGGGGAACCCCGAACCAAAATTAAAAAAAAAAAATGACGTGGGAGTCCTCCTAAATTCCATACCAGGCCCTTCAGGTCTGGTATGGATATTAAGGGAAACCCCGGCCAAAATTTAAAAAAAAATGACGTGGGGTTCCCCCTAAATTCCATACCAGACCCTTCAGGTCTGGTATGGATTTTAAGGGGAACCCCGTGCCAAAAAAAAAAAAAAAAACGGTGTGGGGTCCCCCCAAAAATCCATACCAGACCCTTATCCGAGCACGCAACCTGGCAGGCCGCAGGAAAAGAGGGGCGGACGAGAGTGCGCCCCCCCCTCCCTCCTGAACCGTACCAGGCCACATGCCCTCAACATTGGGAGGGTGCTTTGGGGTAGCCCCCCAAAACACCTTGTCCCCATGTTGATGAGGACAAGGGCCTCATCCCCACAACCCTGGCCGGTGGTTGTGGGGGTCTGCGGGCGGGGGGCTTATCGGAATCTGGAAGCCCCCTTTAACAAGGTGACCCCCAGATCCCGGCCCCCCCCCCCTGTGTGAAATGGTAAGGGGGTACATAAGTACCCCTACCATTTCACGAAAAAAGTGTCAAAAATGTTAAAAATGACAAGAGACAGTTTTTTGACAATTCCTTTATTTAAATGCTTCTTCTTTCTTCTATCTTCCTTTATCTTCTGGTTCTTCTGGTTCTTCTGGATCTTCTGGTTCTTCCTCCGGCGTTCTCGTCCAGCATCTCCTCCGCGGCGTCTTCTATCTTCTTCTCCTCGGGCCGCTCCGCACCCATGGCATGGGGGGGAGGCTCCCGCTCTTCTCTTCTTCTTTTCTTCTCTTCTTCTCTTCTTCATTTTCTTCTCCGGGCCGCTCTGCAATCCATGCTGGCATGGAGGGAGGCTCCCGCTGTGTGACGGCGCTCCTCGTCAGACAGTTCTTAAATAACGGGGGGGGCGGGGCCACCCGGTGACCCCGCCCCACTCTGACGCACGGTGACTTGACAGGACTTCCCTGTGACGTCACGGGGAATGCCACAGGGAAGTCCCGTCATGTCCCATGCGTCAGAGGGGGGCGGGGTCACCGGGTGGCCCCGCCCCCCGTTATTTAAGAACTGTCAGACGAGGAGCGCCGTCACACAGCGGGAGCCTCCCTCCATGCCAGCATGGAATGCGGAGCGGCCCGGAGAAGAAAATGAAGATTAGAAGAAGAGAAGAAAAGAAGAAGAGAAGAAGATGAAGAAGATGAAGAGAAGAGCGGGAGCCTCCCCCCCATGCCATGGGTGCGGAGCGGCCCGAGGAGAAGAAGATAGAAGACGCCGCGGAGGAGATGCTGGACGAGAACGCCGGAGGAAGAACCAGAAGAACCAGAAGAACCAGAAGATGAAGGAAGATAGAAGAAAGAAGAAGCATTTAAATAAAGGAATTGTCAAAAACTGTCTCTTGTCATTTTTAACATTTTTGACACTTTTTTCGTGAAATGGTAGGGGTACTTATGTACCCCCTTACCATTTCACACAGGGGGGGGGGGATCTGGGGGTCACCTTGTTAAAGGGGGCTTCCAGATTCCGATAAGCCCCCCGCCCGCAGACCCCCACAACCACCGGCCAGGGTTGTGGGGATGAGGCCCTTGTCCTCATCAACATGGGGACAAGGTGTTTTGGGGGGCTACCCCAAAGCACCCTCCCAATGTTGAGGGCATGTGGTCTGGTACGGTTCACGAGTGTGGCCGCACTCTCGTCCCCCCCTCTTTTCCTGCGGCCTGCCAGGTTGCGTGCTCGGATAAGGGTCTGGTATGGATCTTTGGGGGGACCCCACGCCGTTTTTTTTTTTTTTTGGCGTGGGGTTCCCCTTAAAATCCATACCAGACCTAAAGGGTCTGGTATGGAATTTAGGGGGAACCCCACGTCATTTTTTTTTTAAATTTTGGCCGGGGTTCCCCTTAATATCCATATCAGACCTGAAGGGCCTGGTATAGAATTTAGGGGGACTCCCACGTCATTTTTTTTTTTTAATTTTGGTTCGGGGTTCCCCTTTGGGGAATTCCCATGCCGTTTTTATCAATGAACTTCTAAGTGTATTGTCGGCAATGCAATAGCCGCGGGTAGTTTTAAATGAGTTTTTTCCTTCAAAATGTCATTTTGCTGTCAGACTGTTCTAAACACAGGAAACATGCGCCCCTTTACAGGCATACTATAGACACCCCCCAGGTACGAAATTTAAAGGGATATTACACTTTTATTGATTGACTTTAAGCATTATTAAAATCACTGCTCCTGAAAAAACGGCCGTTTTTAAAATTTTTTTTTGCATTGATCCATGTCCCCCGGGGCAGGACCCAGGTCCCCAAACACTTTTTATGACAATAACTTGCATATTAGCCTTTAAAATTAGCACTTTTGATTTCTCCCATAGACTTTTAAAGGGTGTTCCGCGGCATTCGAATTTGCCGCGAACACCCCAAATTGTTCGCTGTTCGGCGAACTTGCGAACAGCCAATGTTCGAGTCGAACATGAGTTCGACTCGAACTCGAAGCTCATCCCTAGTTCTGAGCTATCACAACTGGGTTAGAACGGCACAGAGCTGTAGTTCTAATCCCAGAGCATCAGATGACTGAACCATCAGACATTGCAATCTGATTCAATAGCTGCAGAGGAGTGTTGGGAGAGTGGAACCGAGCGAGCAAGGGGCTTGTTACAATTGCAGAGGATGGCAGAGTATTGCAGAGTATGGCAGGGTATTGCAGAGTATTGCAGAGTATGGCAGGGTATGGCAAGATATAGCAGGGTATTGCAGAGTATGGCAGAGTATGGTAGGGTATGGCAGGGTATGGCAGGGTATTGCAGAGTATTGCAGGGTATGGCAGGGTATGGAAGAGTATGGCAGAGTATGGAAGGTTATGACAGGGTATGGCAGAGTATGGCAGGGTATTGCAGAGTATGGCAGAGTAGGCAGGGTATTGAAGAGTATGGCAGAGTACAGCAGGGTATTGCAGAGTACAGCAGGGCATTGCAGAGTATGGCAGGGTATTGCAGAGTATGGCAGAGTATGGCAGGGTATTGCAGAGTATGGCAAGGTATTGCAGTGTATGGCAGGGTATTAAAGAGTATTGCAGAGTATGGCAGGGTATTGAAGAGTATTGCAGAGTATGGCAGGGTATGGCAGGGTATTGTAGAGTATGGCGGGTTATGGTAGGGTATGGCAGAGTATGGCAGGGTATTGCAGAGTATTGCAGAGTATGGCAGAGTATGGCAGAGTATGACAGGGTATTGCAGAATATTGCAGTGTATGGCTGGGTATTGCAGAATATTGCAGAGTATGGCAGGGTATTGCAGTGTATTGCAGAGTATGGCAGGGTATAGCAGGGTATGGCAGGGTATTGCAGAGTATTGTAGAGTATTGCAGAGTATGTCAGGGTATGGCAGAGTATAGCAGAGTATGGCAAGATATTGCAGAGTATGGCAGGGTATTGCAGAGTATGGCAGAGTATAGCAGGATATTGTAGGGTATTGCAGAGTATTGCAGAGTATGGCAGGGTATTGCAGAGTATTTCAGAGTATGGCAAAGTATGGTAGGGTATTGCAGAATAATGAAGAGTATGGCATGGTATTGCAGAGTATGGCAGGGTATTGCAGAATACTGCAGAGTATGGCAGAGTATGGCAGAGTATGGCAGAGCATTGCAGGGTATTGCAGGGTATTGCAGAGTATGGCAGGGTATTGCAGAGTATGCCAGAGTACGGCAGGGTATTGCAGAATATGCCAGAGTATGGCAGGGTATTGCAGATTATTGCAGAGTATGGTAGGGTATTGCAGAGTATGGCAGAGTATTGCAGAGTATGGCATGGTATGGTAGGGTATTGCACAAAATGGCAGGGTATTGAAGAGTATTTCAGTGTATTGTAGAGTATGGCAGGGTATTGCAGAGTATTGCAGAGTATTGCAGAGTATGACAGAGTATGGCAGGGTATTGCAGAGTATGGCAGGGTATTGCAGAGTGTTGCAGAGTATGGCAGGGTAATGCAGAATATTGCAGAGTATGGCAGAGTATGGCAGGGTAGTGCAGAGTATTGCAGAGTATGGCAGGGTATTGCAGAGTATGGCAGAGTATGGCAGAGTATGGCAGGGTATTGCAGGGTATTGCAGGGTATTGCAGAGTATGGCAGAGTATGGCAGGGTATTGTAGAGTATGGAAGGATATTGCAGAGTATGGCAGGGTATTGCAGAGTATTGCAGAGTATGGCAGGGTATGGCAGGGTATAGCAGGGTATGGCAGAGTATGGCAGGGTATGGCAGGGTATGGCAGGGTCTTGCAGAGAATGGCAGAGTATGGTAGGGTATGGCAGAGAATGGCAGGGTATGGCAGGGTATGGCAGAGTATGGCAGAGTATTGCAGAATATGGCAGGGTATTACAGAGTACGGCAGGGTATTGCAGAGTATGGCAGGGTATTGCAAAGTATGGCAGAGTATTGCAGAATATGGCAGGGTATTGCAGAGTACGGCAGGATATTGCAGAGTACTGCAGAGTATGGCAGGGTATTGCAGAGTATTGCAGAGTATGGCAGGGTATTGCAGAGTATGGCGGGTTATGGTAGGGTATGGCAAAGTATGGCAGGGTATTGCAGAGTATGGCAGAGTATGACAGGGTATTGCAGAGTATGGCATGGTATTGCAGAATATTGCAGAGTATGGCAGGCTATTGCAGAGTATTGCAGAGTATGGCAGGGTATGGCAGAGTATGGCAGGGTATTGCAGAATATTGCAGAGTATGGCAGGCTATTGCAGAGTATTGCAGAGTATGGCAGAGTATGGCCGGGTATGGGAGAGAATGGCAGGGTATTGCAGAGTATTGAAGAGTATTGCAGAGTATTGCAGAGTATGGCAGGGTATGGCAGGGTATGGCAAGGTATTGCAGAGTATAGCAGAGTATGGCAAGGTATTGCAGAGTATGGCAGGGTATTGCAGAGTATGGCGGGGTATCGCAGAGTATTGCAGAGTATGGCAGGGTATTGCAGAGTATGGCATGTTATGGCAGGGTATTGCACAGTATGGCAGGGTATTATAGAATATGGCAGGGTATTGCAGGGTATGGCAGAGAATGGCAGGGTATTGCAGAGAATGGCAGAGAATGGCAGGGTATTGCAGAGTATGGCAGAGTATTGCAGAGTATTGTAGACTATGGCAGGGTATGGCAGGGTATTGCAGAGTATTGCAACGTGTGGCAGGGTATTTCAGAATATTGCAGAGTATGGCAGGGTATGGCAGGGTATTGCATAGTAAGGCAGAGTATTACAGAGTATGGCAGAGTATGGCAGGGTATTGCGGAGTATGGCAGGGTATTGCAGAGTATTGCAGAGAATAGCAGGGTATTGCAGAGTATTGCAGAGTATGGCAGGATATTGCAGAGTATTGCAGAGTATGGCAGGGTATGGCAGGGTATAGCAGGGTATGGCAGAGTATGGCAGGGTATGGCAGGGTCATGTAGGGTATTGCAGAGAATGGCAGAGTATGGTAGGGTATGGCAGAGAATGGCAGGGTATTGCAGAGTATGCCAGAGTATGGCGGTGTATTGCAGAGTATTGCAGGTTATTGCAGAGTATGGCAGGGTTTTGCAGAAAATTGCAGAGTATGACAGAGTATGGCAGAGTATGGCAGGTTATTGCAGAGTATTGCAGAGTATGGCAGGGTATTGCAGAGTATTGCAGAGTATGGCAGGGTATTGCAGAGTATGGCGGGTTATTTCAGGGTTAAGCAGAGTATGGCAGGGTATTGCAGAGTATTGCAGCGTATGACAGGGTATTGCAGAGTATGGCAGAGTATGGCAGGGTATTGCAGTGTTTGCAGAGTATGGCAGAATATGGCAGGGTATTGCAGAGTATGGCAGGGTACTGCAGAGTATGCCAGAGTGTGACAGGGTATTGCAGAGTATGTCAGAGTATGGCAGGGTATTGCAGAGTATTGCAGAGTATGGCAGGGTATGGCAGGGTATAGCAGGGTATGGCAGAGTATGGCAGGGTATGGCAGGGTCATGCAGGGTATTGCAGAGTATGGTAGGGTATGGCAGAGAATGGCAGGGTATTGCAGAGTATGCCAGAGTATGGCGGTGTTTTGCAGAGTATTGCAGAGTATGGCAGGGTATTGCAGAGTATGGCAGGGTTTTGCAGAACATTGCAGAGTATGACAGAGTATGGCAGAGTATTGCAGAGTATTGCAGAGTATTGCAGAGTATGGCAGGGTATTGCAGAGTATTGCAGAGTATGGCAGGGTATTGCAGTGTTTGCAGAGTATGGCAGAATATGGCAGGGTATTGCAGAGTATGGCAGGGTACTGCAGAGTATGCCAGAGTATGACAGGGTATTGCAGAGTATGTCAGAGTATGGCAGGGTATTGCAGAGTATTGCAAAGTATGGCAGAGTATTGCAGAGTTTGGCATGGTATGGCAGAGTATTGCACAATATGGCAGGGTATTGCAGGGTATAGCAGAGTATGGCAGGATATTGCAGAGTATGGCAGAGTATGGCAGAGTATGGCAGAGTATTGAAGAGTATGGCAGTGTAATGCAGAGTATTGCAGGATATGGCAGGTTATTGCAGAGTATTGCAGAGTATCACAGAATATGGCAGAGTATGGGAGGGCATTGCAGGGTATTGCAGAGTATGGCAGGGTATTGCAGAGTATGCCAGAGAATGTCGGGGTATTGCAGAGTATGGCAGGGTATTGCAGAGTATGGCAGGGTATTGCAGAGTATAGCAGAGTATGACAAGGTATTGCAGAGTATGACGTGGTATTGCAGAGGATTGCAGAGTATTGCAAAGTATGGCAGAGTATTGCAGAGTATGGCAGGGTATTGCAGAGTATGGCAGGGTTTTGCAGAACATTGCAGAGTATGTCAGAGTATGGCAGGGTATTGCAGAGTATGGAAGGGTATTGCAGGGTATTGCAGAGTATGGCAGGGTATGGCAGGGTATTGCAGAGTATGGCAGAGTATTGCAGAGTATTGAAGAGTTTTGAAGAGTATGGTAGTGTATTGCAGATTATTGCAGAATATTTAAGGTTATTGCAGAGTATTGCAGTGTTTCACAGAATATGGCAGAGTATGGGAGGGTATTGCAGGGTATTGCAGTGTATGGCAGGGTATTGCAGAGTATGCCAGAGTATGGCGGTGTATTGTAGAGTATTGCAGAGTATGGCAGGGTATTGCAGAGTATGGCAGGGTATTGCAGAGTATGGCAGGGTTTTGCAGAACATTGCAGAGTATGTCAGAGTATGGCAGGGTATTGCAGAGAATGGCAGGGTATTGCAGAGTATGGCAAGTTATTGCAGAGTATGGCAGGGTATTGCAGGGCATTGCAGAGTATGGCAGGGTATTGCAGAGTATGGCAGGGTTTTGCAGAACATTGCAGAGTATGGCAGAGTATGGCAGGGTATTGCAGAGTATGGCAGGGTATTGCAGAGTATGGCAGGGTAATGCAGGATATTGCAGGGTATTGCAGAGTATTGCAGAGTATCGCAGGGTATTTGTATGGCAAGGTATCGCAGAGTATTGCAGGGAATGGCAGGGTATTGCAGAGTATTGCAGAGTATGGCAGGGTATTGCAGGTTATTGCAGAGTATGGGAGAGTATTGCAGGGTATTGCAGAGTATGGCAGGGTATTGCAGGGTATTGCAGAGTATGGCAGGATATTGCAGAGTATGGCAGGGTATGGCAGAGTATTGCAGGGTATGGCAGGGTATTGCAGAGCATTGCAGAGAATGGCAGGGTATTGCAGGTTATTGCAGAGTATGGCAGAATATTGCAGAATATGGCAGGGTATGGTATGGTATTGCAGAGTATGGCAGGGTGAGGCAGAGTATGGCAGGGTATTTCAGAGTATTGAAGAGTATGGCAGGGTATTGCAGAGTCATGCACAGTATAGCAGAGTATGGCAAGGTATTGCAGAGTATGGCAAGGTATTGCAGAGTATGGCAAGGTATTGCAGAGTATGGCGTGGTATTGCAGAGTATGGCAGGGCATTGCAGGGTATTGCAGAGTATGGCAGGGTATTGCAGAGTATGGCAAGGTTTTGCAGAGTATTGCAGAGTATGGCAGGGTATTGCAGAGTATGGCAAGGTTTTGCAGAGTATTGCAGAGTATGGCAGGGTATTGCAGAGTACTGCTGGGTATTGCAGAGTATGGCACGGTATTGCAGGGTTTTTGCAGAGTATGGCAGAGTACTGCAGAGTACTGCAGAGTATGGCAGGGTATTGCAGAGTATGGCAGTGTATTGCAGCAGAGTATAACAGAGTATGGCAGAGTATGGCAGAGTATGGCAGGTTATTGCAGAGTATGGCAGGGTATTGCAGAGTATGGCAGGGTATTGCAGAGTATGGGGGGTTATGGCAGGGTTAAGCAGAGTATGGCAGGGTATTGCAGAGTATTGCAGAGTATGGCAGAGTATGACAGCGTATTGCAGAGTATGGAAGAGTATGGCAGGGTATTGCAGAGTTTTGCAGAGTATGGCAGGGTATGGCAGGTTATGGTAGGGTATTGCAGAGTATTGAAGAGTATGGCAGGGTATTGCAGAGTATTGCAGAGTATGGCAGAGTATGGCAGGGTATTTCAGAGTATGGCAGTGTATTGCAGCAGAGTATAACAGAGAATGGCAAGGTATTGCAGAGTATGGCAGGGTATTGCAGAGTATTGTAGAGTATGGCAGTGTATTGCAGAGTATGGCAGGATATGGGCAGAGTATTGCAGAGTATGGAAAGGTATTGCAGGGCATTGCAGGGTATTGCAGAGTATGGCAGGGCATTGCAGAGTATTGCAGCGTATGGCAGAGTATGGCAGAGTATTGCAGAGTATGGTAGGGTATTGCAGAGTATGGTAGGGTATTGCAGAGTATGGCAGGGTATTGCAGAGTATGGCAGAGTATGGCAGAGTATGGCAAGGTATTGCAGAGTATGGCAGAGTACGGCAGGGTATTAGAGAGTATGGCAGGGTATTGCAGAGTATGGCAGGGTATGGCAGGATATTGCAGAGTATGGCAGGGTATTGCAGAGTATGGCAGGGTATTGCAGAGTATGGCAGAGTATGGTAGGGTATTGCAGAGTAATGAAGTGTAGGGCAGGTTATTGCAGAGTATGGCAGGGTATTGCAGAATATTGTAGAGTATGGCAGAGTATGGCAGGGTATTGCAGAGTATGGCAGGGTATGACAGGGTATTGCAGAGTATGCCAGAGTATGGCAGAGTATTGCAAAGTATGGCAGAGTTTTGCAGAGTTTGGCATGGTATGGCAGGGTATTGCACAATATGGCACGGTATTGCAGGGTATGTCAGAGTATGGCAGGATATTGCAGAGTATGGAAGAGTATGGCAGAGTATCGCAGAGTGTTGAAGAGTATGGCATAGTATTGCAGAGTATGGCAGAGTATTGAAGAGTATGGCAGTGTAATGCAGAGTATTGCAGGATATGGCAGGTTATTGCAGAGTATGGCAGTGTAATGCAGAGTATTGCAGGATATGGCAGGTTATTGCAGAGTATTGCAGAGTATCACAGAATATGGCAGAGTATGGGAGGGTATTGCAGGGTATTGCAGAATATGGCAGGGTATTGCAGAGTATGCCAGAGAATGGCAGGGTATTGCAGAGTATTGCAGAGTATGACAAGGTATTGCAGAGTATTGCAAAGTATGGCAGAGTATTGCAGAGTATGGCAGGGTATTGACAGAGTATTGCAGAGTATGGAAAGGTATTGCAGAGTATTGCAGGGTATTGCAGAGTATGGCAGGGTATTGTAGGGTATTGCAGAGTATGGCAGGGTATGGCAGGGTATGGCAGAGTATGGCAGGGTATTGCAGAGTATGGCAGAGTATGGCAAAGTATGGCAGGGTATTGCAGGGTATTGCAGTGTATGGCAGGGTATGGCAGGGTATGGCAGGGTATGGCAGAGTATGCCAAAGCATGGCGGGTATTGCAGAGTATTGCAAAGTATGGCAGGGTATTTCAAAGTATGGCATGGTATAGCAGGGTATTGTAGAGTATGGCAGAGTATTGGAGAGTATTGCAGAGTAGGCCAGGGTAATGCAGAGTATTGCAGAGTTTGGCAGGGTATTGCAGTGTATGGCAGAGAATGGCAGCAAACTGCATGGTATTGCAGAGTATTGCACAGTATTGCAGAGTATGGCATGGTATTGCAGGGTATTGCAGAGTATTGCAGAGTATTGGAGAGTATTGCAGAGTAGGCCAGGGTAATGCAGAGTATTGCAGAGTTTGGCAGGGTATTGCAGTGTATGGCAGAGAATGGCAGCAAACTGCATGGTATTGCAGAGTATTGCACAGTATTGCAGAGTATGGCATGGTATTGCAGGGTATTGCAGAGTATTGCAGGGTATTGCAGAGTATTGCAGAGTATGGCAGGGTATGGCAGGGTATGACAGGGTATTGCAGAGTATGGCAGGGTATGGCAGGATATTGCAGAGCATGGCAGGGTATTGTAGGGTATGGAAGAGTATGGCAGGGTATTGTAGGGTATGGAAGAGTATGGCAGGGTATTACAGAGTATGGCAGAGTATGGCAGGGTGTTGCAGAGTATGGCAGGGTATTGCAGAGTATTGCAGAGAATAGCAGGGTATTGCAGAATATGGCAGAATATAGCAGAGTATGGCAGGGTGTTGTAGATTATGGCAGGGTATGGCAGAGTATTGCAGGGTATGGCAGGGTATTGCAGGGTATTGCAGAGCACGGCAGGGTATGGCAGAGTATTGCAGGGTATTGCAGAGTATGGCAGGGTATTGCAGAGTATTAAACAGTATGGCAGGGTATTGCAGAGTATTTCAGTGTATTGCAAAGTATGACACGGTATTGCAGGGTATTGCAGGGTTTTTCAGAGTATGGCAGAATATTGCAGAGTATGGTGGGTTATGGCAGGGTATTGCAGAGTATTGTGTGGTATGGCAGGGTAATGCAGAGTATGGCAGGGTTTTGCAGAATATTGCAGGGTATGGAAGAGTATGACAGGGTATTGCAGTGTATGGCAGGGAAATGCAGAGTATTGCAGAGTATGGCAGAGTATTGCAGATTATTGCAGAGTATGGCAGGGTATGGCAGGGTATTGCAGAGTATGCCAGAGTATGTCAGGGTATTGCAAAGTATGGCAGAGTATTGCACAATATGGCAGGGTATTGCAGGGTATGGCAGGATATTGCAGAGTACAGCAGAGTGTTGAAGAGTATGGCAGAGTATTGCAGAGTATGGCAGAGTATTGAAGAGTATGGTAGTGTAATGCAGAGTATTGCAGGATATGGCAGGTTATTGCAGAGTGTGGCCGTGTAATGCAGAGTATTGCAGGATATGGCAGGTTATTGCAGAGTATTGCAGAGTATGACAGAATATGGCAGAGTATGGGAGGGTATTGCAGGGTATTGCAGAGTATGGGAGGGTATTGCAGAGTATTAAAGAGTATGACAAGGTATTGCAGAGTATTGCAGTGTATGGAAAGGTATTGCAGAGTATTGCAGGGTATTGCAGAGTATGGCAGGGTATGGCAGGGTATTGCAGAGTATGGCAGAGTATTGCAGAGTATTGCAAAGTATTGCAGTGTATGTCAGGGTATTGCAGAGTTTTGCAGAGTATGGTAGGTCATGGCAGAATATTGCAAGTTATTGCAGAGTATGGCAGGGTATTGCAGAGTATGGCAGGGTATGGCAGGGTATTGCAGAGTATGGCAGAGCATTGTAGAGTATTGCAGGGTATGGCAGAGTATGGCAGGGTATGGCAGGGTATTGCAGAGTATGGCAGGATATTGCAGAGTATTGCAAAGTATGGCACAGTATGGCAGAGTATTGCAGAGTATTGAGTACTGCAGAGTGTTGAAGAGTATGGCAGGGTATTGCAGATTATGGCCGAGTATTGCAGTGTTTGGCAGAATATGGCAGAGTATTGCAGAGTATTGAAGAGTATGGTAGTGTATTGCAGAGTATTGCAGAATATTTCAGGTTATTGCAGAGTATCGCAGAGTTTCACAGAATATTGCAGAGTATGGGAGGGTATTGCAGGGTATCGCCGAGTATGGCAGGGTATTGCAGAGTATGCCAGAGTATGGCGGTGTATTGAAGAGTATTGCAGAGTATGGAAGGGTATTGCAGAGTATGGTAGGGTTTTGCAGAACATTGCAGAGTATGGCAGAGTATGGCAGGGTATTGCAGAGTATGGCAGGGTATTGCAAAGTATGGCAGGGTATTGTAGGGTATGGCAAAGTATGTCAGGGTATTGCAGAGTATGCAGAGTATGGCAGGGTAGTGCAGAGTATTGCAGAGTATGACAGGGTATTGCAGAGTATTGCATAGTATGGTAATATATGGCAGAGTATGGCAGGGTATTTGAAAGTATGGCATGGTATGGCAGGGTATTGCACAGTATGGCAGGGTATTGTAGAGTATGGCAGGGTATTGCAGGGTATGGCAGAGAATGACAGGGTATGGCAGAGTATTGGAGAGTATTGCAGAGTAGGGCAGGGTAATGCAGAGTATTGCAGAGTTTGGCAGGGTATTGCAGTGTATGGCAGAGAATGGCAGCGAATTGCATGGTATGGCATAGTATTGCACAGTATTGCAGAGTATGGCATGGTATTGCAGGGTATTGCAGAGTATTGCAGGGTATTGCAGAGTATTGTACGTGTGGCAGGGTATTGGCAGAGTATTGCAGGGTATGGCATGGTATGACAGGGTATGGCAGGGTATGGCAGGGTATGACAGGGTATGACAGGGTATGGCAGAGTATGGCAGAGTATGGCAGGATATTGCAGAGCATGGCAGGGTAATGCAGGGTATGGAAGAGTATGGCAGGGTATTACAGAGTATGGCAAAATTATGGCAGGGTGTTGCAGAGTATGGCAGGGTATTGCAGAGTATTGCAGAGAATAGCAGGGTATTGCAGAGTATTGCAGAGTATGGCAGAATATTGCAGAGTATGGCAGGGTGTTGTAGATTATGGAAGGGTATGGCAGAGAATTGAAGGGTATGGCAGGGTATTGCAGAGCACGGCAGGGTATGGCAGAGTATTGCAGGTTATTGCAGAGTATGGCAGGGTATTGCAGAGTATTGCACAGTATGGCAGGGTATTGCAGAGTATTTCAGGTTATTGCAGAGTATGACACGGTATTGCAGGGTATTGCAGGGTTTTGCAGAGTATGGCAGAGTATTGCAGAGTATGGCGGGTTATGGCAGGGTATTGCAGAGTATTGCGGGGTATGGCAGGGTAATGCAGAGTATGGCAGGGTTTTGCAGAATATTGCAGAGTATGGCAGAGTATGGCAGGGTATTGCAGTGTATGGCAGGGTAATGTAGGGTATTGCAGAGTATGGCAGAGTATGGCAGAGTATTGCACATTATTGAAGAGTATGGCAGAATATTGCAGAGTATGGCAGGGTATGGCAGGGTATTGCAGAGTATGGCACTGTATTGCAGAGTATAGCAGAGTATGGCAAGGTATTACAGAGTATTGCAGAGTATGGCAGAGTATTGCAGAGTATTGCGGAGTATTGCAGAGTATGGCAGAGTATTGCAGACTATGGCAGGGTATTGGCAGAGTATTGCAGATTTTGAAAAGATATTGCAGAGTATTGCAGGGTATTGCAGAGTATGGCAGGGTATTGCAGAAGATTACAAGGTATTGTAGAGTATGGCAGGGTATTGCAGGGTATGGCAGAATGTGGCAGGGTATTGCAGAGTATGGCAGAGAATGGCAAGGTATTGCAGAATATGTCAGAGTATTGCAGAGTATGGCAGGGTATTGCATAGTATTGCAGAGTATGGCAGGTTATTGCAGAGTATTGCAGGGTATTGCAGGGTATTGCAGGGTTTTGCAGAGTATGGCAGAGTATTGCAGAGTATGGAAGGGTATGGCAGGGTATTGCAGAGTATGTCGGGGTATGGCATGGTATGGTAGAATATGGCAAGGTTTTGCAGAATATTGCAGAGTATGGCAGAGTATGGCAGGGTATTGCAGTATATGGCAGGGTAATGTAGAGTATTGCAGAGTATGGCAGGGTATTGCAGGGTATTGCAGAGTATGGCAGGGTATTGCAGAGTATGGCAGGGTATTGCATAATATTGCAGAGTTAGGGCAGAGTATGACAGGGCATTGCAGAGTATTGCAGGGTATTGCAGAGTTTTGCAGAGTAATGCAGGGTATGGCAGAGTATGGCAGGGCATGACAGGGTATGGCAGAGTATGGCAGGGTATGGCAGGATATTGCAGAGCATGGCAGGGTATTGCAGGGTATGGAAGATTATGGCAGGGTATTACACAGTATGGCAGGATGTTGCAGAGTATGGCAGGGTATATCAGAGTATTGCAGATAATAGCAGGGTATTGCAGAGTATTGCAGAGTATGGCAGAATATTGCAGAGTATGGCAGGGTGTTGCAGATTATGCTAGGGTATGGCAGAGTAATGCAGGGTATGGCAGAGTATGGCAGGGCATGACAGGGTATGGCAGAGTATGGCAGGGTATGGCAGGATATTGCAGAGCATGGCAGGGTATTGCAGGGTATGGAAGAGTATGGCAGGGTATTACACAGTATGGCAGGATGTTGCAGAGTATGGCAGGGTATTTCAGAGTATTGCAGGGAATAGCAGGGTATTGCAGAGTATTGCAGAGTATGGCAGAATATTGCAGAGTATGGCAGGGTGTTGTAGATTATGGCAGGGTATGGCAGAGTATTGTAGGGTATGGCAGGGTATTGCAGGGTATTGCAGAGCATGGCAGGGTATGACAGAGTATTGCAGTTTATTGCAGAGTATGGCAGGGTATTGCAGAGTATTGCACAGTATGGCAGGGTATTGCAGAGTATGACATGGTATTGCAGGGTATTGCAGGGTTTTGCAGAGTATGGCAGAGTATTGCAGAGTATGGCAGGTTATGGCAGGGTATTACAGAGTATTGCGGGGTATGGCAGAGTAATGCAGAGTATGGCAGGGTTTTGCAGAATATTGCAGAGTATGGCAGAGTATGGCAGGGTATTGCAGTGTATGGCAGGGTAATGTAGAGTATTTCAGAGTATGGCAGAGTATTGCAGATTATTGCAGAGTATGGCAGGATATGGCAGGGTATTGCAGAGTATTGCAGAGTATTGAAGAGTATGGCAGAATTTTGCAGAGTATGGCAGGGTATGGCTGGGTATTGCAGAGTATGGCATGGTATTGCAGAGTATAGCAGAGTATAGCAGAGTATTGCAAGGTATTGCAGAGTATGGCAAGGTATTGCAGAGTATGGCAGAGTATTGCAGAGTATTGCAGAGTATGGCAGAGTATTGCAGAGTATGGTAGATTATTGGCAGAGTATTGCAGATTTTGAAAAGGTATTGCAGAGTATCGCAGGGTATTGCAGAGTACGGCAGGGTATTGCAGAGTATTGCAAGGTATTGTAGAGTATGGCAGGGTATTGCAGGGTATGGCAGAATGTGGCAGGGTATTGCACAGTATTGCAGAGTATGGCAGAGTGTTGCATAGTATTGCAGAGTATGGCAGGTTATTGCAGAGTATTGCAGTGTATGGCAGGGTATTGCAGAGAATTTCAGGGTATTGCAGAGTATGACAGGGTATTGCAGGGTTTTGCAGAGTATGGCAGAGTATTGCAGAGTATGGCAGGGTATGGCAGGGTATGGCAGGGTATTGCAGAGTATGGCGGGGTATGACATGGTATGGCAGAATATGTCAAGGTTTTGCAGAATATTGCAGAGTATGGCAGGGTATTGCAGTATATGGCAGGGTAATGTAGAGTATTGCAGAGTATGGCAGGATATTGCAGGGTATTGCAGAGTATTGCAGAGTATGGCAGAGTATGGTAGGTTATTGCAGAGTAATGAAGAGTATGGCAGGGTATTGCATAATATTGCAGAGTAGGGCAGAGTATGACAGGGCATTGCAGAGTATTGCAGGGTATTGCAGAGTATTGCAGAGTATGCCAGAGTATAGCAGGATATTGCAGAGTATGCCAGAGTATGGCAGGGTATTGCAGAGTATTGCAGATTATGGCAGGGTATTGCACAGTATGGCAGAGTATTGCAGAGTATGGCATGGTATGGCAGGGTATTGCACAATATTGCAGAGTATCGTATGGTATGGCAGCGTATTGCAGAGTATGGCAGAGAATGGCAGAGTATTGCAGAGTATGCCAGAATATGGCAGGGTATTGCAGATTATTGCAGAGTATGGTAGGGTATTGCAGAGTATGGCAGAGTATTGCAGAGTATGGCATGGTATGGCAGGGTATTGCACAATATGGCAGGGTATTGAAGAGTATTTCAGTGTATTGTAGAGTATGGCAGAGTATGGCAGGGTATTGCAGAGTATGGCAGGATATTGCAGAGTATTGCAGAGTATGGCAGAGTATGGCAGGGTATTGCAGAGTAAGGCAGGGTATTGCAGAGTGTTGCAGAATATGGCAGGGTATTGCAGATTATTGCAGATAATGGCAGAGTATGGCAGGGTATTGCAGAGTATTGAAGAGTATGGAAGGGTAGTGCAGAGTATTGCAGAGTATGGCAGGGTATTGCAGAGTATTGCAGAGTATGGCAGAATATGGCAGAGTATGGCAGGGTATTGCAGGGTATTGCAGAGTATGGTAGGGTATTGCAGAGCATGCGAGAGTATGGCGGGTATTAAAGAGTATTGCAGAGTATGGCAGGGTATTGCAAAGTTTGGCATGGTATGGCAGGGTATTGCACAGTATGGCAGGGTTTTGTAGAGTATGGCAGGGTATTGCAGGGTATGGCAGAGAATGGCAGGGTATTGCAGAGTGTGGCAGAGTATTGGAGAGTATTGCAGAGTATGATAGGGTAATGCAGAGTATTGCAGAGTATGGCAGGGTATTGCAGTGTATGGCAGAAAATGGCAGGGTATTGCATGGTATGGCAGAGTATTGCACAATATTGCAGAGTATGGCATGGTATTGCAGTGTATTGCAGAGTATTGCATAGTATAGCAGGGTATGGCAGAGTATTGTACGTGTGGCAGGGTATTGCAGAGTATGGCAGGGTATGACAGGGTATTGCAGAGTATGGCAGAGTATGTCTGCGTATGGCAGGGTATGGCAGGATATTGCAGAGCATGGCAGTGTATTGCAGAGTATGGCAGGGTATGGCAGGGTATTGCAGAGTATGGCATGGTGTTGCAGAGTATAGCAGAGTATGGCAAGGTATTGCAGAGTATAGCAGGGTATTGCAGAGTATTGCAGAGTATGGCAGAGTATGGCAGGGTATTGGCAGAGTATTGCAGAGTATGGAAAGGTATTGCAGAGTATTTCAGGGTATTGCAGAGTATGGCAGGGTATTGCAGAGTATTGCAGGGTATTGCAGAGTATGGCAGGGTTTTGCAGAGTATTGCAGAGTATGGCAGGGTATTGCAGAGTAATGCAGAGTATGGCAGAGTATGGCAGGATATGGCAGAGTATTGAAGAGTATGGCAGGGTATTGCAGAGTATTGCGGAGTATGGCAGGGTATTGCAGAGAATTGCAGAGTATGGCAGGGTATTGCAGAGTATTATTATTATTATACAAGATTTCTATAGCGCCAACAGTTTACACAGCGCTTTACAATGTATAAGGGGGACAATACAATTACAGTACAGTTCAATACAAAAGGTACAGGAGGGCTCTGCTCATAGAGCTTACATTCTAAAGGGAGGGGGTGGTGGTTCAAAAGGTAATAGCTGCAAAGAATGATTTGATGGGGGTGGCTCAGGGACAGTTATGTGGGTGTGGGATAGGCTTCCCTGAATAAATGAGTTCTCAGGGATCTCCTAAAGGTGGACAGGGTAGGGGCTGATCAGACATAATGGGGGAAGGAATTCCAGAGGATGGGAGAGGCTCTGGAGAAGTCCTGAAGGCGAGCATGGGAGGAGGTAACAAGGGAGCTAGAGAGCAGGAGGTCCTGGGAGGAGCAGAGGGTTGATTTGGGCGATATCTACAGATGAGGTTGGTGATGTAGATGGGGGCGATGTTGTGAATGGCCTTGTATGTTATGGTTAGCATTTTGAATTTTACACGGTGGGGTAGGGGAAGCCAGTGAAGGGATTGGCAGAGAGGAGCAGCAGTCACGGATCGATTAGTGAGGTGTATTAGTCTAGCAGCAGCAATCATAATAGACTGAAGGTGGATAGCCTGCTTAAGGGTAGGCCATTAAGGAGAGAGTTGCAGAGTTGAGGCGGGAAATAATCAAGGAGTGAATAAGTTGTTTTGTGGTGTCATTAGTCAGGAAGGGTCAAATTCTGGAGATGTTACGGAGGTTAAGGCGGCAGGATTTTGCCAGTAATTGGATATGGGGGCTGAAGGAGAGGTCAGAGTCAAGGATTACACCCAGGACCCTGGCATGTGTGGAGGGACCAATGGTTGTGTTGTTGATATTAATGGTGAAGTCACAGGAGGGGGACCGTGAAGGAGAAAATATTACATGCTCAGGTTTAAAAAGATTAAGTTTGAGGAAGTGGTGTGACATCCATAACGATATGTCATTCAGCAAGTTTGAGATCCGTGAGGAGATAGTGGGGGTGAGTTGAGGAGTGGAGAGATAGATCTGTGTGTCATCAGCATAGAGGTGGTATTGGAAGCCATGGGAGGTTATCAACTGGCCCAGGGAAGAGGTATAGAGTGAGAAAAGGAGAGGCCCAAGGACGGAGCCTTGGGGTACCCCAAGAGAAAGAGGAAGGGCAGTGGAGGAGATGGAGTTGTAAGTGACACTGAAAGTGCGCTGAGATAGGTAGGAGGAGAACCAGGATAATGCAGAATCACGGAGGCCAAGGGAGTGTCATTTGCTGAGGAGCAGCAGGTGGTCAACTGTGTCAAATGCAGCAGAGAGGTCTAAAAGTATGAGTATGGAGTAGTGGCAATTGGTTTTGGCAGTTATTAGGTCATTGGTGTGTTTTAGTAGGGCAGTTTCAGTAGAATGTTGTAGGCGGAAGCCAGACTGTAGGGGTCGAGAAGGTTGTTGTCCGTGAGGTAGCGACTCATTTGGTCATGAACAAGGCGTTTGATGAGCTTGGAGGCAAACGGGAGCAGGGAGATAGGTCTGTATGGCAGGGTATTGCAGAGTATAGCAGAGTATGGCAAGGTATTGCAGAGTATGGCAGAGTATGGCAGAGTATTGCAGAGTATAGCAGGGTATTGGCAGAGTATTGCAGAGTATGGAAATGTATTGCAGAGTATTGCAGGGTATGGTAGGGTTTTGCAGAGTATTACAGGGTATTGCAGTGTATGGCAGGGTATTACAGGTTATTGCAGGGTTATTGCAGGGTTTTGCAGAGTATTGCAGGGTATGGCAAGGTGTTGCAGAGTATGGCGGGTATGGCAGGGTATGGCAGAGTATGGTAAGGTTTTGCAGAATATTGCAGAGTATGGCAGGGTATGGCAGAGTATGGCAGGGTATGGCAGAGTATGGCAGGGTATGGCAGAGTATGGCAGGGTATTGCAGTGTATTGCAGAGTATGACAGGGTATTGCAGAGTATGGCAGGGTATGGCAGGGTATTGCAGAGTATGGCGCGTTATGGCAGAGTATGGCTGGGTATTGCAAAGTATGGCAGAGTATGGCAGAGTATGGCAGTGTATGACAAGGTATTGCAGAGTATGGCAGTGTATTGCAGAGTATTGCAGAGTATGGAAAGGTATTACAGAGTATTGCAGGGTATTTCAGAGTATGGCAGGGTATTGCAGAGTATTTCAGAGTATGGCAGGGTATTGGCAGAGTATTGCAGAGTATGGAAAGATATTACAGAGTATTGCAGGGTATGGCAGGGTATTGGCAGAGTATTGCAGAGTATAGAAAGGTATTACAGAGTATTGCAGGGTATTGCAGAGTATGGTAGGGTATTGCAGTGCATGGCGGGGTATGGCAGGGTATGGCAGAGTATGGCAGGGTATTGCAGAGTATGGCAGAGTATTGCAGGGTATTGCAGGGTATTGCAGAATATCACAGGGTATTGCAGAATATGGCAGGGTATGGCAAGATATGGCAGAGAATTGCAGAGTATGGCAGGGTATTGCAGAGTATTGCAGAGTACTGCAGGGTATTGCAGAGTATGGCATTGTATTGCAGAGTATTGCAGAATATGGCAAAGTATAGCAGGGTATTGCAGAGTATGGCAGGGTATTGCAGAGTATTGCAGAGTATGGTAGGGTTTTGCAGAGTATGATAGAATATTGCAGAGTATGGCAGGGTATTGCAGAGTATGGCGGGGTATGGCAGGGTATGGCAGAGTATAGTAAGGTTTTGCAGAATATTGCAGAGTATGGAAGAAAATGGCAGAGTATGGCAGGGTTATGGCAGGGTATGGCAGAGTATAGCAGAGTATGGCAGGGTATTGCAGAGTAGAGTATGGAGGGTTATGGCAGGGAATGGCAGAGTATGGCAGGGTATTGCAAAGTATGGCAGAGTATGGCAGAGTACGGCAGCATATGACAAGGTATTGCAGAGTATGGCAGTGTATTTCAGAGTATTGCAGAGTATGGAAAGGTATTACAGAGTATTGCAGGGTATTTCAGAGTATGGAAAGGTGTTGCAGAGTATTTTAGAGTATGGCAGGGTATTGGCAGAGTATTGCAGAGTATGGAAAGATATTACAGAGTATTGCAGGGTATGGCAGGGTATTGGCAGAGTATTGCAGAGTATGGAAAGGTATTACAGAGTATTGCAGGGTATTGCAGAGTATGGTAGGGTATTGCAGAGTATGGGGGGGTATGGCAGGGTATGGCAGAGTATGGCAGGGCATTGCAGAGTATGGCAGAGTATTGCAGGGTATTGCAGGGTATTGCAGAATATGAATGGGTATTGCAGAATATGGCAGGGTATGGCAGAGTATGGCAGAGTATGGCAGGATATGGCAGAGAATTGCAGAGTATGGCAGGGTATTGCAGAGTATTGCAGAGTACTGCATGGTATTGCAGAGTATTGCAGAGTATGGCATTGTATTGCAGAGTATTGCAGAGTATGGCAAAGTATAGCAGGGTATTGCAGAGTATGGCAGGGTATTGCAGAGTATTGCAGAGTATGGTAGGGTTTTGCAGAGTATGGTAGATTATTGCAGAGTATGGCAGGGTATTGCAGAGTATGGCGGGGTATGGCAGGGTATGGCAGAGTATAGTAAGGTTTTGCAGAATATTGCAGAGTATGGAAGAAAATGGCAGAGTATGGCAGGGTTATGGCAGGGTATGGCAGAGTATAGCAGGGTATGGCAGGGTATTACAGAGTATGGTGGGTTATGGCAGGGTATGGCAGAGTATGGCAGGGTATTGCAGAGTATGGCAGAGTATGGCAGGGTATTGCGGAGTATTGCAGAGTGTGGCAGGATATTGCAGAGTATTGCAGAGCATGGCAGGGTATGTCAGGGTATGGCAGAGTATGGCATGGTATTGCAGAATGTCTAAGAGTATGGCAGGGTATTGCAGAGTATGGCAGGGTATGGCAGGGTATTGCAGAGTATTGCAGAGTATGGCAGGGTATTGCAGAGTATAGCACAGTATGACAAGGTAGGGTATTTCAGAGTATGGCAGGATATTGCAGAGTATTTCAGAGTATGGCAGGGTATTGGCAGAGTATTGCAGAGTATGGAAAGATATTACAGAGTATTGCAGGATATGGCAGGGTATTGGCAGAGTATGGCAGGGTATTGCAGAGTATTACAGAGTATGGCAGGGTATTGGCAGAGTATTGCAGGGTATTGCAGAGTATGGCAGGGTATTGCAGAGTATAGCAAAGTTTGGAAAGGTATTGCAGAGTATTGCAGAGTATGGCAGAGTATTGCAGAGTATGGGGAGGAATGGCAGGGTATGGCAGAGTATGGCAGAGTTTTGCAGAATATTGCAGAGTATGGCAGAGTATTGTAGAGTATGGCAGGGTATTGTAGAGTATTGCAGAGTATGGCAGGGTATTGCAGAGTATTGCAGAGTATGGCAGGGTACTGCAGAGTATGGCGGGTTATGGCAGGGTTAAGCAGACTATAGCAGGGTATTACAGAGTATTGCAGAGTATGGCAGAGTATGACAGGTTATTGCAGAGTATGGCAGGGTACTGCAGAGTATTGCAGAGTATGGCAGGATATGGCATGGTATGGCAGAGTATGGCAGTTTATTGCAGAATATTGAAGAGTATGGCAGGGTATTGCAGAGTATTGCAGAGTATGGCAGAGTATGGCAGGGTTTTGCAGAGTATTGCAGGGTACTGCAGTGTATGGCAAGGTATTGCAGAGTATGGCAGAGTATTGCAGAGTATGACAGGGTATTGCAGAGTATACCTGTGCATGGCGGGGTATTGCAGAGTATTGCAGAGTAGGGATGAGCTTCGAGTTCGAGTTGAACATTGGCTGTTCGCAAGTTCGCCAAACAACGAACAATTTGGGGTGTTCATGGCAAATTCGAATGCCGCAGAACACCCTTTAAAAGTCTATGGGAGAAATCAAAAGTGCTAATTTTAAAGGCTTATATGCAAGTTATTGTCATAAAAAGTGTTTGGGGACCTGGGTCCTGCCCCAGGGGACATGGATCAATGCAAAAAAACTGCCTTTTTTTCAGGAGCAGTGATTTTAATAATGCTTAAAGTCAAACAATAAAAGTGCCATACTCTGCAATACTCTACAATACCCTGCCATACACTACAATACTCTGCCATACTCTGCCATACTCTGCAATATTCTGCAAAACTCTACCATACCCTGCCATTCCTCGCCATACTCTGCAATACTCTGCCATACTCTGCAATACTCTGCAATACCCTGGCATACTCTGCAATACCTTTCCATACTTTGCTATACTCTGCAATACCCTGCCATACTCTGAAATACCCTGCAATACTCTGCAATACTCTGCCAATACCCTGCCATACTCTGTAATACTCTACAATACCCTGCTATACTCTGCAATACTCTGCCATACCCTGCCATACTCTGCAATACCCTGCCATACTCTTAGACACTCTGCAATACCATTCCATACTCTGCCATACCCTGACATACCCTGCCATGCTCTGCAATACTCTGCAATATCCTGCCACACTCTGCAATACTCTGCAATACCCTGCCATACTCTGCCATACTATGACATACTCTGCAATACCCTGCCATACTCTGCCATACCCTGCCATAACCCACCATACTCTGCAATACCCTGCCATACCTTGCTATACTCTGCCATACCCTGCCATAACCCTGCCATACTCTGCCATTTTCTTCCATACTCTGCAATATTCTGCAAAACCTTACTATACTCTGCCATACCCTGCCATACCACGCCATACTCTGTAATACCCTGCCATACTCTGCAATACTCTACCATACTCTGCAAAACCCTACCATACTCTGCAATACTCTGCAATACCCTGCCATACTCTGCAATACCCTGCTATACTGTGCCATACTCTGCAATACTCTGCAATACAATGCCATTCCCTGCCATACTCTGCAATTCTCTGCCATACTCTGCCATACTCTGCCATACTCTGCAATACCCTGCCATATTCTGCAATACCCTGTCATATTCTGCAATACCCTACAATACCCTGCAATACTCTGCCATACTCTGCAATACCCTGCCATACTCTGCCATACCCTGCCATACCTCGCCATACTCTGCAATACCCTACCATACCCCCCTCTTTTCCTGCAGCCTGCCAGGTTGTGTGCTCGGATAAGGGTCTGGTATGGATTTTTTGGGGGCCCCACACCGATTTTTTATTTTTTTTGCGGGGTTTCCCTTAAAATCCATACCAGACCTAAAGGGCATTTTTTTTAAATTTTGGTTCGGGGTTCCCCTGTGGGGAATTCCCATGCCGTTTTTATCAATGAACTTCTATGTGTGTTGTCGGACCGGCAATGCAAAAGCTGCGAGTAGTTTTAAATGGCTTTTTTCCTTTCAAATGTCATTTTGCTGTCAGACTGTTCTAAACACGGGAAACATGCGCCCCTTTACAGGCATACTATAGACACCCCCCAGCTCCGAAAGTTAAAGGATATTACACTTTTATTGTTTGACTTTAAACATTATTAAAACCACTGCTCCTGAAAAAACGGCTGTTTTTGAAATTTTTTTTGCATTGATCCATGTCCCCTGGGGCAGGACCCAGGTCCCCAAACACTTTTTATGACAATAACTTGCATATAAGCCTTTAAAATTAGCACTTTTGATTATTCATGTTTGTGTCCCACAGACTTTAATGGTGTTCGCGTGTTCGAACAAAATTTTTCCTGTTTGCATGTTCTGGTGAGAACCGAACAGGGGGGTGTTTGGCTCATCCCTATTGCAGAGTATGGCAGAGTATTGCAGAGTATGGCATGGTATGGCAGGATATGGCAGTTTATGGTAGGATGTGACAGAGTATTGCAGGGTATGGCAGAGTATTGCAGAGTATGGCAGAGTATTGCACAGTGTTGTAGAGTATGGCAAGGCATTGCATTGTATTGCAGAGTATGGCAGGTTATTGCAGAGTATTGCAGGGTATGGCAGAGTATGGCAGGGTATTTCAGAGTATTGCAGAGTATGGCAGGGTATTGCAGACCACGACAGGGTATTGTAGAGATTTGCAGAGTATGGCAGGGTATTGCAGAGTATTGCAGAGTATGGCAGGGCATTACTGAGTATGGCAGGGTATTGCAGAGTATGGCAGGGTATGGCAGGGTATGGCAGGGTATTGCAGATTATGGCGGGGTATGGCAGGGTATAGCAGAGTATGGCAGGGTTTTGCAGAGTATGGCAGAGTATGGCAGAGTATTGCAGAGTATGGCACAGTATTGCAGAGTATGGCAGGGTATTGCAGAGTATTGCAGGGTATTGCAGAGTATGGCAGGGTATTGCAGAGTATGGCAGTGTATGGCAGTGTATGGCATTATATGGCAGGGTATGGCAGAATATTGCAGGGTATAGCAGAGTATTGCAGGGTATTGCAGAGTATGGCAGGGTATGGCAGGGTATTGCAGAGTATTGCAGAGTATGGCAGAGTATGGTAGGGTATTGCAGAGTAATGAAGAGTATGGCAGGGTATTGCAGAGTATGGCAGGGTAATGCATAACATTGCAGAGTAGGACAGAGTATGGCAGAGTATTGCAGGGTATTGCAGGGTATTGCAGAGTATTGCAGAGTATGGAAGAGTATGGTAGGGTATTGCAGAGTAATGAAGAGTATGGCAGGGTATTGCAGAGTATGGCAGGGTAATGCATAACATTGCAGAGTAGGACAGAGTATGGCAGGGTACTGCAGGGTATTGCAGAGTATTGCAGAGTATGGCAGGGTATTGTAGGTATTGCAGAATATGGCAGGGTATTGCACAGTATTGCAGAGTATGGCAGGGTATTGCAGAGTATGGCAGAGTATGGTAGGATATTGCAGAGTAATGAAGAATATGTCAGGGTAATGCAGAGTATTGAAGGGTGTTGCAGGGTATTGCAGAGTATTACAGGGTATTGCAGAATATGCCAGATTATGGCAGGGTATTGCAGAGTATGCCAGAGTATGGCAGGGTATTGCAGAGTATTGCAGATTATGATAGGGTATTGCAGAGTATTGCATGGTATGGCAGGGTATTGCAGGGTATGGCAGAGAATGGCAGGGTATTGCAGAGTATGGGAGAGTATGGTTTGGTATGGCAGGGTATGGCAGGGTATGGCAGAGTATGGCGGGGTATGGCAGGGTATTGCAGAGAATGGCAGGGTATTGCAGTGTATTGCAGAGTACTGCAGGGTATTGCAGAGTATGGCATTGTATTGCAGAGTATTGCAGCGTATGGCAGAGTATTGCACAGTATGGCAGGATATTGGCAGAGTATTGCAGAGTATGGAAAGGTATTGCAGAGTATTGCAGGGTATTGCAAAGTATTGCAGAGTATGGCAGGTTATTGCAAAGTATTGCAGAGTACTGCAGGGTATTGCAGAGTATGGCATTGTATTGCAGAGTATGGCATTGCATTGCAGAGTATTGCAGAGTGTGGCAGAGTATTGCAGAGTATGGCAGGATATTGGCAGAGTATTGCAGAGTATGGAAAGGTATTGCAGAGTATTGCAGAGTATTGCACAGTATGGCATGATATGGCAAGGTATTGCACAATAAGGCAGGGTGTTGCAGGGTATTGCAGAGTATGGCAGGGTATTGCAGAGTATGGCAGGGTACTGCATAATATTGCAGAGTATGACAGAATATGGCAGGGTATTGCAGAGTATTGCAGGGTATTGCAGAGTATGGCAGGGTATTGCAGAGTATGCCAGGGAATTGCAGAGTATGCCAGAGCGTGGCAGGGTATTGCAGAGTATGCCAGAGTATGGCAGGGTATTGCAGAGTTTTGCAGAGTATGACAGGGTATTGCAGAGTATGGCAGAGAATGGCAGGGTATTGCAGAGTATGGCAGAGTATTGCACAGTATTGTAGAGTATGGTAAGGCATTGCATTGTATTGCAGAGTATGGCAGGGTATTGCAGAGTATTGCAGGGTATGGCAGAGTATGGCAGGGTATTTCAGAGTATTGCAGAGTATGGCAGGGTATTGCAGAGCACGACAGGGTATTGTAGAGATTTGCAGAGTATGGCAGGGTATTGCAGAGTATTGCAGAGTATGGCAGGGCATTACTGAGTATGGCAGGGTATTGCAGAGTATGGCAGGGTATGGCAGGGTATTGCAGATTATGGCGGGGTATGGCAGGGTATAGCAGAGTATGGCAGGGTTTTGCAGAGTATGGCAGAGTATGGCAGAGTATGGCAGAGTATGGCAGGGTATTGCAGAGTATTGCAGAGTATGGCAGGGAATGGCAGAGTATGGCGGGGTATTAAAAAGTATTGAAGAGTATGGCAGGGTATGACAGGGTATTGCAGAGTATGGCACAGTATTGCAGAGTATGGCAGGGTATTGCAGAGTATTGCAGGGTATTGCAGAGTATGGCAGGGTATTGCAGAGTATTGCAGGGTATTGCAGAGTATTGCAGAGTATGGCAGTGTATGGCATTGTATGGCAGGGTATGGCAGAGTATTGCAGGGTATTGCAGAGTATGGCAGGGTATTGCAGAGTATTGCAGGGTATTGCAGAGTATGGCAGGGTATGGCAGGGTATTGCAGAGTATTGCAGAGTATGGCAGAGTATGGTAGGGTATTGCAGAGTAATGAAGAGTATGGCAGGGTATTGCAGAGTATGGCAGTATAATGCATAACATTGCAGAGTAGGACAGAGTATGGCAGGGTATTGTAGGGTATTGCAGGGTATTGCAGAGTATTGCAGAGTATGGCAGGGTATTGTAGGTATTGCAGAGTATGGCAGGGTATTGCACAGTATTGCAGAGTATGGCAGGGTATTGCAGAGTATGGCAGGGTATTGCAGAGTATGGCAGTGTATGGCAGTTTATGGCATTATATGGCAGGGTATGGCAGAATATTGCAGGGTATAGCAGAGTATTGCAGGGTATTGCAGAGTATGGCAGGGTATGGCAGGGTATTGCAGAGTATTGCAGAGTATGGCAGAGTATGGTAGGGTATTGCAGAGTAATGAAGAGTATGGCAGGGTATTGCAGAGTATGGCAGGGTAATGCATAACATTGCAGAGTAGGACAGAGTATGGCAGAGTATTGCAGGGTATTGCAGGGTATTGCAGAGTATTGCAGAGTATGGCAGGGTATTGTAGGTATTGCAGAGTATGGCAGGGTATGGCAGGGTATTGCAGAGTATGGCAGGGTAATGCATAACATTGCAGAGTAGGACAGAGTATGGCAGGGTACTGCAGGGTATTGCAGAGTATTGCAGAGTATGGCAGGGTATTGTAGGTATTGCAGAATATGGCAGGGTATTGCACAGTATTGCAGAGTATGGCAGGGTATTGCAGAGTATGGCAGAGTATGGTAGGATATTGCAGAGTAATGAAGAATATGTCAGGGTAATGCAGAGTATTGAAGGGTGTTGCAGGGTGTTGCAGAGTATTACAGGGTATTGCAGAGTATGCCAGATTATGGCAGGGTATTGCAGAGTATGCCAGAGTATGGCAGGGTATTGCAGAGTATTGCAGATTATGATAGGGTATTGCAGAGTATTGCATGGTATGGCAGGGTATTGCAGGGTATGGCAGAGAATGGCAGGGTATTGCAGAGTATGGGAGAGTATGGTTTGGTATGGCAGGGTATGGCAGGGTATGGCAGAGTATGGCGGGGTATGGCAGGGTATTGCAGAGAATGGCAGGGTATTGCAGTGTATTGCAGAGTACTGCAGGGTATTGCAGAGTATGGCATTGTATTGCAGAGTATTGCAGCGTATGGCAGAGTATTGCACAGTATGGCAGGATATTGGCAGAGTATTGCAGAGTATGGAAAGGTATTGCAGAGTATTGCAGGGTATTGCAAAGTATTGCAGAGTATGGCAGGTTATTGCAAAGTATTGCAGAGTACTGCAGGGTATTGCAGAGTATGGCATTGTATTGCAGAGTATGGCATTGCATTGCAGAGTATTGCAGAGTGTGGCAGAGTATTGCAGAGTATGGCAGGATATTGGCAGAGTATTGCAGAGTATGGAAAGGTATTGCAGAGTATTGCAGAGTATTGCACAGTATGGCATGATATGGCAAGGTATTGCACAATAAGGCAGGGTGTTGCAGGGTATTGCAGAGTATGGCAGGGTATTGCAGAGTATGGCAGGGTACTGCATAATATTGCAGAGTATGACAGAATATGGCAGGGTATTGCAGAGTATTGCAGGGTATTGCAGAGTATGGCAGGGTATTGCAGAGTATGCCAGGGAATTGCAGAGTATGCCAGAGCGTGGCAGGGTATTGCAGAGTATGCCAGAGTATGGCAGGGTATTGCAGAGTTTTGCAGAGTATGGCAGGGTATTGCAGAGTATGGCAGAGAATGGCAGGGTATTGCAGAGTATGGCAGAGTATTGCACAGTATTGTAGAGTATGGCAAGGCATTGCATTGTATTGCAGAGTATGGCAGGGTATTGCAGAGTATTGCAGGGTATGGCAGAGTATGGCAGGGTATTTCAGAGTATTGCAGAGTATGGCAGGGTATTGCAGAGCACAACAGGGTATTGTAGAGATTTGCAGAGTATGGCAGGGTATTGCAGAGTATTGCAGAGTATGGCAGGGCATTACTGAGTATGGCAGGGTATTGCAGAGTATGGCAGGGTATGGCAGGGTATTGCAGATTATGGCGGGGTATGGCAGGGTATAGCAGAGTATGGCAGGGTTTTGCAGAGTATGGCAGAGTATGGCAGAGTATGGCAGAGTATGGCAGGGTATTGCAGAGTATTGCAGAGTATGGCAGGGAATGGCAGAGTATGGCGGGGTATTAAAAAGTATTGAAGAGTATGGCAGGGTATGACAGGGTATTGCAGAGTATGGCACAGTATTGCAGAGTATGGCAGGGTATTGCAGAGTATTGCAGGGTATTGCAGAGTATGGCAGGGTATTGCAGAGTATTGCAGGGTATTGCAGAGTATTGCAGAGTATGGCAGTGTATGGCATTGTATGGCAGGGTATGGCAGAGTATTGCAGGGTATTGCAGAGTATGGCAGGGTATTGCAGAGTATGGCAGGGTATGGCAGGGTATTGCAGAGTATTGCAGAGTATGGCAGAGTATGGTAGGGTATTGCAGAGTAATGAAGAGTATGGCAGGGTATTGCAGAGTATGGCAGTATAATGCATAACATTGCAGAGTAGGACAGAGTATGGCAGGGTATTGTAGGGTATTGCAGGGTATTGCAGAGTATTGCAGAGTATGGCAGGGTATTGTAGGTATTGCAGAGTATGGCAGGGTATTGCACAGTATTGCAGAGTATGGCAGGGTATTGCAGAGTATGGCAGGGTATTGCAGAGTATGGCAGGGTAATGCATAACATTGCAGAGTAGGACAGAGTATGGCAGGGTATTGCAGGGTATTGCAGGGTATTGCAGAGTATTGCAGAGTATGGCAGGGTATTGTAGGTATTGTAGAATATGGCATTGTATTGCACAGTATTGCAGAGTATGGCAGGGTATTGCCGAGTATGGCAGAGTAAGGTAGGATATTGCAGAGTAATGAAGAATATGTCAGGGTAATGCAGAGTATTGAAGGGTGTTGCAGGGTATTGCAGAGTATTACAGGGTATTGCAGAGTATGCCAGATTATGGCAGGGTATTGCAGAGTATGCCAGAGTATGGCAGGGTATTGCAGAGTATTGCAGATTATGATAGGGTATTGCAGAGTATTGCATGGTATGGCAGGGTATTGCACAATATGGAAGGGTATTGTATGGTATGGCAGGGTATGGCAGAGAATGGCAGGGTATTGCAGAGTATGGGAGAGTATGGTTTGGTATGGCAGGGTATGGCAGGGTATGGCAGAGTATGGCGGGGTATGGCAGGGTATTGCAGAGTATTGAAGGGTGTTGCAGGGTATTGCAGAGTATTACAGGGTATTGCAGAGTATGCCAGATTATGGCAGGGTATTGCAGAGTATGCCAGAGTATGGCAGGGTATTGCAGAGTATTGCAGATTATGATAGGGTATTGCAGAGTATTGCATGGTATGGCAGGGTATTGCAGGGTATGGCAGAGAATGGCAGGGTATTGCAGAGTATGGGAGAGTATGGTTTGGTATGGCAGGGTATGGCAGGGTATGGCAGAGTATGGCGGGGTATGGCAGGGTATTGCAGAGAATGGCAGGGTATTGCAGTGTATTGCAGAGTACTGCAGGGTATTGCAGAGTATGGCATTGTATTGCAGAGTATTGCAGCGTATGGCAGAGTATTGCACAGTATGGCAGGATATTGGCAGAGTATTGCAGAGTATGGAAAGGTATTGCAGAGTATTGCAGGGTATTGCAAAGTATTGCAGAGTATGGCAGGTTATTGCAAAGTATTGCAGAGTACTGCAGGGTATTGCAGAGTATGGCATTGTATTGCAGAGTATGGCATTGCATTGCAGAGTATTGCAGAGTGTGGCAGAGTATTGCAGAGTATGGCAGGATATTGGCAGAGTATTGCAGAGTATGGAAAGGTATTGCAGAGTATTGCAGAGTATTGCACAGTATGGCATGATATGGCAAGGTATTGCACAATAAGGCAGGGTGTTGCAGGGTATTGCAGAGTATGGCAGGGTATTGCAGAGTATGGCAGGGTACTGCATAATATTGCAGAGTATGACAGAATATGGCAGGGTATTGCAGAGTATTGCAGGGTATTGCAGAGTATGGCAGGGTATTGCAGAGTATGCCAGGGAATTGCAGAGTATGCCAGAGCGTGGCAGGGTATTGCAGAGTATGCCAGAGTATGGCAGGGTATTGCAGAGTTTTGCAGAGTATGGCAGGGTATTGCAGAGTATGGCAGAGAATGGCAGGGTATTGCAGAGTATGGCAGAGTATTGCACAGTATTGTAGAGTATGGCAAGGCATTGCATTGTATTGCAGAGTATGGCAGGGTATTGCAGAGTATTGCAGGGTATGGCAGAGTATGGCAGGGTATTTCAGAGTATTGCAGAGTATGGCAGGGTATTGCAGAGCACGACAGGGTATTGTAGAGATTTGCAGAGTATGGCAGGGTATTGCAGAGTATTGCAGAGTATGGCAGGGCATTACTGAGTATGGCAGGGTATTGCAGAGTATGGCAGGGTATGGCAGGGTATTGCAGATTATGGCGGGGTATGGCAGGGTATAGCAGAGTATGGCAGGGTTTTGCAGAGTATGGCAGAGTATGGCAGAGTATGGCAGAGTATGGCAGGGTATTGCAGAGTATTGCAGAGTATGGCAGGGAATGGCAGAGTATGGCGGGGTATTAAAAAGTATTGAAGAGTATGGCAGGGTATGACAGGGTATTGCAGAGTATGGCACAGTATTGCAGAGTATGGCAGGGTATTGCAGAGTATTGCAGGGTATTGCAGAGTATGGCAGGGTATTGCAGAGTATTGCAGGGTATTGCAGAGTATTGCAGAGTATGGCAGTGTATGGCATTGTATGGCAGGGTATGGCAGAGTATTGCAGGGTATTGCAGAGTATGGCAGGGTATTGCAGAGTATTGCAGGGTATTGCAGAGTATGGCAGGGTATGGCAGGGTATTGCAGAGTATTGCAGAGTATGGCAGAGTATGGTAGGGTATTGCAGAGTAATGAAGAGTATGGCAGGGTATTGCAGAGTATGGCAGTATAATGCATAACATTGCAGAGTAGGACAGAGTATGGCAGGGTATTGTAGGGTATTGCAGGGTATTGCAGAGTATTGCAGAGTATGGCAGGGTATTGTAGGTATTGCAGAGTATGGCAGGGTATTGCACAGTATTGCAGAGTATGGCAGGGTATTGCAGAGTATGGCAGGGTATTGCAGAGTATGGCAGTGTATGGCAGTTTATGGCATTATATGGCAGGGTATGGCAGAATATTGCAGGGTATAGCAGAGTATTGCAGGGTATTGCAGAGTATGGCAGGGTATGGCAGGGTATTGCAGAGTATTGCAGAGTATGGCAGAGTATGGTAGGGTATTGCAGAGTAATGAAGAGTATGGCAGGGTATTGCAGAGTATGGCAGGGTAATGCATAACATTGCAGAGTAGGACAGAGTATGGCAGAGTATTGCAGGGTATTGCAGGGTATTGCAGAGTATTGCAGAGTATGGCAGGGTATTGTAGGTATTGCAGAGTATGGCAGGGTATGGCAGGGTATTGCAGAGTATGGCAGGGTAATGCATAACATTGCAGAGTAGGACAGAGTATGGCAGGGTACTGCAGGGTATTGCAGAGTATTGCAGAGTATGGCAGGGTATTGTAGGTATTGCAGAATATGGCAGGGTATTGCACAGTATTGCAGAGTATGGCAGGGTATTGCAGAGTATGGCAGAGTATGGTAGGATATTGCAGAGTAATGAAGAATATGTCAGGGTAATGCAGAGTATTGAAGGGTGTTGCAGGGTGTTGCAGAGTATTACAGGGTATTGCAGAGTATGCCAGATTATGGCAGGGTATTGCAGAGTATGCCAGAGTATGGCAGGGTATTGCAGAGTATTGCAGATTATGATAGGGTATTGCAGAGTATTGCATGGTATGGCAGGGTATTGCAGGGTATGGCAGAGAATGGCAGGGTATTGCAGAGTATGGGAGAGTATGGTTTGGTATGGCAGGGTATGGCAGGGTATGGCAGAGTATGGCGGGGTATGGCAGGGTATTGCAGAGAATGGCAGGGTATTGCAGTGTATTGCAGAGTACTGCAGGGTATTGCAGAGTATGGCATTGTATTGCAGAGTATTGCAGCGTATGGCAGAGTATTGCACAGTATGGCAGGATATTGGCAGAGTATTGCAGAGTATGGAAAGGTATTGCAGAGTATTGCAGGGTATTGCAAAGTATTGCAGAGTATGGCAGGTTATTGCAAAGTATTGCAGAGTACTGCAGGGTATTGCAGAGTATGGCATTGTATTGCAGAGTATGGCATTGCATTGCAGAGTATTGCAGAGTGTGGCAGAGTATTGCAGAGTATGGCAGGATATTGGCAGAGTATTGCAGAGTATGGAAAGGTATTGCAGAGTATTGCAGAGTATTGCACAGTATGGCATGATATGGCAAGGTATTGCACAATAAGGCAGGGTGTTGCAGGGTATTGCAGAGTATGGCAGGGTATTGCAGAGTATGGCAGGGTACTGCATAATATTGCAGAGTATGACAGAATATGGCAGGGTATTGCAGAGTATTGCAGGGTATTGCAGAGTATGGCAGGGTATTGCAGAGTATGCCAGGGAATTGCAGAGTATGCCAGAGCGTGGCAGGGTATTGCAGAGTATGCCAGAGTATGGCAGGGTATTGCAGAGTTTTGCAGAGTATGGCAGGGTATTGCAGAGTATGGCAGAGAATGGCAGGGTATTGCAGAGTATGGCAGAGTATTGCACAGTATTGTAGAGTATGGCAAGGCATTGCATTGTATTGCAGAGTATGGCAGGGTATTGCAGAGTATTGCAGGGTATGGCAGAGTATGGCAGGGTATTTCAGAGTATTGCAGAGTATGGCAGGGTATTGCAGAGCACAACAGGGTATTGTAGAGATTTGCAGAGTATGGCAGGGTATTGCAGAGTATTGCAGAGTATGGCAGGGCATTACTGAGTATGGCAGGGTATTGCAGAGTATGGCAGGGTATGGCAGGGTATTGCAGATTATGGCGGGGTATGGCAGGGTATAGCAGAGTATGGCAGGGTTTTGCAGAGTATGGCAGAGTATGGCAGAGTATGGCAGAGTATGGCAGGGTATTGCAGAGTATTGCAGAGTATGGCAGGGAATGGCAGAGTATGGCGGGGTATTAAAAAGTATTGAAGAGTATGGCAGGGTATGACAGGGTATTGCAGAGTATGGCACAGTATTGCAGAGTATGGCAGGGTATTGCAGAGTATTGCAGGGTATTGCAGAGTATGGCAGGGTATTGCAGAGTATTGCAGGGTATTGCAGAGTATTGCAGAGTATGGCAGTGTATGGCATTGTATGGCAGGGTATGGCAGAGTATTGCAGGGTATTGCAGAGTATGGCAGGGTATTGCAGAGTATGGCAGGGTATGGCAGGGTATTGCAGAGTATTGCAGAGTATGGCAGAGTATGGTAGGGTATTGCAGAGTAATGAAGAGTATGGCAGGGTATTGCAGAGTATGGCAGTATAATGCATAACATTGCAGAGTAGGACAGAGTATGGCAGGGTATTGTAGGGTATTGCAGGGTATTGCAGAGTATTGCAGAGTATGGCAGGGTATTGTAGGTATTGCAGAGTATGGCAGGGTATTGCACAGTATTGCAGAGTATGGCAGGGTATTGCAGAGTATGGCAGGGTATTGCAGAGTATGGCAGGGTAATGCATAACATTGCAGAGTAGGACAGAGTATGGCAGGGTATTGCAGGGTATTGCAGGGTATTGCAGAGTATTGCAGAGTATGGCAGGGTATTGTAGGTATTGTAGAATATGGCATTGTATTGCACAGTATTGCAGAGTATGGCAGGGTATTGCCGAGTATGGCAGAGTAAGGTAGGATATTGCAGAGTAATGAAGAATATGTCAGGGTAATGCAGAGTATTGAAGGGTGTTGCAGGGTATTGCAGAGTATTACAGGGTATTGCAGAGTATGCCAGATTATGGCAGGGTATTGCAGAGTATGCCAGAGTATGGCAGGGTATTGCAGAGTATTGCAGATTATGATAGGGTATTGCAGAGTATTGCATGGTATGGCAGGGTATTGCACAATATGGAAGGGTATTGTATGGTATGGCAGGGTATGGCAGAGAATGGCAGGGTATTGCAGAGTATGGGAGAGTATGGTTTGGTATGGCAGGGTATGGCAGGGTATGGCAGAGTATGGCGGGGTATGGCAGGGTATTGCAGAGTATTGAAGGGTGTTGCAGGGTATTGCAGAGTATTACAGGGTATTGCAGAGTATGCCAGATTATGGCAGGGTATTGCAGAGTATGCCAGAGTATGGCAGGGTATTGCAGAGTATTGCAGATTATGATAGGGTATTGCAGAGTATTGCATGGTATGGCAGGGTATTGCAGGGTATGGCAGAGAATGGCAGGGTATTGCAGAGTATGGGAGAGTATGGTTTGGTATGGCAGGGTATGGCAGGGTATGGCAGAGTATGGCGGGGTATGGCAGGGTATTGCAGAGAATGGCAGGGTATTGCAGTGTATTGCAGAGTACTGCAGGGTATTGCAGAGTATGGCATTGTATTGCAGAGTATTGCAGCGTATGGCAGAGTATTGCACAGTATGGCAGGATATTGGCAGAGTATTGCAGAGTATGGAAAGGTATTGCAGAGTATTGCAGGGTATTGCAAAGTATTGCAGAGTATGGCAGGTTATTGCAAAGTATTGCAGAGTACTGCAGGGTATTGCAGAGTATGGCATTGTATTGCAGAGTATGGCATTGCATTGCAGAGTATTGCAGAGTGTGGCAGAGTATTGCAGAGTATGGCAGGATATTGGCAGAGTATTGCAGAGTATGGAAAGGTATTGCAGAGTATTGCAGAGTATTGCACAGTATGGCATGATATGGCAAGGTATTGCACAATAAGGCAGGGTGTTGCAGGGTATTGCAGAGTATGGCAGGGTATTGCAGAGTATGGCAGGGTACTGCATAATATTGCAGAGTATGACAGAATATGGCAGGGTATTGCAGAGTATTGCAGGGTATTGCAGAGTATGGCAGGGTATTGCAGAGTATGCCAGGGAATTGCAGAGTATGCCAGAGCGTGGCAGGGTATTGCAGAGTATGCCAGAGTATGGCAGGGTATTGCAGAGTTTTGCAGAGTATGGCAGGGTATTGCAGAGTATGGCAGAGAATGGCAGGGTATTGCAGAGTATGGCAGAGTATTGCACAGTATTGTAGAGTATGGCAAGGCATTGCATTGTATTGCAGAGTATGGCAGGGTATTGCAGAGTATTGCAGGGTATGGCAGAGTATGGCAGGGTATTTCAGAGTATTGCAGAGTATGGCAGGGTATTGCAGAGCACGACAGGGTATTGTAGAGATTTGCAGAGTATGGCAGGGTATTGCAGAGTATTGCAGAGTATGGCAGGGCATTACTGAGTATGGCAGGGTATTGCAGAGTATGGCAGGGTATGGCAGGGTATTGCAGATTATGGCGGGGTATGGCAGGGTATAGCAGAGTATGGCAGGGTTTTGCAGAGTATGGCAGAGTATGGCAGAGTATGGCAGAGTATGGCAGGGTATTGCAGAGTATTGCAGAGTATGGCAGGGAATGGCAGAGTATGGCGGGGTATTAAAAAGTATTGAAGAGTATGGCAGGGTATGACAGGGTATTGCAGAGTATGGCACAGTATTGCAGAGTATGGCAGGGTATTGCAGAGTATTGCAGGGTATTGCAGAGTATGGCAGGGTATTGCAGAGTATTGCAGGGTATTGCAGAGTATTGCAGAGTATGGCAGTGTATGGCATTGTATGGCAGGGTATGGCAGAGTATTGCAGGGTATTGCAGAGTATGGCAGGGTATTGCAGAGTATGGCAGGGTATGGCAGGGTATTGCAGAGTATTGCAGAGTATGGCAGAGTATGGTAGGGTATTGCAGAGTAATGAAGAGTATGGCAGGGTATTGCAGAGTATGGCAGTATAATGCATAACATTGCAGAGTAGGACAGAGTATGGCAGGGTATTGTAGGGTATTGCAGGGTATTGCAGAGTATTGCAGAGTATGGCAGGGTATTGTAGGTATTGCAGAGTATGGCAGGGTATTGCACAGTATTGCAGAGTATGGCAGGGTATTGCAGAGTATGGCAGGGTATTGCAGAGTATGGCAGGGTAATGCATAACATTGCAGAGTAGGACAGAGTATGGCAGGGTATTGCAGGGTATTGCAGGGTATTGCAGAGTATTGCAGAGTATGGCAGGGTATTGTAGGTATTGTAGAATATGGCATTGTATTGCACAGTATTGCAGAGTATGGCAGGGTATTGCCGAGTATGGCAGAGTAAGGTAGGATATTGCAGAGTAATGAAGAATATGTCAGGGTAATGCAGAGTATTGAAGGGTGTTGCAGGGTATTGCAGAGTATTACAGGGTATTGCAGAGTATGCCAGATTATGGCAGGGTATTGCAGAGTATGCCAGAGTATGGCAGGGTATTGCAGAGTATTGCAGATTATGATAGGGTATTGCAGAGTATTGCATGGTATGGCAGGGTATTGCACAATATGGAAGGGTATTGTATGGTATGGCAGGGTATGGCAGAGAATGGCAGGGTATTGCAGAGTATGGGAGAGTATGGTTTGGTATGGCAGGGTATGGCAGGGTATGGCAGAGTATGGCGGGGTATGGCACAGTATTGCAGAGTATGGCAAGGCATTGCATTGTATTGCAGAGTATGGCAGGGTATTGCAGAGTATTGCAAGGTTTGGCAGAGTATGGCAGGGTATTTCAGAGTATTGCAGACTATGGCAGGGTATTGCAGAGCACGGCAGGGTATTGTAGAGGATTGCAGAGTATGGCAGAGTATGGCCGGGTATTGCAGAGTATGGCAGGGTATTGCTGAGTATGGCAGGGTATTGCAGAGTATGACAGGGTATGGCAGGGTATTGCAGATTATGGCGGGGTATGGCAGGGTATTGCAGAGTATTGCAGGGTTTTGCAGAACATTGCAGGGTATGGCAGATTATGGCAGAGTATTGCAGAGTAATGCACAGTATGGCAGGGTATGGCAGGGAATTGCAGAGTATGGCATGGTATTGCAGAGTATAGCAGAGTATGGCAAGGTATAGCAGAGTATGGCAGGGTATGGCAGAGTATGGTAGGATATTGCAGAGTAATGAAGAATATGTCAGGGTAATGCAGAGTATTGAAGGGTGTTGCAGGGTATTGCAGAGTATTACAGGGTATTGCAGGGTATGCCAGATAATGGCAGGGTATTGCAGAGTATGCCAGAGTATGGCAGGGTATTGCATAGTATTGCAGATTATGATAGGGTATTGCAGAGTATTGCAGAGTATTGCAGAGTATGGCATGGTATGGCAGGGTATTGCACAATATGGCAGGGTATTGTATGGTATGGCAGGGTATTGCAGGGTATGGCAGAGAATGGCAGGGTATTGCAGAGTATGGGAGAGTATGGTTTGGTATGGCAGGGTATGTCAGAGTATGGCGGGGTATGGCAGGGTATTGCAGAGAATGGCAGGGTATTGCAGTGTATTGCAGAGTACTGCAGGGTATTGCAGAGTATGGCATTGTATTGCAGAGTATTGCAGCGTATGGCAGAGTATTGCACAGTATGGCAGGATATTGGCAGAGTATTGCAGAGTATGGAAAGGTATTGCAGAGTATTGCAGGGTATTTCAAAGTATTGCAGAGTATGGCAGGTTATTGCAGAGTATTGCAGAGTACTGCAGGGTATTGCAGAGTATGGCATTGTATTGCAGAGTATGGCATTGTATTGCAGAGTATTGCAGAGTGTGGCAGAGTATTGCAGAGTATGGCAGGATATTGGCAGAGTATTGCAGAGTATGGAAAGGTATTGCAGAGCATTGCACAGTATGGCATGGTATGGCAAGGTATTGCACAATAAGGCAGGGTGTTGCAGGGTATTGCAGAGTATGGCAGGGTATTGCAGAGTATGGCAGGGTACTGCATAATATTGCAGAGTATGACAGAATATGGCAGGGTATTGCAGAGTATTGCAGGGTATTGCAGAGTATGGCAGGGTATTGCAGAGTATGCCAGGGAATTGCAGAGTATGCCAGAGCGTGGCAGGGTATTGCAGAGTTTTGCAGAGTATGGCAGGGTATTGCAGAGTATGGCAGGGTATTGCAGAGTATGGCAGATTATTGCACAGTATTGTAGAGTATGGCAAGGCATTGCATTGTATTGCAGAGTATGGCAGGGTATTGCAGAGTATTGCAGGGTATGGCAGAGTATGGCAGGGTATTTCAGAGTATTGCAGAGTATGGCAGGGTATTGCAGAGCACGACAGGGTATTGTAGAGATTTCCAGAGTATGGCAGGGTATTGCAGAGTATGGCAGGGCATTACTGAGTATGGCAGGGTATTGCAGAGTATGGCAGGGTATGGCAGGGTATTGCAGATTATGGCGGGGTATGGCAGGGTATAGCAGAGTATGGCAGGGTTTTGCAGAGTATGGCAGAGTATGGCAGAGTATGGCAGGGTATTGCAGAGTATTGCAGAGTATGGCAGGGTATGGCAGGGAATGGCAGAGTATGGTGGGGTATTAAAAAGTATTGAAGAGTATGGCAGGGTATGACAGGGTATTGCAGAGTATGGCACAGTATTGCAGAGTACGGCAGGGTATTGCAGAGTATTGCAGGGTATTGCAGAGTATGGCAGGGTATTGCAGAGTATTGCAGGGTATTGCAGAGTATTGCAGAGTATGGCAGTGTATGGCATTGTATGGCAGGGTATGGCAGAGTATTGCAGGGTATTGCAGAGTATGGCAGGGTATTGCAGAGTATTGCAGGGTATTGCAGAGTATGGCAGGGTATGGCAGGGTATTGCAGAGTATTGCAGAGTATGGCAGAGTATGGTAGGGTATTGCAGAGTAATGAAGAGTATGGTAGGGTATTGCAGAGTATGACAGGGTAATGCATAACATTGCAGAGTAGGACAGAGTATGGCAGGGTATTGTAGGGTATTGCAGGGTATTGCAGAGTATTGCAGAGTATGGCAGGGTATTGTAGGTATTGCAGAGTATGGCAGGGTATTGCACAGTATTGCAGAGTATGGCAGGGTATTGCAGAGTATGGCAGGGTAATGCATAACATTGCAGAGTAGGACAGAGTATGGCAGGGTATTGCAGGGTATTGCAGGGTATTGCAGAGTATTGCAGAGTATGGTAGGGTATTGTAGGTATTGTAGAATATGGCATTGTATTGCACAGTATTGCAGAGTATGGCAGGGTATTGCCAAGTATGGCAGAGTATGGTAGGATATTGCAGAGTAATGAAGAATATGTCAGGGTAATGCAGAGTATTGAAGGGTGTTGCAGGGTATTGCAGAGTATTACAGGGTATTGCAGAGTATGCCAGATTATGGCAGGGTATTGCAGAGTATGCCAGAGTATGGCAGGGTATTGCAGAGTATTGCAGATTATGATAGGGTATTGCAGAGTATTGCAGAGTATTGCAGAGTATGGCATGGTATGGCAGGGTATTGCACAATATGGAAGGGTATTGTATGGTATGGCAGGGTATTGCAGGGTATGGCAGAGAATGGCAGGGTATTGCAGAGTATGGGAGAGTATGGTTTGGTATGGCAGGGTATGGCAGAGTATGGCGGGGTATGGCAGGGTATTGCAGAGTATGGCGGGGTATGGCAGGGTATTGCAGAGTATGGCAGAGTATTGCACAGTATTGCAGAGTATGGCAGGGTATTGCAGAGTATTGCAGTGTATGGCAGTGTATGGCATTATATGGCAGAGTATGGCAGGGTATTGCAGAGTATGGCAGGGTATTGCAGAGTATTGCAGGGTATTGCAGAGTATGGCAGGGTATGGCAGGGTATTGCAGAGTATTGCAGAGTATGGAAGAGAATGGCAGGGTATTGCAGAGTATGGGGGAGTATGGTTTGGTATGGCAGGGTATGGCAGAGTATGGCGGGGTATGGCAGGGTATTGCAGAGTATGGCAGAGTATGGCAGGGTATTGCAGGGTATTGCAGGGTATTGCAGAGTATTGCAGAGTATGGCAGGGTATTGTAGGTATTGTAGAATATGGCATTGTATTGCACAGTATTGCAGAGTATGGCAGGGTATTGCCGAGTATGGCAGAGTATGGTAGGATATTGCAGAGTAATGAAGAATATGTCAGGGTAATGCAGAGTATTGAATGGTGTTGCAGGGTATTGCAGAGTATTACAGGGTATTGCAGAGTATGCCAGATTATGGCAGGGTATTGCAGAGTATGCCAGAGTATGGCAGGGTATTGCAGAGTATTGCAGATTATGATAGGGTATTGCAGAGTATTGCAGAGTATTGCAGAGTATGGCATGGTATGGCAGGGTATTGCACAATATGGCAGGGTATTGTATGGTATGGCAGGGTATTGCAGGGTATGGCAGAGAATGGCAGGGTATTGCAGAGTATGGGAGAGTATGGTTTGATATGGCAGGGTATGGCAGAGTATGGCGGGGTATGGCAGGGTATTGCAGAGTATGGCAGAGAATGGCAGGGTATTGCAGAGTATGGCAGAGTATTGCACAGTATTGCAGAGTATGGCAAGGCATTGCATTGTATTGCAGAGTATGGCAGGGTATTGCAGAGTATTGCAAGGTTTTGCAGAGTATGGCAGGGTATTTCAGAGTATTGCAGAGTATGGCAGGGTATTGCAGAGCACGGCAGGGTATTGTAGAGATTTGCAGAGTATGGCAGGGTATTGCAGAGTATTGCAGAGTATGGCAGGCATTACTGAGTATGGCAGGGTATTGCAGAGTATGGCAGGGTATGGCAGGGTATTGCAGATTATGGCGGGGTATGGCAGGGTATAGCAGAGTATGGCAGGGTTTTGCAGAGTATGGCAGAGTATGGCAGAGTATGGCAGGGTATTGCAGAGTATTGCAGAGTATGGCAGGGTATGGCAGGGGATGGCAGAGTATGGCGGGGTATTAAAAAGTATTGAAGAGTATGGCAGGGTATGACAGGGTATTGCAGAGTATGGCACAGTATTGCAGAGTATGGCAGGGTATTGCAGAGTATTGCAGGGTATTGCAGAGTATGGCAGGGTATTGCAGAGTATGGCAGTGTATGGCAGTGTATGGCATTATATGGCATGGTATGGCAGCGTATGGCAGGGTATTGCAGAGTATGGCAGGGTATTGCAGAGTATTGCAGGGTATTGCAGAGTATGGCAGGGTATGGCAGGGTATTGCAGAGTATTGCAGAGTATGGCAGAGTATGGTAGGGTATTGCAGAGTAATGAAGAGTATGGCAGGGTATTGCAGAGTATGGCAGTATAATGCATAACATTGCAGAGTAGGACAGAGTATGGCAGGGTATTGTAGGGTATTGCAGGGTATTGCAGAGTATTGCAGAGTATGGCAGGGTATTGTAGGTATTGCAGAGTATGGCAGGGTATTGCACAGTATTGCAGAGTATGGCAGGGTATTGCAGAGTATGGCAGGGTATTGCAGAGTATGGCAGGGTAATGCATAACATTGCAGAGTAGGACAGAGTATGGCAGGGTATTGCAGGGTATTGCAGGGTATTGCAGAGTATTGCAGAGTATGGCAGGGTATTGTAGGTATTGTAGAATATGGCATTGTATTGCACAGTATTGCAGAGTATGGCAGGGTATTGCCGAGTATGGCAGAGTAAGGTAGGATATTGCAGAGTAATGAAGAATATGTCAGGGTAATGCAGAGTATTGAAGGGTGTTGCAGGGTATTGCAGAGTATTACAGGGTATTGCAGAGTATGCCAGATTATGGCAGGGTATTGCAGAGTATGCCAGAGTATGGCAGGGTATTGCAGAGTATTGCAGATTATGATAGGGTATTGCAGAGTATTGCATGGTATGGCAGGGTATTGCACAATATGGAAGGGTATTGTATGGTATGGCAGGGTATGGCAGAGAATGGCAGGGTATTGCAGAGTATGGGAGAGTATGGTTTGGTATGGCAGGGTATGGCAGGGTATGGCAGAGTATGGCGGGGTATGGCAGGGTATTGCAGAGTATGGCAGAGAATGGCAGGGTATTGCAGAGTATGGCAGAGTATTGCACAGTATTGCAGAGTATGGCAAGGCATTGCATTGTATTGCAGAGTATGGCAGGGTATTGCAGAGTATTGCAAGGTTTGGCAGAGTATGGCAGGGTATTTCAGAGTATTGCAGACTATGGCAGGGTATTGCAGAGCACGGCAGGGTATTGTAGAGGATTGCAGAGTATGGCAGAGTATGGCCGGGTATTGCAGAGTATGGCAGGGTATTGCTGAGTATGGCAGGGTATTGCAGAGTATGACAGGGTATGGCAGGGTATTGCAGATTATGGCGGGGTATGGCAGGGTATTGCAGAGTATTGCAGGGTTTTGCAGAACATTGCAGGGTATGGCAGATTATGGCAGAGTATTGCAGAGTAATGCACAGTATGGCAGGGTATGGCAGGGAATTGCAGAGTATGGCATGGTATTGCAGAGTATAGCAGAGTATGGCAAGGTATAGCAGAGTATGGCAGGGTATGGCAGAGTATGGTAGGATATTGCAGAGTAATGAAGAATATGTCAGGGTAATGCAGAGTATTGAAGGGTGTTGCAGGGTATTGCAGAGTATTACAGGGTATTGCAGGGTATGCCAGATAATGGCAGGGTATTGCAGAGTATGCCAGAGTATGGCAGGGTATTGCATAGTATTGCAGATTATGATAGGGTATTGCAGAGTATTGCAGAGTATTGCAGAGTATGGCATGGTATGGCAGGGTATTGCACAATATGGCAGGGTATTGTATGGTATGGCAGGGTATTGCAGGGTATGGCAGAGAATGGCAGGGTATTGCAGAGTATGGGAGAGTATGGTTTGGTATGGCAGGGTATGTCAGAGTATGGCGGGGTATGGCAGGGTATTGCAGAGAATGGCAGGGTATTGCAGTGTATTGCAGAGTACTGCAGGGTATTGCAGAGTATGGCATTGTATTGCAGAGTATTGCAGCGTATGGCAGAGTATTGCACAGTATGGCAGGATATTGGCAGAGTATTGCAGAGTATGGAAAGGTATTGCAGAGTATTGCAGGGTATTTCAAAGTATTGCAGAGTATGGCAGGTTATTGCAGAGTATTGCAGAGTACTGCAGGGTATTGCAGAGTATGGCATTGTATTGCAGAGTATGGCATTGTATTGCAGAGTATTGCAGAGTGTGGCAGAGTATTGCAGAGTATGGCAGGATATTGGCAGAGTATTGCAGAGTATGGAAAGGTATTGCAGAGCATTGCACAGTATGGCATGGTATGGCAAGGTATTGCACAATAAGGCAGGGTGTTGCAGGGTATTGCAGAGTATGGCAGGGTATTGCAGAGTATGGCAGGGTACTGCATAATATTGCAGAGTATGACAGAATATGGCAGGGTATTGCAGAGTATTGCAGGGTATTGCAGAGTATGGCAGGGTATTGCAGAGTATGCCAGGGAATTGCAGAGTATGCCAGAGCGTGGCAGGGTATTGCAGAGTTTTGCAGAGTATGGCAGGGTATTGCAGAGTATGGCAGGGTATTGCAGAGTATGGCAGATTATTGCACAGTATTGTAGAGTATGGCAAGGCATTGCATTGTATTGCAGAGTATGGCAGGGTATTGCAGAGTATTGCAGGGTATGGCAGAGTATGGCAGGGTATTTCAGAGTATTGCAGAGTATGGCAGGGTATTGCAGAGCACGACAGGGTATTGTAGAGATTTCCAGAGTATGGCAGGGTATTGCAGAGTATGGCAGGGCATTACTGAGTATGGCAGGGTATTGCAGAGTATGGCAGGGTATGGCAGGGTATTGCAGATTATGGCGGGGTATGGCAGGGTATAGCAGAGTATGGCAGGGTTTTGCAGAGTATGGCAGAGTATGGCAGAGTATGGCAGGGTATTGCAGAGTATTGCAGAGTATGGCAGGGTATGGCAGGGAATGGCAGAGTATGGTGGGGTATTAAAAAGTATTGAAGAGTATGGCAGGGTATGACCGGGTATTGCAGAGTATGGCACAGTATTGCAGAGTACGGCAGGGTATTGCAGAGTATTGCAGGGTATTGCAGAATATGGCAGGGTATTGCAGAGTATTGCAGGTTATTGCAGAGTATTGCAGAGTATGGCAGTGTATGGCATTGTATGGCAGGGTATGGCAGAGTATTGCAGGGTATTGCAGAGTATGGCAGGGTATTGCAGAGTATTGCAGGGTATTGCAGAGTATGGCAGGGTATGGCAGGGTATTGCAGAGTATTGCAGAGTATGGCAGAGTATGGTAGGGTATTGCAGAGTAATGAAGAGTATGGTAGGGTATTGCAGAGTATGACAGGGTAATGCATAACATTGCAGAGTAGGACAGAGTATGGCAGGGTATTGTAGGGTATTGCAGGGTATTGCAGAGTATTGCAGAGTATGGCAGGGTATTGTAGGTATTGCAGAGTATGGCAGGGTATTGCACAGTATTGCAGAGTATGGCAGGGTATTGCAGAGTATGGCAGGGTAATGCATAACATTGCAGAGTAGGACAGAGTATGGCAGGGTATTGCAGGGTATTGCAGGGTATTGCAGAGTATTGCAGAGTATGGTAGGGTATTGTAGGTATTGTAGAATATGGCATTGTATTGCACAGTATTGCAGAGTATGGCAGGGTATTGCCAAGTATGGCAGAGTATGGTAGGATATTGCAGAGTAATGAAGAATATGTCAGGGTAATGCAGAGTATTGAAGGGTGTTGCAGGGTATTGCAGAGTATTACAGGGTATTGCAGAGTATGCCAGATTATGGCAGGGTATTGCAGAGTATGCCAGAGTATGGCAGGGTATTGCAGAGTATTGCAGATTATGATAGGGTATTGCAGAGTATTGCAGAGTATTGCAGAGTATGGCATGGTATGGCAGGGTATTGCACAATATGGAAGGGTATTGTATGGTATGGCAGGGTATTGCAGGGTATGGCAGAGAATGGCAGGGTATTGCAGAGTATGGGAGAGTATGGTTTGGTATGGCAGGGTATGGCAGAGTATGGCGGGGTATGGCAGGGTATTGCAGAGTATGGCGGGGTATGGCAGGGTATTGCAGAGTATGGCAGAGTATTGCACAGTATTGCAGAGTATGGCAGGGTATTGCAGAGTATTGCAGTGTATGGCAGTGTATGGCATTATATGGCAGAGTATGGCAGGGTATTGCAGAGTATGGCAGGGTATTGCAGAGTATTGCAGGGTATTGCAGAGTATGGCAGGGTATGGCAGGGTATTGCAGAGTATTGCAGAGTATGGAAGAGAATGGCAGGGTATTGCAGAGTATGGGGGAGTATGGTTTGGTATGGCAGGGTATGGCAGAGTATGGCGGGGTATGGCAGGGTATTGCAGAGTATGGCAGAGTATGGCAGGGTATTGCAGGGTATTGCAGGGTATTGCAGAGTATTGCAGAGTATGGCAGGGTATTGTAGGTATTGTAGAATATGGCATTGTATTGCACAGTATTGCAGAGTATGGCAGGGTATTGCCGAGTATGGCAGAGTATGGTAGGATATTGCAGAGTAATGAAGAATATGTCAGGGTAATGCAGAGTATTGAATGGTGTTGCAGGGTATTGCAGAGTATTACAGGGTATTGCAGAGTATGCCAGATTATGGCAGGGTATTGCAGAGTATGCCAGAGTATGGCAGGGTATTGCAGAGTATTGCAGATTATGATAGGGTATTGCAGAGTATTGCAGAGTATTGCAGAGTATGGCATGGTATGGCAGGGTATTGCACAATATGGCAGGGTATTGTATGGTATGGCAGGGTATTGCAGGGTATGGCAGAGAATGGCAGGGTATTGCAGAGTATGGGAGAGTATGGTTTGATATGGCAGGGTATGGCAGAGTATGGCGGGGTATGGCAGGGTATTGCAGAGTATGGCAGAGAATGGCAGGGTATTGCAGAGTATGGCAGAGTATTGCACAGTATTGCAGAGTATGGCAAGGCATTGCATTGTATTGCAGAGTATGGCAGGGTATTGCAGAGTATTGCAAGGTTTTGCAGAGTATGGCAGGGTATTTCAGAGTATTGCAGAGTATGGCAGGGTATTGCAGAGCACGGCAGGGTATTGTAGAGATTTGCAGAGTATGGCAGGGTATTGCAGAGTATTGCAGAGTATGGCAGGCATTACTGAGTATGGCAGGGTATTGCAGAGTATGGCAGGGTATGGCAGGGTATTGCAGATTATGGCGGGGTATGGCAGGGTATAGCAGAGTATGGCAGGGTTTTGCAGAGTATGGCAGAGTATGGCAGAGTATGGCAGGGTATTGCAGAGTATTGCAGAGTATGGCAGGGTATGGCAGGGGATGGCAGAGTATGGCGGGGTATTAAAAAGTATTGAAGAGTATGGCAGGGTATGACAGGGTATTGCAGAGTATGGCACAGTATTGCAGAGTATGGCAGGGTATTGCAGAGTATTGCAGGGTATTGCAGAGTATGGCAGGGTATTGCAGAGTATGGCAGTGTATGGCAGTGTATGGCATTATATGGCATGGAATGGCAGCGTATGGCAGGGTATTGCAGAGTATGGCAGGGTATTGCAGAGTATTGCAGGGTATTGCAGAGTATGGCAGGGTATGGCAGGGTATTGCAGAGTATTGCAGAGTATGGAAGAGTATGGTAGGGTATTGCAGAGTAATGAAGAGTATGGCAGGGTATTGCAGAGTATGGCAGGGTAATGCATAACATTGCAGAGTAGGACAGAGAATGGCAGGGTATTGCAGGGTATTGCAGAGTATTGCAGAGTATGGCAGGGTATTGTAGGTATTGCAGAGTATGGCAGGGTATTGCACAGTATTGCAGAGTATGGCAGGGTATTGTAGAGTATGGCAGGGTATTGCAGAGTATGGCAGGGTAATGCATAACATTGCAGAGTAGGACAGAGTATGGCAGGGTATTGCAGGGTATTGCAGGGTATTGCAGAGTATTGCAGAGTATGGCAGGGTATTGTAGGTATTGTAGAATATGGCAGGGTATTGCACAGTATTGCAGAGTATGGCAGGGTATTGCCGAGTATGGCAGAGTATGGTAGGATATTGCAGAGTAATGAAGAATATGTCAGGGTAATGCAGAGTATTGAAGGGTGTTGCAGGGTATTGCAGAGTATTACAGGGTATTGCAGAGTATGCCAGATTATGGCAGGGTATTGCAGAGTATGCCAGAGTATGGCAGGGTATTGCAGAGTATTGCAGATTATGATAGGGTATTGCAGAGTATTGCAGAGTATTGCAGAGTATGGCATGGTATGGCAGGGTATTGCACAATATGGAAGGGTATTGTATGGTACGGCAGGGTATTGCAGGGTATGGCAGAGAATGGCAGGGTATTGCAGAGTATGGGAGAGTATGGTTTGATATGGCAGGGTATGGCAGAGTATGGCGGGGTATGGCAGGGTATTGCAGAGTATGGCAGAGAATGGCAGGGTATTGCAGAGTATGGCAGAGTATTGCACAGTATTGCAGAGTATGGCAAGGCATTGCATTGTATTGCAGAGTATGGCAGGGTATTGCAGAGTATTGCAAGGTTTTGCAGAGTATGGCAGGGTATTTCAGAGTATTGCAGAGTATGGCAGGGTATTGCAGAGCACGGCAGGGTATTGTAGAGATTTGCAGAGTATGGCAGGGTATTGCAGAGTATTGCAGAGTATGGCAGGCATTACTGAGTATGGCAGGGTATTGCAGAGTATGGCAGGGTATGGCAGGGTATTGCAGATTATGGCGGGGTATGGCAGGGTATAGCAGAGTATGGCAGGGTTTTGCAGAGTATGGCAGAGTATGGCAGAGTATGGCAGGGTATTGCAGAGTATTGCAGAGTATGGCAGGGTATGGCAGGGGATGGCAGAGTATGGCGGGGTATTAAAAAGTATTGAAGAGTATGGCAGGGTATGACAGGGTATTGCAGAGTATGGCACAGTATTGCAGAGTATGGCAGGGTATTGCAGAGTATTGCAGGGTATTGCAGAGTATGGCAGGGTATTGCAGAGTATGGCAGTGTATGGCAGTGTATGGCATTATATGGCATGGTATGGCAGCGTATGGCAGGGTATTGCAGAGTATGGCAGGGTATTGCAGAGTATTGCAGGGTATTGCAGAGTATGGCAGGGTATGGCAGGGTATTGCAGAGTATTGCAGAGTATGGAAGAGTATGGTAGGGTATTGCAGAGTAATGAAGAGTATGGCAGGGTATTGCAGAGTATGGCAGGGTAATGCATAACATTGCAGAGTAGGACAGAGAATGGCAGGGTATTGCAGGGTATTGCAGAGTATTGCAGAGTATGGCAGGGTATTGTAGGTATTGCAGAGTATGGCAGGGTATTGCACAGTATTGCAGAGTATGGCAGGGTATTGCAGAGTATGGCAGGGTATTGCAGAGTATGGCAGGGTAATGCATAACATTGCAGAGTAGGACAGAGTATGGCAGGGTATTGCAGGGTATTGCAGGGTATTGCAGAGTATTGCAGAGTATGACAGGGTATTGTAGGTATTGTAGAATATGGCAGGGTATTGCACAGTATTGCAGAGTATGGCAGGGTATTGCCGAGTATGGCAGAGTATGGTAGGATATTGCAGAGTAATGAAGAATATGTCAGGGTAATGCAGAGTATTGAAGGGTGTTGCAGGGTATTGCAGAGTATTACAGGGTATTGCAGAGTATGCCAGATTATGGCAGGGTATTGCAGAGTATGCCAGAGTATGGCAGGGTATTGCAGAGTATTGCAGATTATGATAGGGTATTGCAGAGTATTGCAGAGTATTGCAGAGTATGGCATGGTATGGCAGGGTATTGCACAATATGGAAGGGTATTGTATGGTACGGCAGGGTATTGCAGGGTATGGCAGAGAATGGCAGGGTATTGCAGAGTATGGGAGAGTATGGTTTGGTATGGCAGGGTATGGCAGGGTATGTAAAAAAGAGGGGGGAGGGGACACCTTAAATTCATCCAACTTAGGTTCAAGAAGAAGGGGAAAAAATAGATTATGGGAGGGGAAAAGAATCTCTCTTCCCCCTTTCCACCAGCTGAAGTAGCTTATTAAATTAATGTGCCCCTAATATTGCCCATATCATTTGTTAAATTCCACAGTATGTAATTAACAAACAATCAGAATGGTTGTTCAATGGACCATAAGGCATTTATGAAAAGAAAAGGAGAGGGGGCAGGAGGAAGCCCCCTAAAAAAGAAGGTCCGCTCAAGAACAACTATTGTGAACCTAAATAACTTTATTGTGTAATAATACTGAATAGAACAAATATCCACTACCATGTATATTTAAAAATAGGGCAAAAAGTCCTGTTGTGTGCTGGTGGCCACCGCAGACATTACACATACATCACAATCTCATGCGCTCACACTCATCTAAATAATGTCACTAAAGACCCGGGTCTGTGCAATTTCCATAGGGTTCCAGAACAGGAGTAGCTGTATGGATGATAGACCTTCGGTCCTTCCTAAATAAAGTGCAAGTGCTAATGATGAGTGAGGGTCCCTTCAGATGTAAGCTGATGGTCAATTAGACATATATATATCACACCGACAGCATGGAAAGCAAGATTATGGCAGGGTATTGCAGAGTACCAGAGTATGGCAGGGTATTGCAGAGTATTGCAGATTATGATAGGGTATTGCAGAGTATTGCAGAGTATTGCAGAGTATGGCATGGTATGGCAGGGTATTGCACAATATGGCAGGGTATTGTATGGTATGGCAGGGTATTGCAAGGTATGGCAGAGAATGGCAGGGTATTGCAGAGTATGGGAGAGTATGGTTTGGTATGGCAGGGTATGGCAGGGTATGGCAGAGTATGGCGGGATATGGCAGGGTATTGCAGAGAATGGCAGGGTATTGCAGTGTATTGCAGAGTACTGCAGGGTATTGCAGAGTATGGCATTGTATTGCAGAGTATTGCAGCGTATGGCAGAGTATTGCACAGTATGGCAGGATATTGGCAGAGTATTGCAGAGTATGGAAAGGTATTGCAGAGTATTGCAGGGTATTGCAAAGTATTGCAGAGTATGGCAGGTTATTGCAGAGTATTGCAGAGTACTGCAGGGTATTGCAGAGTATGGCATTGTATTGCAGAGTATGGCATTGCATTGCAGAGTATTGCAGAGTGTGGCAGAGTATTGCAGAGTATGGCAGGATATTGGCAGAGTATTGCAGAGTATGGAAAGGTATTGCAGAGTATTGCAGAGTATTGCACAGTATGGCATGGTATGGCAAGGTATTGCACAATAAGGCAGGGTGTTGCAGGGTATTGCAGAGTATGGCAGGGTACTGCATAATATTGCAGAGTATGACAGAATATGGCAGGATATTGCAGAGTATTGCAGGGTATTGCAGAGTATGGCAGGGTATTGCAGAGTATGCCAGGGAATTGCAGAGTATGCCAGAGCGTGGCAGGGTATTGCAGAGTATGCCAGAGTATGGAAGGGTATTGCAGAGTTTTGCAGAGTATGGCAGGGTATTGCAGAGTATGGCAGAGAATGGCAGGGTATTGCAGAGTATGGCAGAGTATTGCACAGTATTGTAGAGTATGGCAAGGCATTGCATTGTATTGCAGAGTATGGCAGGGTATTGCAGAGTATTGCAGGGTATGGCAAAGTATGGCAGGGTATTTCAGAGTATTGCAGAGTATGGCAGGGTATTGCAGAGCACGACAGGGTATTGTAGAGATTTGCAGAGTATGGCAGGGTATTGCAGAGTATTGCAGAGTAGGGATGAGCCGAACACCCCCCTGTTCGGTTCGCACCAGAACATGCGAACAGGAAAAAAATTTGTTTGAACACGCGAACACCGTTAAAGTCTATGGGACACGAACATGAATAAACAAAAGTGCTAATTTTAAAGGCTTATATGCAAGTTATTGTCATAAAAAGTGTTTGGGGACCTGGGTCCTGCCCCAGGGGACATGGATCAATGCAAAAAAAAGTTTTAAAAACGGCCGTTTTTCAGGAGCAGTGATTTTAATAATGCTTAAAGTCAAACAATAAAAGTGTAATATCCCTTTAAATTTCGTACCTGGGGGGTGTCTATAGTATGCCTGTAAAGGGGCGCATGTTTCCTGTGTTTAGAACAGTCTGACAGCAAAATGACATTTTGAAGGAAAAAACTCATTTAAAACTACCCGCGGCTATTGCATTTCCGACAATACACATAGAAGTTAATTGATAAAAACGGCATGGGAATTCCCCAAAGGGGAACCCCGAACCAAAATTAAAAAAAAAAAAATGACGTGGGAGTCCTCCTAAATTCCATACCAGGCCCTTCAGGTCTGGTATGGATATTAAGGGGAACCCCGGCCAAAATTAAAAAAAAAAAATGACGTGGGGTTCCCCCTAAATTCCATACCAGACCCTTCAGGTCTGGTATGGATTTTAAGGGGATCCCCGCGCCAAAAAAAAAAAAAAAAAACGGCGTGGGGTCCCCCCAAAAATCCATACCAGACCCTTATCCGAGCACGCAACCTGGCAGGCCGCAGGAAAAGAGGGGGGGACGAGAGTGCGGCCCCCCTCCCTCCTGAACCGTACCAGGCCACATGCCCTCAACATTGGGAGGGTGCTTTGGGGTAGCCCCCCAAAACACCTTGTCCCCATGTTGATGAGGACAAGGGCCTCATCCCCACAACCCTGGCCGGTGGTTGTGGGGGTCTGCGGGCGGGGGGCTTATCGGAATCTGGAAGCCCCCTTTAACAAGGTGACCCCCAGATCCCGGCCCCCCCCCTGTGTGAAATGGTAAGGGGGTACATAAGTACCCCTACCATTTCACGAAAAAAGTGTCAAAAATGTTAAAAATGACAAGAGACAGTTTTTGACAATTCCTTTATTTAAATGCTTCTTCTTTCTTCTATCTTCCTTCATCTTCTGGTTCTTCTGGTTCTTCTGGCTCTTCCTCCAGCGTTCTCGTCCAGCATCTCCTCCGCGGCGTCTTCTATCTTCTTCTCCTCGGGCCGCTCCGCACCCATGGCATGGGGGGGAGGCTCCCGCTCTTCTCTTCTTCTTTTCTTCTCTTCTTCATTTTCTTCTCCGGGCCGCTCCGCAATCCATGCTGGCATGGAGGGAGGCTCCCGCTGTGTGACGGCGCTCCTCGTCTGACAGTTCTTAAATAACGGGGGGGGGCGGGGCCACCCGGTGACCCCGCCCCACTCTGACGCACGTTGACTTGACGGGACTTCCCTGTGACGTCACGGGGGATGCCACAGGGAAGTCCCGTCATGTCCTGTGCGTCAGAGGGGGGCGGGGTCACCGAGTGGCCCCGCCCCCCGTTATTTAAGAACTGTCAGACGAGGAGCGCCGTCACACAGCGGGAGCCTCCCTCCATGCCAGCATGGATTGCGGAGCGGCCCGGAGAAGAAAATGAAGAAGAGAAGAAGAGAAGAAAAGAAGAAGAGAAGAGCGGGAGCCTCCCCCCATGCCATGGGTGCGGAGCGGCCCGAGGAGAAGAAGATAGAAGACGCCGCGGAGGAGATGCTGGACGAGAACGCCGGAGGAAGAACCAGAAGAGCCAGAAGAACCAGAAGATGAATGAAGATAGAAGAAAGAAGAAGCATTTAAATAAAGGAATTGTCAAAAACTGTCTCTTGTCATTTTTAACATTTTTGACACTTTTTTCGTGAAATGGTAGGGGTACTTATGTACCCCCTTACCATTTCACACAGGGGGGGCCGGGATCTGGGGGTCACCTTGTTAAAGGGGGCTTCCAGATTCCGATAAGCCCCCCGCCTGCAGACCCCCACAACCACCGGCCAGGGTTGTGGGGATGAGGCCCTTGTCCTCATCAACATGGGGACAAGGTGTTTTGGAGGGCTACCCCAAAGCACCCTCCCAATGTTGAGGGCATGTGGCCTGGTACGGTTCAGGAGGGAGGGGGGGCCGCACTCTCGTCCCCCCCTCTTTTCCTGCGGCCTGCCAGGTTGCGTGCTCGGATAAGGGTCTGGTATGGATTTTTGGGGGGACCCCACGCCGTTTTTTTTTTTTTTTTTTTGGCGCGGGGTTCCCCTTAAAATCCATACCAGACCTGAAGGGTCTGGTATGGAATTTAGGGGGAACCCCACGTCATTTTTTTTTTTAAATTTTGGCCGGGGTTCCCCTTAATATCCATATCAGACCTGAAGGGCCTGGTATAGAATTTAGGGGGACTCCCACGTCATTTTTTTTTTTAAATTTTGGTTCGGGGTTCCCCTTTGGGGAATTCCCATGCCGTTTTTATCAATGAACTTCTAAGTGTATTGTCGGCAATGCAATAGCCGCGGGTAGTTTTAAATGAGTTTTTTCCTTCAAAATGTCATTTTGCTGTCAGACTGTTCTAAACACAGGAAACATGCGCCCCTTTACAGGCATACTATAGACACCCCCCAGGTACGAAATTTAAAGGGATATTACACTTTTATTGATTGACTTTAAGCATTATTAAAATCACTGCTCCTGAAAAAACGGCCGTTTTTAAAACTTTTTTTTGCATTGATCCATGTCCCCTGGGGCAGGACCCAGGTCCCCAAACACTTTTTATGACAATAACTTGCATATTAGCCTTTAAAATTAGCACTTTTGATTTCTCCCATAGACTTTTAAAGGGTGTTCCGCGGCATTCGAATTTGCTGCGAACACCCCAAATTGTTCGCTGTTCGGCGAACTTGCGAACAGCCAATGTTCGAGTCGAACATGAGTTCGACTCGAACTCGAAGCTCATCCCTATTGCAGAGTATGGCAGGGCATTACTGAGTATGGCAGGGTATTGCAGAGTATGGCAGGGTATGGCAGGGTATTGCAGATTATGGCGGGGTATGGCAGGGTATAGCAGAGTATGGCAGGGTTTTGCAGAGTATGGCAGAGTATGGCAGAGTATGGCAGGGTATTGCAGAGTATGGCAGGGTATGGCAGGGAATGGCAGAGTATGGCGGGGTATTAAAAAGTATTGAAGAGTATGGCAGGGTATGACAGGGTATTGCTGAGTATGGCACAGTATTGCAGAGTATGGCAGGGTATTGCAGAGTATTGCAGGGTATTGCAGAGTATGGCAGGGTATTGCAGAGTATTGCAGGGTATTGCAGAGTATTGCAGAGTATGGCAGTGTATGGCATTGTATGGCAGGGTATGGCAGAGTATTGCAGGGTATTGCAGAGTATGGCAGGGTATGGCAGGGTATTGCAGAGTATTGCAGAGTATGGCAGAGTATGGTAGGGTATTGCAGAGTAATGAAGAGTATGGCAGGGTATTGCAGAGTATGGCAGGGTAATGCATAACATTGCAGAGTAGGACAGAGTATGGCAGGGTATTGTAGGGTATTGCAGGGTATTGCAGAGTATTGCAGAGTATGGCAGGGTATTGAAGGTATTGCAGAGTATGGCAGGGTATTGCACAGTATTGCAGAGTATGGTAGGGTATTGCAGAGTATGGCAGGGTATTGCAGAGTATGGCAGGGTAATGCATAACATTGCAGAGTAGGACAGAGTATGGCAGGGTATTGCAGGGTATTGCAGGGTATTGCAGAGTATTGCAGAGTATGGCAGGGTATTGTAGGTATTGTAGAATATGGCAGGGTATTGCACAGTATTGCAGAGTATGGCAGGGTATTGCAGAGTATGGCAGAGTATGGTAGCATATTGCAGAGTAATGAAGAATATGTCAGGGTAATGCAGAGTATTGAAGGGTGTTGCAGGGTATTGCAGAGTATTACAGGGTATTGCAGAGTATGCCCGATTATGGCAGGGTATTGCAGAGTATGCCAGAGTATGGCAGGGTATTGCAGAGTATTGCAGATTATGATAGGGTATTGCAGAGTATTGCAGAGTATGGCATGGTATGGCAGGGTATTGCACAATATGGAAGGGTATTGTTTGGTATGGCAGGGTATTGCAGGGTATGGCAGAGAATGGCAGGGTATTGCAGAGTATGGGAGAGTATGGTTTGGTATGGCAGGGTATGGCAGGGTATGGCAGAGTATGGCGGGGTATGGCAGGGTATTGCAGAGTATGGCAGAGTATTGCAGAGTATGGCAGGGTATTGTAGGTATTGCAGAGTATGGCAGGGTATTGCACAGTATTGCAGAGTATGGCAGGGTATTGCAGAGTATGGCAGGGTATTGCAGAGTATGGCAGGGTAATGCATAACATTGCAGAGTAGGACAGAGTATGGCAGGGTATTGCAGGGTATTGCAGGGTATTGCAGAGTATTGCAGAGTATGGCAGGGTATTGTAGGTATTGTAGAATATGGCAGGGTATTGCACAGTATTGCAGAGTATGGCAGGGTATTGCAGAGTATGGCAGAGTATGGTAGCATATTGCAGAGTAATGAAGAATATGTCAGGGTAATGCAGAGTATTGAAGGGTGTTGCAGGGTATTGCAGAGTATTACAGGGTATTGCAGAGTATGCCCGATTATGGCAGGGTATTGCAGAGTATGCCAGAGTATGGCAGGGTATTGCAGAGTATTGCAGATTATGATAGGGTATTGCAGAGTATTGCAGAGTATGGCATGGTATGGCAGGGTATTGCACAATATGGAAGGGTATTGTATGGTATGGCAGGGTATTGCAGGGTATGACAGAGAATGGCAGGGTATTGCAGAGTATGGGAGAGTATGGTTTGGTATGGCAGGGTATGGCAGGGTATGGCAGAGTATGGTGGGGTATGGCAGGGTATTGCAGAGTATGGCAGAGAATGGCAGGGTATTGCAGAGTATGGCAGAGTATTGCACAGTATTGCAGAGTATGGCAAGGCATTGCATTGTATTGCAGAGTATGGCAGGGTATTGCAGAGTATTGCAAGGTTTGGCAGAGTATGGCAGGGTATTTCAGAGTATTGCAGAGTATGGCAGGGTATTGCAGAGCACGGCAGGGTATTGTAGAGATTTGCAGAGTATGGCAGGGTATTGCAGAGTATTGCAGAGTATGGCAGGGCATTACTGAGTATGGCAGGGTATTGCAGAGTATGGCAGGGTATGGCAGGGTATTGCAGATTATGGCGGGGTATGGCAGGGTATAGCAGAGTATGGCAGGGTTTTGCAGAGTATGGCAGAGTATGGCAGAGTATGGCAGAGTATGGCAGAGTATGGCAGGGTATTGCAGAGTATGGCAGGGTATGGCAGGGAATGGCAGAGTATGGCGGGGTATTAAAAAGTATTGAAGAGTATGGCAGGGTATGACAGGGTATTGCAGAGTATGGCACAGTATTGCAGAGTATGGCAGGGTATTGCAGAGTATTGCAGGGTATTGCAGAGTATGGCAGGGTATTGCAGAGTATGGCAGTGTATGGCAGTGTATGGCATTATATGGCAGGGTATGGCAGAGTATGGCAGGGTATTGCAGAGTATGGCAGGGTATTGCAGAGTATTGCAGGGTATTGCAGAGTATGGCAGGGTATGGCAGGGTATTGCAGAGTATTGCAGAGTATGGAAGAGTATGGTAGGGTATTGCAGAGTAATGAAGAGTATGGCAGGGTATTGCAGAGTATGGCAGGGTAATGCATAACATTGCAGAGTAGGACAGAGTATGGCAGGGTATTGCAGGGTATTGCAGAGTATTGCAGAGTATGGCAGGGTATTGTAGGTATTGCAGAGTATGGCAGGATATTGCACAGTATTGCACAGTATGGCAGGGTATTGCAGAGTATGGCAGGGTATTGCAGAGTATGGCAGGGTAATGCATAACATTGCAGAGTAAGACAGAGTATGGCAGGGTATTGCAGGGTATTGCAGGGTATTACAGAGTATTGCAGAGTATGGCAGGGTATTGTAGGTATTGTAGAATATGGCAGGGTATTGCACAGTATTGCAGAGTATGGCAGGGTATTGCCGAGTATGGCAGAGTATGGTAGGATATTGCAGAGTAATGAAGAATATGTCAGGGTAATGCAGAGTATTGAAGGGTGTTGCAGGGTATTGCAGAGTATTACAGGGTATTTCAGAGTATGCCAGATTATGGCAGGGTATTGCAGAGTATGCCAGAGTATGGCAGGGTATTGCAGATTATGATAGGGTATTGCAGAGTATTGCAGATTATTGCAGAGTATGGCATGGTATGGCAGGGTATTGCACAATATGGAAGGGTATTGTATGGTACGGTAGGGTATTGCAGGGTATGGCAGAGAATGGCAGGGTATTGCAGAGTATGGGAGAGTATGGTTTGGTATGGCAGGGTATGGCAGGGTATGGCAGAGTATGGCGGGGTATGGCTGGGTATTGCAGAGTATGGCAGAGAATGGCAGGGTATTGCAGAGTATGGCAGAGTATTGCACAGTATTGCAGAGTATGGCAAGGCATTGCATTGTATTGTAGAGTATGGCAGGGTATTGCAGAGTATTGCAAGTTTGTTCTGGTGTCCCACACTAGTGCTCCTGTGTCCAGACGTGTAAACAGCTGCTGAGTGTCCTCTCCTTACACTGAATCAAGTTTGCATTTCATTCTAGTTACAAACCCATCTAGACAACAATGTACAAAACTTCTTTTAAGACAAATAGGCCTGAACAAATGTAGTTAACCTGCATCTGCAAAAAACATCGTATTAGTGGGCGAATGAACAATGTTTACTACGAATGATTACTGTGCCCACGAACCTGAAACTTGCCATTTTAAACTGTGTAACAATAAAGAAAAGCACATGGAGCAGCACGAACATAATAAAAATAATAAGAACACACAACAAAATACTTACTTTTTTGCAGCACTCTCTTGATTCTTCTGTACAGATCCTACTCCCTCAATTTCAGGTCTGAACAGTGTTTCCTCAGTTGATCCTTGGATCGCCATACCCCAAAAATTCTTCGGCAGATTTTAGTCATGATCTAGGCCTTTCTAACATTTGGGTTTGGGTAAGGTCCATGCTTCCCGTCATAGTTGGCCCTCTTCAAGATGTCTACCATCTCTACAAAGGCCATATTTAAGTCCTTAAATCTCCTCCGGGATCAGGACGTTCGTGGCTCCGGGCTTTCGTCTTTGCTGCTGTCTTCATGCATTTGTTCTTTCTCCGCCATGTGCTCTCCACTGCCATGAAAGAGAAGGGGCAGGGAATATACAAGATAGAAGGTCAGGGGCTGGTGGAGTTTCATGCATGCGCAGTGTATATGAAGCGTAAAATGCCTGTGTCGTACCCACGATCTGTGAGCGGAGGAAGGAGTAGGGGAAGCGCCGATCGTGATAACGAAGGTACAATTTTTATTTGGGCCTATATTGCTTATAGACTGAGGCCTATATTGGGACAAGATTATGAGAATTTAGCCTGACATTAGGGTTTGTCTTGTGTTGTGTCTTGCAGAGAAAATGGATCTATTGAGTGATCAGGACTTTATCCCCATATTCATTGATATGTACAGGGAGCTGCCCTGTCTGTGGCAGATAAACCACCCCTTTTATAACAATAAAAGAAAGAGGCAGGCAGCGCTGGATCAATTGTTGGAATTTGTGAAGCCGCAGATCCCCATGGCAAACATCAACTATTTGAAGGCCACAATTGGTGGCATGAGGAGAACATATAATAGGGAGCGCAAGAAGGTCCAGGATTCCCAGAGATCAGGAGCTGCAGCAGATGACATTTATGTACCCAGGCTGTGGTACTGTGACAGACTGCATTTTCTGGCAGACCAGAGGGAACCCAGGCCAGCACTCTCCAATCTTCCTTCAACGCTTCCTTCCACTCCAGCTAAGGCTTCCGAAGTCCAACCTGAGCCTTCCAGCCAGGAAGATGTGGAGGAGCCCAGCTTGAGCCAGGTATAGCATTGTTCAACATATTTCTTGTCCAAAAATGAATGATGCTAACTAGATGTTATTATTGATCACTAATTTCTGATTTAACAACTGTTTTACATATCAATAGACAGTAGTGGCCACAAATGAATGAAAAATGCTGGAGTCAGAATGTAGTCTTTTCTATTTGTTAACATTCAATTTGCAACAGTCATGAGCTGAAAATTGTATGTGATTGATGAACCAAAAACTAAAAATATGTCCCTTTTTCATACACAGGAAAGTCTCAGCTAGGAGGAGGCCATGGAATATGGCAGCCAGGAGGTGGCCGGGCCAAGTATCCTGCCAAAATCCCAGGTCCCTCCCCTCCCCCTTCAAAAAAAAGGCCCAGGAAGAGAAGTAACCTGGAGGAGTCAGCACTTGTGTTATTTTGGAAGGCTACTGCGGCCCTCAGAACCCCCCCTCAATATTTAAGAGGACTATGCCTGCATTGCAGCCTGCAAGATGCAGGAAATGGAGGAGGGCCAACACGTCTTCTGTGAGGAAGTTATCCTACAAGCCTAAAATAAGGGGTTTGAGGAGCAAACTCACAAGCCAAAGACAGGTTTGTGAGTTGGACTATCATCCTCCACCTGCCTCCACCTCCTGCCACAACTCCAACACCAGAACCACAGCCTGGAAGCAAGTGTGTAAGGAAGACAAGAGAGGGATGGCCTGGGTTTGGTCTGGTCTGACAAAAGACGCAGGCTGTTGTAAGACCACAGCCTGGGGACATATATGTCATCTGCTGTTGTTCCTGATCTCTTGGAGTCCTGGACCGGATTGTGCTCCCTATTATATGGACTCCTCATGCTACCAATTTTGGCTGTAAAATAGTTGATGTGTGCCCCAGGGTACAAAGGCTTCGCCAATTTCACCAGTGTTTCCAGCATTTCCACTTTATTTTGTTATGACCCATAATAAATGGCTTTTTTTTTCCACAAATACTTGCCTATGTGCTTTACTTCAAAAAGGACAGTTTGTTTGTGAGTAGGCAGGTACATTTCAAAAATACAAAGTCAAATTAACAAGGGACACCAACACCAAACAACCTCCTTGAGGTTAAAAAATACAAGTTAATAATGGTGTTGTGATAACTTCACACAAAATGACAAAAAATATTATGGAGATCAGTAGAAAAAAAAATCTAAAAAAAACAGGAGGAGATCTTGATAAAAAAAAAAGTAGATCACTATAAATACAAAACAAAAAAAACTGGAGATCTTCATTAAAAAAAAAGGAGATCACTATAAAAATAAATTAAAAGCATTATTATGGAGATCTTATGAAAAAAATAAAAATTATTATTCATGAGATCACAAGAAATAATAAAGAAATCAGTTTGTGAGAACTCTGTGTGAAGATCAGCAGCAAAACAATTTCATTATTCTAGCATTATAAAGAAGAAGAGAATGCGCTGCATTAAAAGATTTAAAAATTAGCAGTGTGACGAATGTGCTACCTCCATTACGAACGCTAGTTTTGCCAGACCGAGCACTTCTGCCTCATACTTGATTCAGAGCATGCGTGGAATTTTGTGCGTTGGAATTGTGTACACATGCTCGGAATTTCCGTCAACGGATTTTGTTGTCAGAAAATTTGAGAACAAAGCTCTCAAATTTTTGTTGGCGGAAATTCCAACAAAAATTGTCCGATGGAGCCTACACTGGTCAGAATTTCCGACAACAAGCTACCATCGAATATTTGTTGTCAGAAAATCCAATCATGTGTACGCGGCATACCAATTGGAGTAACAGGATCTTTACCTTTTTCAAAGCATCAATAGCCCATGTCCAAGTTACAGATGACAAATCTGTTTGTTAATCCTTGAATGAAATTATCTCAAAATCCATGCTCTCGGTACTCTACCCTTCACAAACTTGACAGGGCATTTCCTGATACAATCTTAAGATACTTACTATCATAGTCTCAGTCTTGGACTACCTTTATTTTAATTTTGTCAGTGCCACTGGCATTCAGTTTTATTAGATGACATGAAATGGGTGTATTTTCATGCCTTATTGTGGTTGCTGTTTATTTTTCCCTTCCCTCTTCCTTACCCAGATTTATTCTCACTGGAGAAGCGATGCTTGAGAGGGGACATGATAGCAATATACAAATACCTCAATGGGATTCCAGTAAAGGGAAAAAAACTATTCAGTCTCTGGGAGTGTAAGAGGACAGGGGGACACACAATGAGACTGGAGGAGAAGCGGTTTAACCTTAAACTGTGTAGAGGGGACAATTATAACCTACCCCTTTTCCCACTCCTTCCAATGTCGAGTCAATACACATGGATATTTATCTTAAGGAACACAAAATACAGGGATATGGGAAATAATTATAAACACTGACACGCGTACACCTACACAGGTTGAACTGGACGGACTATTGTCTTTTTTCAGCCTTACCAACTATGTAACTATGTAACAAATCAGCTCACCGTGTCTTCAAAGATTCCCTTGTCTAAATGCTTCAAAAGAACCAAAGTACTATCTCTACAAATTATTTTTACAAACTCTCTGCTATTTGAATGAATGCATAGTGAACACTGGTGAATGTTTTTCCACCACCTCTATATTATTTTGCCTGAATGTGATCCTGATCACATTTTTCTTCTCCTGAACTCTGACAATGTTTACTTGAAAAATCTTTCAATAAAATATGATTAAAAAATAAAATTTAGGCCTAATCTCTGCATCCAAAATTGCTTCACCTTAAAAAGGATGTGATTCTGCTCAACAGCTCTCCACAATTTTGTAAAATGTCTTTGAAAAAATATAGTTCCATTTAAAATATCTGGCTACAAAAGAGCTGACTCTCTGCCTTCAAATTTTCCTCTTAATAAAAAGGATACTACTGTATTCAGAAAACCTTTTCATAATCTCTTTCTGAAATATACAGTTCCATGTAATATTTTTAGCTGTAATAGACCTACTGTCTGCCTGCAAATGTAACTTGTATAATAAATAAAAATCATATTCTCAGCAACAAATCAGTATTGTTTTAATCCTCTGTTTCTATAAAAATACAATCTAATTTCATATCAATTGATTCAATCAGCCTGCTCTCTCCCTTAGAATGTGTGGTCTAAATAAGTATAAACAAGGAATACAATTCTGTAACAAAAGTGTGTCTAAAAAGTAAAACAGGAAAAAATAGTTATGTCTAGATGCAATTTGCCTGCTCACACCTTAAGAAATTGTGGACTATCCAAAAGGCTTAAAAGGTGTGTACACTAAAATTTTTCTATATTACATTTAATATAAAAAAAAAGTTTTATTTTTACAAATGCAATCTGCCTTCTCTATCCCTTAGAAATTGCTGTCTATCCAATCTGTACAACTTTTCAGTCTTCAATCTTAGAATTTAGACAATAATAATTTTTTTTAAATTCATGCAATCTGCCAGGACTCTGCCTCTGAAACAAGCGTCTATCTAAAAGGCCTTCAAAAACTTTGCTACAAATATGTACAATTTTTCAATTGTCCCAGAAAAAAGGCACTGTTATTTGTTTAATCTAGGTAAAATCTGCCTTCTCTCTTTATGACATTACATCTTAGCAAAATAAGGAATACGCGCTGTCCTGCAAATCAGTTAACTTTTTCTTACTTGTAGCTCAGAAAAAACACACTAATTTTTATTATTTAAGGATAAAACCTGAGTAGTCTCTTTATCTTCCATTGTATTCTAGTAAGAATGCTTGCATGGTGTGCAGTGTGTCCATGAAATATTTATGACATTTGACTGTGACAAAAAAAAAAATATTTCACAATTAAAAATGCCTCACCTTTTTCTCTAACGCTAAAGTACAAATGCTAGCATAATGTGCAACCAGTATTGACGTCTTTAAAATATCATACACTAATTGTTATTGTAAAAAAATTACCTATCTCCCCATTATGTTACTGCCCTGTGCCCTATTGAAGGTGCTTACATACTCTCCAAGCATTATTTTTTATACTTACTGATAGCTATCAGCTATATTATCTCTGCTACTTCCACTACTCAGTTATGTCCTTTCACTGTGACACAAAAAAATCAGTTGTCTTTGAAAAAACTGCCATAACAAGACTTTTTTTGCTATGAAAATTAATTATATTGGGTTGCTGCTGTTATATGTGAGCTGATAAATGATGTAAAAGTAAATTAAATTGATACACATAAAATTTAATTGATACCACAGTATGGCATTTCTGATGCTGTCTCTGAGAATCATAATGGTCTGTAAAACCACTTACAGCTTAAAGTGGTGCTAAAGTCAAAAGTCATATATGATTAAGCACAAGATGTGTGAAACATATTAACCTTCGGTTCCTTCCTGTGACTGCATCTGTCTGCATTACAACAAAGACATTTTATTGGTGTCCCCTTGCTGTGTGCGGCTTCCTATTTCAAGTTTCCTCATAGAGAATATAACCACAGATCTAAGAGATGTATAATCATGTTCACTTCTGAATCTCCCCAGAGAGATCATTTGTTCATAATAATATGAAATCTCTTATTCAGAGTTTAACTGTTTTGGCATTCTGGTTTCCATTTGGAAAAAAAGCAGAATACCTCTGTCATGTTAGAGGTGACTATGTGCTGTACTGAAACCAAACCAATTTCTGTGTTATGGTCCTGGAACAAAATATTTTGCTAAATTGGAGGGTTTGTTGGACTTAATAGCTCTTCAATGGTCTCCTATCCTGTCACTGACCCTTCTAGATGTCCTACCAACATATGAACTTCCTCACACATTACAAGTCATAAGATGAATAATATATCTCGTTTTACATTTCATATACTGTACTGCATAGCCAGTTTTCCCATTTCTGTCCCGAGGAGGTAGAACTAATCCATTTAGTATCATTAGTACAGGTAAAGCATGGACACATTTACTCACCATGTTTAACCACTTCCTACCCACGCTATAACAAAAAGACGGCTACTGGTGTGCTCACATTGCTGTCCTCCCATGATCGCACTTCCCAGGCACTCCCTAAGCACGCATCGGCACAGATCTGTGATTGCCATGTCCTTGGGACACAGCTGATCACAGAACAGGGTAAGGAGCCAATCAAAAGCTCTTTACCATGTGACCAGCTGTGTCCAATTACAGTGTAAACAGGATTTGACGGTTATCGGCTCTCCTTTCCTCACACCCATCAGTGATGCCTGTCATTGCCACCCATCAGTGATGCCTGTCAGTGCCACCCATCAGTGATGCCTGTCAGTGCCCATCAGTGCTGCCTGTCAGTGCCCATCAGTGCTGCCGGCCAGTGCCCATCAGTGCTGTCTGTCAGTGCACATCACTGCCACATATCATTGCAGCCTCATCAGTGCCACCTCCTCAGTGCCCATCAGTGAAGGAGAAAAATTATTTATTTAGAATCTAGGAATCGAAGGAAAACTTTTTTTGTTTAGCAAAAAACCCGGTGGTGATTAAATACTATTATAAAAGAAAGATTTATCTGTCTAAAAAAATGATAACAATTTTATTTGGGTACAGCATTGCATGACCTTGCAAGTGTGACAGCGATGAAAGCTGAAAAAAGCAGGCTGCCTTTGGCCAATCATGGCTCAGGTGGCTGAGTCTATGCACCACACTATGTAACACTGCTTACATAGCGGCCGTACATAGTTTTATGAATGAGAGCAGCAAAATTACATTTGTAAAAAAAAAAAAAAATGTCATTTAAAACTGTTTGCGGCTGTAATGAATTGCTGGACCCCGGCAAAATACATACAAATCATTGAAAAAAACAGCTTGGGTCCCTCCGCCAGTCCATTACCATGCCCTTCAGGTCTGGTATGGATTTTAAAGGGAGCCCCGCACCAAAATTTTAAAGAATGGCATGGGGATCCCCCCAAAATCCATACCAGGCCCTTCAGGTCTGGTATGGGTTTTAAGGGGAATCCCACATCAAAATTAAAAATGTCTGCGGTGTCCATTCATCTTCAATTACAGCGCCGATGGACCCTGCCCCCCTCTGATCTTACGTGATGTCACATGATGTCAGAAGGGGCGGGGTCTCCCGCTTACGTCACCGGGTGGCCCCACCCTCAGCTATATAAAAGCTGTCAAACCAAAAAGTCTTGAGTCACGGGGACGCCTCCCATCAAGGCAGAGTTTGTCCGTTTTTTTTTTTCTCGGGTCGTCGGCGCTGTGATCGTAGATGAATGGACATTGTGGGACATTTTTATTTATTTATTTTTTTAATAAAGGAATTGTCCCAAACTGTCTACTAGCATTTTTACTTTAGGTAGGGGTACAATGTACCCGATGCCCATTCACATGGGGAGGCAGTATCTGGGGGTCCCCTTGTTAAAGGGGGCTTCCAGGTTCCGATAAGCCCCCCCGTCCGCAGACCTCGACAATCACCAGGCAAGGGTTGTGGGGAAGAGGCCCTTGTCCCCATCAACATGGGGAAAAGATGTTTTGGGGACCCCAAATAATTATAATAATCTCCCATGGTGCATACAACTCACCCTAATCTACTTTAGCCTATTCACGCTATCCTGTGTTTCCCTACACTTCCCAAGTGGAATCCCTAAAGTCACAAGGTGTGACGTAACGCATTGGGTGGAGAATGGTGACATCATCACGCATTACAAGGAAGTGATCTGGCACAGGAGACAGAAAGTGTAAGTGAACAAAAAATGTGCATGTGAAACACATACTAAAAAGTGCACTTGAGTGTGTGCTTTGAGTCCACCCCCCCCAAGGAGTAGGACCTCTACCCTGATCCCCCTGGGGCAGAAGGCTCTTGACAGGGACTAAGGTTTTCAATGGTCTGCCTGGCCAGAAGGCCTGGCAGACCCCGTTCTTCTAGTTCAGCCAAAGCCAACCATTGAATATTTGGTTGCTGGGCTCTCCTGAAGAGAGATCCCCCAGGGGAAGTGGAGGAAGGAACCTAAGGGCCACACATCCTCCCCCTAGATGTCAGGGCAAGCCCAAGGACTCACACCCTTCATCCGTAAGAAAAACACACACGAAAGTGAAAGGTGACAAACCTGGGAGAAAAAAATAGAAAATAATAAGGTGGCCGTGCAATTGAGCACTGGCCGGGCCCTGAGGCCTGGTAGACAAAAAATGCCCCCAGAAAAGGTGCAGTGCAAAAGAAAAGCACATTTGGTGACTGTGCCTTTTCACACAGTGGGGTCCCACACCCAAGTGTTACTAAGAGCACCCCTAGGGTGATCACTTCTGGGGGGCACAGACATCGCAGACCTTCTGCTTTCCCAGCCCATTACCAGACAAGGTAAAATGTTCAAATCAGGAAATGTTCAAATCATATACTATCTAATAAATGTTTTAACCCCTTGATTGCCCCCTAGTTAACCCTTTCACCACTGATCACCGTATAACTGTTACGGGTGACGCTGGTTAGTTTATTTATTATAGTTTCAGGGCACCCGCCGTTTATTACCGAATAAAGGTTTAGCCCCCTGATCGCCCGGCGGTGATATGCGTTGTACCAGGCAGCGTCAGATTAGCGTCAGTACCGCTAACACCCACGCACGCACCGTACACCTCCTTTAGTGGTATAGTATCTGAACGGATCAATATCTGATCCGATCAGATCTATACTAGCGTCCCCAGCAGTTTAGGGTTCCCAAAAACGCAGTGTTAGCGGGATCAGCCCAGATACCTGCTAGCACCTGCGTTTTGCCCCTCCGCCCGGCCCAGCCCACCCAAGTGCAGTATCGATCGATCACTGTCACTTATAAAACACTAAACGCATAACTGCAGCGTTTGCAGAGTCAGGCCTGATCCCTGCGATCGCTAACCGTTTTTTTGGTAGCGTTTTGGTGAACTGGTAAACACTAGCCCCAAGCAGCGTCAGGTTAGCGCCAGTACCTCTAACACCCACGCACGCACCGTACAGCTCCCTTAGTGGTATAGTATCTGAACGGATCAATATCTGATCCGATCAGATTTATACTAGCGTCCCCAGCAGTTTAGGGTTCCCAAAAACGCAGTGTTAGCGGGATCAGCCCAGATACCTGCTAGCACCTGCATTTTGCCCCTCCGCCCGGCCCAGCCCACCCAAGTGCAGTATCGATCGATCACTGTCACTTACAAAACACTAAACGCATAACTGCAGCGTTCACAGAGTCAGGCCTGATCCCTGCGATCACTAACAGTTTTTTTGGTAGCGTTTTGGTGAACTGGCAAGCACCAGCGGCCTAGTACACCCCGGTCGTAGTCAAACCAGCACTGCAGTAACACTTGGTGACGTGGCGAGTCCCATAAGTGCAGTTCAAGCTGGTGAGGTGGCAAGCACAAGTAGTGTCCCGCTGCCACCAAGAAGAAGACAAACAGGCCCGTCGTGCCCATAGTGCCCTTCCTGCTGCATTCGCCAATCCTAATTGGGAACCCACCGCTTCTGCAGCCCCCGTACTTCCCCCATTCACATCCCCAACCAAATGCAGTGGGCTGCATGAGAGGCATTTTTATGTCCTCCCGAGTACCCCTACCCAACGACCCCCCCAAAAAAGATGTTGTGTCTGCAGCAAGCGCGGATATAGGCGTGACACCCTCTATTATTGTCCCTCCTGTCCTGACAATCCTGGTCTTTGCATTGGTGAATGTTTTGAATGCTACCATTCACTAGTTGAGTATTAGCATAGGGTACAGCATTGCACAGACTAGGCGCACTTTCACAGGGTCTCCCAAGATGCCATCGCATTTTGAGAGACCCGAACCTGGAACCGGTTACCGTTATAAAAGTTAGTTACAAAAAAAGTGTAAAAAAAAAAAAAAACACAAACAAAAATATAAAATAAAAAAATTAGTTGTCGTTTTATTGTTCTCTCTCTCTCTATTCTCTCTCTCTTGTTCTGCTCTTTTTTACTGTATTCTATTCTGCAATGTTTTATTGTTATTATGTTTTATCATGTTTGCTTTTCAGGTATGCAATTTTTTATACTTTACTGTTTACTGTGTTTTATTGTTAACCATTTTTTTGTCTTCAGGTACGCCATTCACGATTTTGAGTGGTTATACCAGAATGATGCCTGCAGGTTTAGGTATCATCTTGGTATCATTCTTTTCAGCCAGCGGTCGGCTTTCATGTAAAAGCAATCCTAGTGGCTAATTAGACTCTAGACTGCTTTTACAAGCAGTGGGAGGGAATGCCCCCCTCCCCCACCGTCTTCCATGTTTTTCTCTGGCTCTCCTGTCTCAACAGGGAACCTGAGAATGCAGCCGGTGATTCAGCCAGCTGACCATAGAGCTGATCAGAGACCAGAGTGGCTCCAAACATCTCTATGGCTAAGAAACCAGAAGCTATGAGCATTTTATGACTTAGATTTCACCAGATGTAATCAGCTCCATTGGGAAATTGGGGAAGCATTTTATCACACCGATCTTGGTGTGGTCAGATGCTTTGAGGGCAGAGGAGAAATCTAGGGTCCAATAGACCCCAATTTTTTCAAAAAAGAGTACCTGTCACTACCTATTGCTATCATAGGGGATATTTACATTCCCTGAGATAACAATAAAAATGATTTTTTTTTTTAAAAATGAAAGGAACAGTTTAAAAATAAGATAAAAAAGCAAAAAAATAATAAAGAAAAGAAAAAAGCACCCCTTTCCCCCCTGCTCTCGCGCTAAGGCGAATGCAAGCGTCAGTCTGGCGTCAAATGTAAACAGCAATTGCACCATGCATGTGAGGTATCACCGCGAAGGTCAGATCTAGAGCAGTAATTTTAGCAGTAGACCTCCTCTTTAAATCTAAAGTGGTAACCTGTAAAGGCTTTTAAAGGCTTTTAAAAATGTATTTATTTTGTTGCCACTGCGCAATTTTAAATCATGTCATGTTTGGTATCCATGTACTCGGCCTAAGATCATCTTTATTATTTCATCAAACATTTGGGCAATATAGTGTGTTTTAGTGCATTTAAATTTTAAAAAGTGTGTTTTTCCCAAAAAAATGCGTTTGAAAAATCGCTGTGCAAATACTGTGTGAAAAAAAAGAAACACCCACCATTTTAATCTGTAGGGCATTTGCTTTAAAAAATATATAATGTTTGGGGGTTCAAAGTAATTTTCTTTCAAAAATAAATAATTTTTTCATGTAAACAAAAAGTGTCAGAAAGGGCTTTGTCTTCAAGTGGTTAGAAGAGTGGGTGATGTGTGACATAAGCTTCTAAATGTTGTGCATAAAATGTCAGGACAGTTCAAAACCCCCCCAAATGACCCCATTTTGGAAAGTAGACACCCCAAGCTATTTGCTGAGAGGCATGTTGAGTCCATGGAATATTTTATATTGAGACACAAGTTGCCGGAAAGAGACAATTTTTTTTTTTTTGCACAAAGTTGTCACTAAATGATATATTGCTCAAACATGCCATGGGAATATGTGAAATTACACCCCAAAATACATTTGGTTGGTTCTCCTGAGTATGGGGATACCACATGTGTGAGACTTTTTTGGAGCCTAGCCTCATACAGGACCCCGAAAACCAAGCACCGCCTTCAGGCTTTCTAAGGGCGTAAATTTTTGATTTCACTCTTCACTGCCTATCACAGTTTCGGAGGCCATGGAATGCCCAGGTGGCACAATCCCCCCAAATGACCCCATTTTGGAAAGTAGACACTCCAAGCTATTTGCTGAAAGGTATAGTGAGTATTTTGCAGACCTCACTTTTTGTCACAAAGTTTTGAAAATTGAAAAAAAAAAAATTCTTGTCTTTCTTCATTTTCAAAAACAAATGAGAGCTGCAAAATAATCACCATTCCTCTCAGCAAATATCTTGGGGTGTCTACTTTCAAAAATGGGGTCATTTGGGGGGGTTTATGCCATCTGGGCATTTTATGGCCTTCAAAACTGTGATAGGTAGTGAGGAGTAAAATCAAAAATTTACGCCCTTAGAAATCCTGAAGGCAGTGATTGGTTTTCGGGGCCCCGCGGCTAGGCTCCCAAAAAGTCCCACACATGTGGTATCCCCATACTCAGGAGAAGCAGCTGAATATATTTTGGGGTGCAATTCCACATATGCCCACGGCCTGTGTGAGCAATATATCATTTAGTGACAACTTTTTGTAATTTTTTTTTTTATTCATTATTCAATCACTTGGGACAAAAAAAATAATATTCAATAGGCTCAACATGCCTCTCAGCAATTTCCTTCGGGTGTCTACTTTCCAAAATGGGGTCATTTGTGGGGGTTTTGTACTGCCCTGCCATTTTAGCACCTCAAGAAATGACATAAGCAGTCATAAATTAAAGGCTGTGTAAATTCCAGAAAATGTACCCTAGTTTGTAGGCGCTATAACTTTTGCGCAAACCAATAAATATACACTTATTGACTTTTTTTACCAAAGACATGTGGCCAAATACATTTTGGCCTAAATGTATGACTAAAATTGAGTTTATTGGATTTTTTTATAACAAAAAGTAGAAAATATTTTTTTTTAAATATTTTCGGTCTTTTTCCATTCATAGCGCAATAAATAAAAACAGCAGAGGTGATCAAATACCATCAAAAGAAAGCTCTATTTGTGGGAAGAAAAGGACGCAAATTTCGTTTGGGTACAGCATTGCATGACCGCGCAATTAGCAGTTAAAGCAACGCAGTGCCAAATTGTAAAAAGTGCTCTGGTCAGGAAGGGGGTAAATCCTTCCGGGGCTGAAGTTGTTAGACTCTAGATCTCTCCTCTGCCCTCAGAGCATCTGACCACACCAAGATCGGTGTGATAAAATGCTTTCCCAATTTCCCAATGGCGCTGTTTACATTCAGCGAAATCTAAGTCATGAAATGCTTGTAGCTTCCGGTTTCTTAGGCCATAGAGATGTTTGGAGCCACTCTGGTCTCTGTTCAGCTCTATGGTCAGCTGGCTGAATCACCGGCTGCATTCTCAGGTTCCCTGTTGAGACAGGAGAGCCAGAGAAAAACACGGAAGATGGTGGGGGGGATTCCCTTCCACTGCTTGTAAAAGCAGTCTAGAGGCTAATTAGCCGCTAGGATTGCTTTTACATGAAAGCCGACCGCTGGCTGAAAAGAATGATACCAAGATGATACCTAAACCTGCAGGCATCATTCTGGTATAACCACTCAAAGTCGTGAATGGCGTACCTGAAGACAAAAAAATGGTTAACAATAAAACACAGTAAACGGTAAAGTATAACATTTTATTTTATATATTTTTTGTGTTTTTTTTTTTTTTTTTACACTTTTTTTGTAACTGTAACTTTTATAACTGTAACCGGTTCCAGGTTCGGGTCTCTCAAAATGCGATGGCATCTTGGGAGACCCTGTGAAAGTGTGCCTAGTCTGTGCAATGCTGTACCCTACGCTAATACTCAACTAGTGTATGGTAGCGTTCAAAACATTCACCAATGCAAAGACCAGGATTGTCAGGACAGGAGGGACAATAATAGCGGGTGTCACGCCTATATCCGAGCTTGCTGCAGACACATCTTTTTTGGGGGGTTTGTTGTGTAGGGGTACTCGGGAAGACACAAAGAAAATGCCTCTCATGCAGCCGACTGCATTTGGTTGGGGATGTGAATGGGGGAAGTACGGGCACTGCAGAAGTGGTGGGTTCCTAATTATTAGGATTGGCGAATGCAGAAGGAAGGGCATTATGGGCACAACGGGCCTGTGTTTGTCTTCTTCTTGGTGGCAGCGGGACACTACTTGTGCTTGCCACTTCACCAGCTTGAACTGCACTTATGGGACTCGCCACGTCACCAAGTGTTACTGCAGTGCTGGTTTGACTACGATCGGGGTGTACTAGGCCGCTGGTGCTTGCCAGTTTACCAAAACGCCACCAAAAAAAACTGTTAGCGATTGCAGAGATCAGGCCTGACTCTGCAAGCGCTGAAGTTATGCGTTTAGTGTTTTGTAAGTGACAGTGATGGATCGATACTGCACTTAGGTGAGCTGGGCTGGGCTGGGCCGGGCGGAGGGGCAAAACGCAGGTGCTAACAGGTATCTGGGCTGATCCTGCTAACACTGCATTTTTGGGAACCCTAAACTGCTGGGGATGCTAGTATAGATCTGATCGGATCAGATATCGATCTGTTCAGATACTATACCACTAAGGGAGGTGTATGGTGCGTGTGTAGGTGTTAGCAGTACTGGCGCTAACCTGACGCTGCCTGGGGCGACGCAGACCCTATCTGACCCTAAAACCTAAGTTATATCACCACCGGGCAATCAGGGGGCTAAACCTTTATGACACTATAAAAACACAGGTACAGCGATCAGAAAAACGATCGCTTAGTGACACTGGTGACGGGGGGTGATCAAGGGGTTAAAACTTTATTAGGGGGGTTAGGGGGGTACTCTAGACCTAAAGGGGGCCTATCACTAACAGCCCTACCAGACTAACTGTCACAAACTGACACCAATGCAGTAATCAGAAAAAAAAACTGCTTGGTGTCAGTGTGACAGGGGGGAGGGGTGATGGGGGTGATTGGGTGATCCGATCAGACCCCCTGCCCGCAGGCAGGCAAGGACGTACAGGTAAGTCCTTAGCCTGCCTGTGCCATTCTGCCAACGTACATCATTGTGCGGCGGTCGGCAACTGGTTAATAACGAGATTGGCCTATAGCTTCCAGGCGCTGCTGGGTCTTTCCCTTCTTTCAATATAAGAGTGATGTGGGCCAGTAATGACTCCTCTCAGGACATCTCTTCTTCTCCTAAGGCATTAAAATAATTACACAGTTTGGGTACTAAAAATTTAGAGAATTTTTTATAATATAATATAGAGTATCCATCGGGGCCCGGGTTCTTTCCCAGGGCAGTGTTACTTATCGCTCTTTCCACTTCCTCCTGTGAGATAGGAGCCTCCAAGGACTCTACCTCCTCCTTCTCTGCCCTGGGAAGGTCTAGGCCCCGCAGATACTGCCTCATAGATTCCCTCCTCCTCTCCCCCTCTTCATGGTCCACCTTATATAGAGAACTATAGTAGGAATGGAATATTTTGGCAATGTTAGGGGAGAAAAATTAAAATCCACCCCCTTCATTTTGAATCTTGGGTATAAAAGCTCTGTTTTTTTTTTTTTCCTTTACCCATTTCACCATCCATTTCCCTGATTTATTGCCTCCCATATACTTTTCCCTATTTATAGAATGGAAAGCACATTTCCTTTCTTGTTCCAACAACTCATCTAATTCTCTTCTTTTTCCTATTAGTTATTGCCTCTCAGAGATCCCTCTAGGTAGCGTACCTTGCTCGAGTTCCTGAATTTCCCTATAGAGCAATGTCATTTTTTTCCCCCTCTCTCTCTTTTTCCCCGCTCCAATCCCAATCAAAATCCCCCTTATATAAGCCTTATGTGATTCCCAGAGGGTGGCCCTAGAAATTTCCGTTGTATCATTAATCTCAAAATACACTTTCAATTCCTGTTCTATTTTACTGATTGTATCCAGATCCTGAATGAGGGAGTCATTTAGTTTCCAATTCCTCCCAATTGGAGCAGTCCCAGTTATCTCCAATCTAATTTTAACCGGGGCATGACCGGACAAGGTAATGGCTTTCATTTCAGCAGCCTGCAGGCATGAGGCTAACTGGTGTTCTATCAGGATACAATCAATCCTTGAATATGACTTATGAGCAGGAGAATAATAGGTATAGTCCCGCTTCTTTGGGTGGCTGATCCTCCATGCATCCAGCAAATCAGGATAAATGTCCCTTTCACATTGGCCTACAGGGTACATTACCTCTTTACATTGGCTGTCAGGGTAAATAAACCTGTTACATTGGCCATCAGGGTAAATAGTGAATAATATAAAATTTAAACTCGCGCTGAATGGTGAAAAAACTGTGAAAAATAAAATTAAAGCGGTTGTCACACACAAAGTGCTACTCACTAGAAATGTAAAATTATGGAAATGTGGCCCTCGCAAATGTTAATATACATGTATGACCAAGTGTAGATGAATACAAATGTGAATATACAAAGCAAAAACATGTAAATAAAGTCCAAATAAATGTGCTGAATGTTCCGATTCACAATGGGAAAAAAACTTTTGAAGTGCAATGGACCACAGACGCTCCAGGACTTTTCACATGCAGAAACGCCACCCCCACATGTGTCCCCACTCACCAAATGGCGATGACCCCCAGCTTTGCAGTCTGTGGGTCACTTCAGGCTTATGTGATGGTATCCAGAGAAGCTCAGGAGTGGTGTTGTGCACATCAGATCAAAGGATTTCTTGTTGGAATTTCCCGATATACAGGAGGGGATGGGGTGGATCATTAACACGCAGGCACGCTCCGTGCGCGCTCTGGATACACGGGTCCCGTCCGCAGCCTCGCTCTGCTCGTGGCCAGCATGCTGAGACGCCGCAAGTGTGGAGCCGATCGGCAGCGCTTGTCAGTGCTTGATCTGGTTACCAGCTTCTTGCCCTCCGCCCCCAAACGGAGATGCATGGTCACCCCTTACCCCTGCACCGTAGCGCCGGAGGTCCTGAGAGGATCCAACAGCTGAGATTGTGGAGGAGGGGTGACGCCGAAGTAGCTTCTGCTGACCTGTTGGGGAAAGGCGTTCCAGCCCGCTGAGAGGAGACGTGCTGTGGGATGCTGAGATCTGTGGAGATGGAAGAGGTGAGAGTGCCCCCCTGCCCCTTAAAAGAGAGAAACTACATAAAGGCCCTAGGAAGGTGGCTGGACATTCCCGTTGTGAAAAAGTTTAAGAACCCCCCTCGAGGGGATGGAGAGGTAATCAGCGATCGTCAGCCAGGGGTCTGTGAAGGAGCCTTCCCCTAGAGACAAGGGACAAGCCCGAGAAGGGCCATTGGAGAGCAATTAAGGACTGTGCTATTCCTGGGTGAAGCACATTGCACCTTGTATGGTGGGACTGTTGTTGGGTGGATCTCCCCCATGTGTTATATTTGGCCTTTAATGCGGGGGAGATAAGGCTGGTGACAGATAAGAATTGTGAATTACAAATGCTGTCTCAGAGGAGGCTATAGGACTGTGATATATTGAGGAGTTTATCCTTTGTAATATCTGAAGTTTAAACTGATATAAATCAGGACTATATACGATTACCTCGCTGGAACCCTCATCATATGAACTATAAGAAATACATTTTCTTTGTGGGACACTTGTACCTCATTAAGTATCAAACTAGAACTGACTCCACTGGGGCGCTAGTCCTAGCAATGAGGGGGAAATCAACAAAGGCAAATAAAGGTGCCCTGGCTGCATTAATCCCTGGCGGTATCCAGTGCTATATGTCCACGGACTCCAGCATGGTGGAGGAAACGCAGGGGGGCCCTAGACAGGGGGCTCCAATGCACTTAGGGTCAAACAAACAGAAAACGGCAGTAGAGGAGAATAAAATTGGAAAGGGGTAGGAGGGGAAGACTGTAAGGCTGAGAAGCAACGGAAGTAACCCTCAGGAAAGTATTAAGGCTCAGGGGGGGACTCAAAGGAAAAGTGGAGGGGAGGAGGAATTAACAGGAGAAAGACACCTGCAGCCATTAACTCAGGAGAGCATCCCGCAGATTAAAGAGATCCTTGCAGAAATGCTAGCAAAAATGGAGGCCTCACTGAAAGTGGATATAGCTGCAGTAAGAACGGACATTGGGCAAGTGCTTGGAAGGGTGGAGGAGGTCGAGGGTAGATTAGACGATCATGATCAAAGATTTGAGGATATCAGCAATCAAATTAAAAATCTACAAAGTACAACTAGATACCGCCTTTATAAAATAGAAGATCAAGAGAACCGCAGCCGACGTAACAACTTGAGAAATAAAGGGCTCCCGGAGAAATATAAAAATGAGGATTTGACAACAATAATACAGCAATTATTTAACCCCCTATTAGAGAGAGAAATGTCAGAGTCCTTGAAATTTGATAGAGTACACAGGATTGCACATTATCCTATCCATAGGTCCGAGAGCCGGAGAGATGTCATAGTAAGATTCCATTATGCAGAAGAAAAATCCAAAATCATGGAAAAAACATGGAATTTGCCAGGATTATGTTATCAGGAGGATGCCGACCGGGACCATATATCGGAACAAAAAGGGGGTCTGCCCGGCCTTTTTGTAGGCATCTTGTTCCAGACATGGGGGGAGGTGGGGGTGTGGAGGGAGTTTTTTTCCTTCTTGCTCTCTCTCTCCTACCCCTGCAGGTGTTTCCCCATATGAGGTGTCTTCTTGGACTGGTCAGACGCTCTTACCAGGGTGAGGTATGGAGGTTGTGAACTTGGTTACGTATAACATAAGGGGACTAAATACAGCAAAAAAGGTACAAATTAAATAAGGAACTGTAGCTCTTGGGAGCAAATGTGGCGTGCCTTCAGGAGACTTATGTTACACACGTGTCAGGGGGGTTTAGTGTCATATCAGTTTCCAAAGTGGTTCTACGGGGACACAGGATCAACGCATGCTTGGGGGGTGGCTATTGGATTTGACAAAACAATGATGTTTGTAGAAGGTGAGCGTCTGGCTGATCCGGAGGGAAGGTATCTCTTTATAAAGGGGACATTGTTCAATATTATGTGTACAATAGCAAATATTTATGCCCCAAATAGAGACCCCGATAACTTCTTGAAGAAAGTACTGTAAAAACTTGAAGCTTTCAAAGAAGGCAAACTGATGATCGCAGGGGACTTAAATTGGAGCATGGACCAACGTATGGATTCCTCAGGAGGCACCCCTAGATTTACGGCTCATAAATATGAGGCACTTAAAAAATGGCTTATGAATTTTCATTTGCCAGACGAGAAGACCGGAGGAAGAAGCGGAGGAAGATAGAGGAAGAAGCGGGGGGAAGAACAAGATTGAGGAAGAAGAAGAACACTGAAGGAAGACCAGAAGGAGATGAAATAAGAAGCAGGGAAAGAAGACATTAATAAAGGAATTGTCAAAAACCGTCTATTGTCTTTTTTTAACATTTGTGACACTTTTTTTGTGAAATGGCAGGGGTAGATTAGTACCCCATTACCAATTCACACGGGCGGCCGGGATCTGGGAGTCCCCTTGTTAAAGAGGGCTTCAAGATTCCGATAAGCCCCCCGCCCGCAGACCCCCAAAACCACCAGGCAAGGGTCATGGGGATGAGGCCCTTCTCCCCATCAACATGGGGGAAAGGTGCTTTGGGGGGGCTACCTCAAGCACCCTCCCAATATTGAGGGCATGTGGCCTGGTATGGTTCAGGAGGGGGGGCGCTCTCTCTCATCCCCCCCCTTTTCCTGCGGCCTGCCAGGTTGCATGCTTGAATAAGGGTCTGGTATGGATTTTTGATGGGACCCCACGCCATTTTTTTTTATTTTGGCGCGGGGTTCCCCTTAAAATCCATACCAGACCTGAAGGGCCTGGTATGGAATTTGGGGGGACCCCACACATTTTTTTGTTTAATTTTAGTTCGGGGTTCCCCTGTGGGGGAATCCCATACCATTTTTATCAATGAACTTTTATGTGTATTGCCGGACCGGCAATTCATTAATAGCCGCAAGTAGTTTTAAATGATTTTTTTTTTTCCTTTAGAAATGTCATTTTGCTGTCAGACTGTTCTAAACATGGGAAACATGCGCCCCTTTATAGGCATACTATAGACATCTCCCAGGTACGAAATTTAAAGGAATATTACACGTTTATTGTTTCACTTTAAAGGGGTTGTAAAGGTAATTTTTTTTTTTTTTAAATAACAAACATGTTATACTTACCTTCACTGTGCAGCTCGTTCTGCACAGAGTGGCCCCGAACCTGGTCTTCTGGGGTCCCATTAAGGATGCATTAAGGTGAAAAATTTTTTACCTTTACAACCCCTTTAAGCATTATTAAAATTACTGCTCCCGAAAAAACAGCCGTTTTTAAAACATTTTTTTGCATTGATCCATGTCCCCTGGGGCAGGACCCGGGTCCCCAAACACTTTTTATGACAATAACTTGCATAGTAACCTTTAAAACTAGCACTTTTGATTTCTCCCATAGACTTTTTAAAAGGTGTTCCGCGGCTTTCTAATTTGCCTCGAACACCCCAAATTGTTCGATATTCAGCCAACGAGCGAACAGCCAAAGTTCGAGTCGAACTCATGTTCGACCCGAACATAAAGCCCATCCCTAGTGATCAATATGACAATGGTAGTTTGCACAGACAGGGGCTTTTCCTATGGTGGCCATTGGGACAGAGACATTTGCCCTTATGGCCAGTACCACAGGGACATTTTCACTGAAGGCCAATGCCACTGGGGAATTTCCACTGATAAACAATGTAACAGATGCATTTACCTTTACAGCCAATGTGATAAGGGCATTTATCCTGATGGCCAATGCAGCTGGAGTGAGGGTTTACTCTGATGGCCAGTGCAAAGGGATCATTTATCCTGACAGCCAATGTAAAGGGAGCATTTTCATTGATGGCCAACACAAAGGGGGTATTTACTCTGGCAGCCAATGTGGTGGGGGCATTGGCACTGATGGCCAATGCCACAGAGGCACCTATAGGACATTTTCATTAATAGCCAATGCCACAGGAGTATTTACCTTGAGGTCCAGGATTACAGGGTCATTTTCACTGATGACCAATGTAATGGGTTAATTTACCCCAGCCAATGTGAAGAGATAATTTACTCTGATCCAAAGCATTAATGTGACATTGTGATGTCACACTGATGTAAAGATGCATTTGACGGAAAGTTGATGCCATAAGGATATTTACACTGATGGCCAAATGCTACAGGAGTATTTGTCTGCCAATGTGGCTGGAGTATTGACAGACAATGCGATGGGGGTATTTGCATTGTAAGTCAATACCATAGGGGCATTCGCACTGAAGGCTAATGCAATGGGTGTATTTACTCTGATGGCCAATTTGAAGGGGTATTTACCCTGATCAGCAACACAAATGGGGAATTTACATTGGCAGTCAGTGCCATGCTTCTATTTGCTCTGGTGGCCACAGCCAAGGAATTAGAAGAAATGGTCTCACACCAGTGTAGATCAAAATCCTTTATATTTGGACATCCCAAAAACTACAGGAATCAGAATGCTGGGTGGACGCATTTCGCGCATTTCACTTGCGCTTAGTCATTACTGCTACAGCAAAGGGAGGGGTATTTTCACAGTTGGCCAATGTAATGGGTTTACTTACCCTGACAGCCATTGTAAAGAGGTAATTTACACTCAAGGCCAAGGGAAAAGGACCTGATCCAACGCTTTTTCACTAATGGCCAATGCCAAAGAGATACCTGGACATTTTTTATATCCCAACAGAGTAATTACCATGATGGTCAATGCACAGAGGGCATTTACCATGATGGCCAATACTAACAGGTCATTTACCCTGATGGCCAATACTAGCAGGGCATTTAACCCATACCCAATGTGAGGGGAGCATTTATCCTGATGGCCAATACTAAGAGGACATTTACCCCGGGGGCCAGTGTGAAGAGGGCATTTTATTTGATAGCCAATACTTAGAGGGCATTTATGGTAGTGGCCAAAACTAAGAGGGCATTTACCCTGGTGGCCAATTTGAAGGGGGCATTTATCCTGACAGCCAATGTGAAGGGGGCATTTATCCTGACAGCCAATGCAAAGGGACATTTACACTCATGGGCAATGAGAAGTGGGTATTTGCACTGAAGACCAATGCCATGGGGGTATTTACCCTGACATCCAATCTGATGGGGTATTACCCTGATGGCCAATGGCAATGGTATATTCCCAATGAAAGTCAATGCGACGGGGTAATAACCCAGATGGGCAATGCATGTAATGTATGGATGGAGACATTCCCATAGAATGAAAGAGGAATTGTCTCCGTATGTTGGGTATCTGGTATTGGTCTTCACACTCTGCCTTCCTCCTCTATGCTGTACTGGAGGGCAGTAATCTCATTGGCTGATTCCTTTGGCTAATTATCTGTGATTGTTATTATTTGTTGATAATAGCCTCTGGAGTTTGTGCTCCTCAGATGTCATCTTCGTATCTTCTGTGCAATGTTCAGCTCACGTACACACCGTTCTCTGATCATTATCATGGCCGCCCGTCTGCCCAGCCTAACCTATGTTTGGGTGGAATGAAGTCAGATACATCAACAGGCAGAACTGCCATATCATTCAGATCCTTAAAACAAGTCAAGCAACTTATACGCTCTCAACACCTTGTGGACTGTTGGCGGGTATTGCACGTAGGAATTAAGGACTTCAGTTATTATTCCAAAACACACGATATGTACTCGCGGCTGGACATTTTCCTGGTGGATCAATTTCATTTGGAAAATGTCCTCTCGAGCACAATCGGACCCATAACCACATCAGATCATGCCCCAATAATACTGATTTTTCAACTGGTTCAGATGGGTCATTTAGAGCGATCATGGCACCTGAATGAGTCATTACTGGATAAGGAAGAAATAGTGGAGAAACTGGGTATAAAAATAAAAGAAGATTTTGAAATAAATAAGACAGGGGAAGTGTCAGATCAAGTGGTGTGGGAGGCCCATAAAACAGTCATAAGAGGGGAATTAATAGCGTATGGTTCACATATAAAGAAGGAAGTGAAAAAAGAGATAAAAGAACTATTAGATAAAATCAATGAACTTGAGGTGAAACATAAGGGGAAGCTTGATCCTACAGATAATAGGCGCTTGGAGGGTTTGCGAACCAAACTCTCACAGTGCCTAGAACAAAAAGTTAAAAATAAAATTAGGTTCTTCGCAAATATGGCGTATGAACAGGGGAACAAATGTGGGCGGTTACTGGCTAAACAACTTAAAAAACAACAAGACTCCAGACATGTCCATAGTTTAGTAGTTGGAGGTAAGAAGGTAGTGGGAACAAAAGCCAAAGCCGCATAATTTGGTAAATTTTACGAGGTGCTATATAACATTCCCAAAACAGATACCCAGGTAGTGGGGGATAGTGAGAGTCATGGCAGAAAAGAGATATGGGATTACATTAATAAAGTATAAATGCCCAGGCTATCCAAAACAATTATAGAGGAAATAGAGCGCCCTATTATGGTCGAGGAATTGGGTAGGGTGATAGCAACATTACCACTAGGGAGGAACCCAGGACCGGATGGGCTCTACTAATTTATATTATAAAAAATTCCTTCCATTATTAATAGAACCTCTTTGTAATTATTTCAACTCAATTAATGGGTCTAATCCACTGCCATCAGAAGCCCTTTTGGCATATATAATGGTATTGCCAAAAGGGGGAAAGATCCCCAAAGCTGCGCAAACTACAGGCCTATCTCCCTACTTAACTTGGACACCAAACTACTAGCAAAGATCTTGGCCCTGAGGCTTCGAGGGCACATTGGGGAACTGGTGCATTTGGACCAGATGCGGTTCATGGAAGGACGTGAGGCTAGGGATAACACTATCCAGGCGCTTCATGTTCTCCATTGGATGCAGTCAGGCCCAGATGGAGCCCCAAGGATCATACTGTCAATGGATGCCTAAAAGGCATTTGACAGGGTGAATTGGGGCTTTATGAGGGAAGTGTTGAGGGGGATAGGCTTGGGGGAGCGGATGATGGGGTGGATAATGTCTATGTATGCAGATCCAAGAGCAAGAATTAAGGTAAATGGTACACTGTCAGATTGCTTCAATATACGGAATGGCACGAGGCAAGGGTGTCCATTATCACCTTTAATATTTGCGATAACACTGGAGCCATTTTTACGAAAAATCAGAAACAATAGAGAGATAATTGGGACGTGTATAGGACAGGTGGAACACAAGGTAGCAGCTTATGCAGACGACCTTCTCTTTTTCCTCTCTGATCCACAGACATCTCTAGCTGCACTGATGGTGGAGGAACAAAAATTTGGTATCTTATCTAATTTCAAAATTAATTTTGAGAAGTCGATCATCCCTCCTAGCCATGTCCCCAATAGTAATGGAAAGGACGTTGCGACATGCATACCCATTTGTTTGGGAGAGAGAGTCTCTGGTGTATTTGGGGGTACGCATTAGCGTAGATATGAAGCTGCTATATGAACTTAATTATGGCGTACTGTTGACGGAGATAGCAGAAGACTTAAAAAAATGGAAGGGCCAATATTTAACTTGGTTTGGGAGAATCAACGCCATAAAAATGAGTATACTTCCTGGATTAATTTATACACTGTACACAGTACCAATTAAGGTACCAGAATCCTTTTCCAGACAGATACGCAGGATGTTTGTGGCGTTTGTATGGAACGATAAAAGACCGAGACTGGCCTACAACATCCTGCAAAGAAATAAGGCCGAGGGGGGCCTGGGGTTACCTGATATAGCTTTATACTATAAGGCTATGGCCTTAGTCCGGATTCTGAATTGGTGCCATGACACACAAACTATGGGTTCAAGTAGAAAAGTCTACGGCAGGGAGGGATCTTGCAGGGACACCTTGGATTCAAAGCCTGTCAAAAGGGTTGTCTCAGTGGAAGTCACCACTAACCCAGAACACGTTGGAAGTGTGGGATAAGTTGAATAAGAGTGGTAAATATGCCCCTTGGATATCCCCTCTGGCTCCTCTGGAGGGAATCCCTTGGTTCCCCCCGGGGAGGAGACAGGGTATCTGGGGGCATGGGGTCGGGATGAGGACTCCACGTGTGGCAGGTTTGCCCCGCGTGGAGTCCTACAAACCCTGACAGAGGTGGTGTCCAGACTTGGGCCAGTACATATGGCGGAGTGGAAGTATAATCAAATAACGAGCTTTCTCAATAAAAGTAAGTCATCAATAAGATCTATGAACTCACTCACTATGTTTGAAAAGCAGTGTGTGCATAGGTCAACCCCAGGCATGTATTGTCGCAAATGTATGGAGTGATACTTAGTGGGCAGGAGGGGACAACTCCATACTTTGTAAGGGAATGGGAGAGGGAATTAGATCAGGTATTGACTAATAATCAAATTAAAAAGATGATTGTATCAGCGTACTCCACATCTATAAGTTCAAAGATGCAAGAGATGGCATATAAGTTTTTATCACGATGGTATAGGACTCCAGTTAAACTAGCACAAATGTTTCCAACCTTAAGTGATAGGTGCTGGAGAGGATGTGGTCAGAAGGGTACATTTCTTCATCTGTGGTGGACATGCCCAGTAATTAGATCATTGTGGGAATCAGTATCCCCATGGATCGAGAAATTGACCATGGGGCCCCTGGAATTTAAACCATTACATTATCTATTCCATGGGATGCCGGGACCCAACAAAAAGTACCGGGATAGTATAACACCGCATTTATTAAATGCAGCGAAAAAAGTCATACTGAAATTTTGGAAGCAAACCCAAGGTCCCACAATATCAGACTGGAGAAATGAAGTTAGTTCAATAATGGAAGCAGAAAGATGGGTTCATGTAGTAAAGGGCCAACAAGGGAAATTTGAAAAGAACTGGGAAGGTTGGAAAAAATGTGTTGTTGAGATGGAGAAAGAGAGAGAGAAAGATGAAAGTGAGAGAGAGAGGTGGTGGTACAGTCCCCGTGAACATGTATAATAAAAGGTATCGACCTGGGAGTGAGTTTTTGATGTCATCACGCTGACCCATTAAACGGGGAATGGGGTTTTTCCTTTTTTTTTGTCTCTCCTCCTTCTCTCCCCCCACCCTCCCCACGAAGTAAGTACAGAGTGGGAAGTCCGCTCTTCACCTCTCCCCCATAAATTTTATTTATTTTTTTTTTCTCTCACAGCTTAAGTTGGAAGGAACTAGGCTATGGAATGGCGTATAGTACACAAAGGGTGATTGGTAATTACACTTTTTTGAATAGTTTGGCCAACAAGGGCTTTTGCACACTAATGAATATTATTGTTATTTGGAAAACACATGAACACTCTTTTTTCCCCTTTTTTTTCCCAGTATGGATGGGAGAAATATACTACAAAATTCTTAGATTACACGATGGGTAATTGGGAACAACACTTGTAAGGATAGTCTGGCCAATAAGGGCCTCTTACACTAACTAAATAATTAATTGATAAATACACGCACAACCTTTTTTTTTTTTTTTTCACTAATTAATGATACTTAATAAACACATGAACACTCCCCCCCTTTTTTTGGGGGGGGGAGTAATGGACAGACTACTAGGTGGTTCCAAAATGGAGGGGGGAGGGGGAATAGGGGAGGGGACAAGTGGGTGTGGTTTAGGTGAATGGGGTAGTGAAGGGATTTAATGTACTTTTTTTGGGGGGGTAGATGAAATGGGGGTCTTGTAAAGATGAATGAATTGTTGTTGTATTTATAAAATGGAAATAAAATTTTGATTATAAAAAAAGAATGAAGTCAGCATCGTGACTTTATAGGGAGGACCTAGGCTGGTGTTCAGTTTACAGCCGAGCAAATATAGGGAACCTGTCACAACATAAACTTGGAGGCCGCCATTGCCACCCCACCTTCTGAAATTACCTCTTCCCTCCCTGACATTCTGATCCTTTGGCTTCAATGTATTCCCAGGCACTGAAATGCAGAAATATCAGGATGGACTGCAGACTCCATGGAATCCAGAGGATCAGCATGACATCAGCTGGCTTTTTCATGAAAGCGCTCTGAGTTGCTCATTAGCCACTGGATCGCTTTCAGAAGCAGCGGGAGGGGACATTCCCGTTTCTCTTGCTTACCGTTTTCACTGGCGCTCCTAAGAAATGATCCGAAAGTGCGATCAGCTGGTCACAGAGGTGGACAGAGACCATATCATCTCTGATCACCTCTATGGCCTTGGAGGACATCACTTCCGATCTAGGATGGAAGTAAACAGTTTTTTTTATTTTAAAGCAAATGGTCAAAAAAAATTTCTTGATCTTTTGCTTTTAAAGGCGGATGAGAGATTTGGGGTCTTTTTGATCTATTGTAATAGGAATAAAAGTGATCAAGAAAAAAAAAAAACTAAAGGGACAGTTTAAAAAATAAAACTAAAATATATAAGAAAAAAACAGTAAACTCCCCCATCCCTTCGTGCTCGCACACAGATACAAATGCATACGTAAGTCATGCACGCATATGTAAATGATGTTTGCATCACACATGTGAGGTTGAGGTATCACCGCAAACGTTAGAGAGCAATAATTCTAGCAATAGACCTCCTCTGTAACTATGAAGAGGTAACCTGTAAAAATGTTTAAAGCTTCGCCAATGGAGATTTTTAAGTACCATAGTTTGTTGCCATTCCACGAGCGTGCACAATTTTAAAGCATGACTTGTTGGGTATCTATTTACTCGGCATAACATCATCTTTTATATTTTACTAATTTAAAAAAAAATCTGTTTAAAAAAAAAATGCTGCAGGGCTTTCAGGTCTCTATTCGTGGCTGAGGGTAATCCCCCTCCCTCCTTTTTCCTTCTGAGATATTATCCCCAGTAAGTACTACACTATAACAGCTAACACCTCCCTCTGCATCTACCTCACCCCCCCAATACAACCTACTAACTCTATGTCTATTGGTATTTTGTTCAGAATAGAACCATATGGTCATCTCATCGCTCTTACTATATATATTTATCTATCTATTGTTTGAAGACACTAGCTTTTGGATTACTCTCCTATGACACTTGGCACATCATTTACCGAGGGCTCTCTTCTACTTGTAAGTGGCCCTCCATGCACATCTTCTCACCTAATTGGTTGGTATGTCAAAATGAATGGAGTATACATAGCGTAATTCTGTTAGAAATTTTAAAAAAGTTTAAAAATTTGCATTTTTGAGAAGAGTAAACAGTGCTTAAGAAATGTGTATGGCGGCAGTGAAGCCCGTCCCGATGCGTTTCGTCTAAATATACATCATCTGGGTGCCAGTCTACTGAAGCCATTCTGATTGTATAGGAAATATGACCCCAATAATGATCAACAGACCCATGATGTGTCATCAATCTCTGAAGTGCAAATCAAAGATCACTTCCTGTAAAGCAAAGATGGCGAATCAGTGTGCGTACCATGCCTCACATTGGAATCACTATAAAAGTAAAGAGCGCATATGCGTGAAGACGTGCGCTCCACACCTCACTCCAAGGAAGGTGAATAGAAAAGCTAGATGTGCTTTAAGCCCATCAATGAATGGCAAGGCACGCATACAACCGAGGCACATCACATGACGTCCAAACATGCCTTAAAGTGCCTAAATGAACTATCTATCTATCTATCTATCTATCTATCTATCTATCTATCTATCTATCTATCTATCTATCTATCTATCTATCTATCTATCTATCTATCTATCTATCTATCTATCTATCTATCTATCTATCGGCACTTTAAGGCATATTTGGACGTCATGTCCTCACTCCCCCTTTTGGGGGGTGTGGTGTGTACGTCATCGTGCCTTCCCATTGTGGGTTATTTGGTGTACATTTCTTCCTGTTAGAGAGGTGCCTGTTGCGTGTCCTTCTCAATTTTAGTTTTAAGGGAAGTGACATGCTTCGGCTATAAGCGCGCCTTGCCATTCATTGATGGGATGAAAGCGCATCTAGCTTTTCCATTCACTTTCCTTGGAGTGAGGCGTGGAGCGTACGTCTTCATGCATATGTGCTCTTTAGTTTTATAGTGATTCCAATGCTAGGCGTGTTACGCATGCCAATTTTCCATCTTTGTTTTACAGGAAGTGATCGCTGATTTGCACTTCCGAGATTGATGACGCATCACGGGTCTATTTCTCATTATTAGGGTCATATTTTCTATATAATCAGAATGGCTACAGTGGACTGGCACACCAGATGATGTCTATTTAGACAAAACGCGCCAGGATGGGCTCCACTGCCGCCATACACATTTCTTAAGCGCTGTTTACTCTTCTCAAAAATATGAGTTTTTTAACCTTATTAAATTTCTAATTTTTATACGGAATTACGATATGTGGCCCTTTTTTGTTCTTTCCTCAAAATATATATGAACATATGGGAGAAACCATCCATGTTTTATGAAATACCCTCTATGGAGACTACTACCCCAATGACTGTGTGAGGACCTGGCTTCAGTGTCAAAAGTCTCCAGATTGGATGTCTCCAATTTTGCCATTTGCCAATACAAGCCTGTTTGACTCATAGGCGGTATGTCCTTTTGAGTTCAAACCATCTGGTAAGCCTTCATCGTATCGGTGGTGGACTATATTCACATATTGTTTTATTATTCATTCACCATTTTCAGATGTCTTAACTACTTCAGATCCATGCTATAGCCTGATGGCTACAGAGCGGACCTACTTTTCTGGGAGTACGTCTGTTGACATCCTCCCGTGCCTGAGTGGTCTGTGCGCCCCCTGCAGGGCATGCGCGGTGCGCTCTGTGATCAGCGAGTCTATGAGACAAAATCCCAACCCCTTACCATGTGATCAGCTGTCAGCCAATGACAGCTGATCATGTGATGTCAACAGAGCCAGTAATCGACTATTTTTTCTCCTCGCGCTGACAGCGTGAAGAGAAAAAAAAAGCCGATCACTGGCAGCTGTGAGAGGGACATCCGTCCCGATCATGGCGAGCTGCCGCCAGATCCTAAGAGCCCATCTGTGCCCCCTTCCAGTACCACCTAGCATTAGGCAACAGTGCACCTACCAGTGCCCACCAGTGCCACCCATCAGTGCCCACAGTGTCACCCATCAGTGCCCACAGTGCCACCTATCAGTGCCCACAATCAGTTCATCAACAGTGCTGCACATCAGTGCCACCTACCAGTGCCCATCAGTGCCACCCATCAGTGCCCATTAGTGCCACCAATCAGTTCCACCCATCCATGTCACCCATCAGTGCCATCTTATCAGTGGCCATTAGTGCCGCCTTATCTGTGCCTATCAGTGCCACCTTAACTGTGCCTATCAGTGCCCACCAGTACAGCCTATCAGTGCCCACCAGTGCCGCCTCATCAGCGCATATCAATGAAGGAGAAAAATTACCTGTTTGCAAAATTTTATAACAAACTATGAAACATGACTTTTTTTCAAAATTTTCCATTTTTTTGTTTGTTTAACAAAAAATAAAAATCCCAGCTGTGATTAAATACCACCAAAAAAAAGCTCTATTTATGTAAAAAATGATAAAAATGTATTTTGTGTACAGTGTTGTATGACCGCGCAATTGTCATTCAAAGTGCGTCAGCGCTGAAAGCTGAAAATTGGTCTGGATAGGAGGGGGGTTTAAGTGCCCAGTAAGCAAGTGGTTAAAGAAGTTATGAACACTTGGCGAATGCCCCTGTAAGGGCCATCCAGATTCACAATGTTTTTCACTTCACCTATGTTTATTTGTTTTCCTTTTGATTTCTTTATACAGAATCACTGAGCATTTATCGCATCAGAGCTCCACATCACTTGTATTCATTCATTCTGTGAGATTTACTTAATCATCTCCGTTCACTCTTGCAATTGTCTGTTTGCTTTTTTTCCTAGGGTATATTATATCTCCATTTTTTATTATGACACATTGGTGTGACTGGGACCCAGAGGTCAGCAGCGGCAGGTTTCCTATAAGACGGAGCTCTGTGGTCAGAGGTGTGAGATGTGTGAGGGAACCTGATAAGACATTTCGAGGTTTATCTCATCTGTTGTTTTCTAGAAGAATTTCTCATGTGTGATTGTGATCTGCTTTCATATTTTCCATCCACATCCATCTGGTAGCCACAAAAATTTTGCATAGAGCCCCCCCCCCCAAAAAAAAATACATAGCAGGCCCTTTTAGTCTGGTATAGATAATCCATATTCATACCAGAGACAAAGGGACTGCAATGTATTATTTTGAGGGGAGGCTCTATGCAATTTTTTTTCATTATTGCTGTAGCATGTACAACAGCAAAAATGAGTCTGTTTAAATTACTGGTAAATGATATTTCATTGTCGGCTTGAAAAAAAAGCACACAAACTCCTCCAAAGGTCCAGAAAATACATACGGTAATAGTCCCTTGGAGAGGTTTGTGGATTTTGTTTTAAAGAAGCCGGCAATGAAATATCATTTGCTGACGATTTTAAATATTGTTTTCTGTTGCAAATGTCAGCTCTTTCTATATATCACAGAGATGGACCCCTTCACAGGCAGGATTAGGATCCCCCCACCACCACCAGGTATGTTCTTTAAAGGAATTGGACACATTTAATGCTTCACTTAAGCATTTTAAACAAAATCACCATTCCTTTTTTGCATTGATTCGTGTTCCCCAGGGCAATGCCCAGCACCGTGCTATTTTATTTTTAATTTTTTTACAGCCCCTTTACCTATCAGCCCAGAAAATGGCCTATTTTAATTTGACTGCCATTGGATTTTAATGGGGTGCGGGTTCAGCTTTTGAACTTCTGAACCCAGAGCAGTTCTGCTTATCGTTAGTCAACAAAAAATTCCGGTGCATGTGGTCTACCATGGAAAGAGCGCCTTGATTTATATCTCTATCTATATCAGATTTTACCTCTTCCTCATTCGTTCTAAAACTAAAACATTATATTTTCTAGAGTTTCGCTTTGAAGTGGAACTGAATTTGAAAAGTAAAGCCCTGTCATGTTGTTGGGGAAAGCTAGAAATGTTAATTGTGCTAAAAGTGATACTAAACACACACTGTGTAATGTACATTGTCCCTTCTATTTCTGTGTGTGGATTTCTGTAATTATTTTAATAAAAGAAAACATCTAAGTCCCTTTTTCCTAATTGATATCCATATGTCACATGACCAGTGGTGGCTGGTGGTATATATTTTTTGGGGGCAATCCACCTGATGCCACCCCCTCGGTCGGTCACCAGCCCCACACTTACCCCATCTAGGTCGCAGGCAGGGCTGACTCCGGGTGGCAGGTTGCGGCTTCCCCAGCGTCTTCTTCCTCCTCCTCCTTGGCAGCCAATAGGATTGCTTCTCCTCTTAGCTAATCGGGTGACGGGTCTCAGGACCCGCTTCCTGATTGGCCGGGAGGAGAATCAGGAAGACAATAGTGAATATTAATTTTCTATTGTCACACAACTGGCTGGGCTCAGGGCGCAGTGCTCTGCTCTCCGAACCCACTATTTTTTAAAGCCAATTAGAGCCTCAGGCTCCAAGCATGTACTTCTAAAAAAAAAACCTTTGGATTTCATGTGTCTGGCACCCTGCGTGTACATTAGGGGTAGGGTTGCCACTCTTTCTTCAAGCCAAACCGAACACTTAAGTGGTACACAGCAAATTATTATTTTTTTTTAGCATACACTATAGGATTGTAAAAGACCTGGGACACCTTTGGGCGCTACAAAGAGAATAGTAATATGGCGTGCATAGTGCCCCCTTACCCTCCTATCAGGCCCTGTTCTGAGCAACATTCCTCTCTGAATATTGTGTCCGGGTTTCAGGAGGACTGAAACTCGGACACATGATTCAAAACCCGAACTGTCCAGGTGAATCCGGGACAGGTGGCAACCCTAATTAGGGTCCGGGTGCATGGATTTGGGGGCTGTGCTGCTTCGTCCCCTTATGGATGGGCCGCCACTGCATATGACCCAGCTCTCTCCCAGCCTGTCTGCATGGAAACATAAGCAAGAGGAGCTTCTAGTCCTCTGCTGCTGGTCACATGTTCAACATAAAAAACAGCCTTTGCAATACAAAGTAGAAATAAATAAATAATATCAATAAACTGTTCTAAATTTCTGTATATTTAAAATCAAATCTTTATTATTTTGTGGGAATAACATGGTGTGGGTGGATTTCTGCCAGTTACAGGCTGTGTCACGCCTCCCATCCGGTGTCTTAGAATAAGAGGCAGCTGAAGCCTTTATCAATCTACATGTAATATCCCGACCCCCATTGTGTTTAGCTGGTTAGTGAGCATGGAGGGGGGGAAGGGTTCTGTCATTTACCATTGTGTATACGCCCACATGTGTGACTCTATAGTCACATGGGCTGCTCAGATGTGATAGGGTGGAAATTCTCAGCATAGAAACTCACTGAAAACTGAGCATGTGCAAAACTGCCACCACAGCTCTGCAAAATTCCTAGCTGCATTGGGGACATGAACAGAAGGGGGAGATAGAGAGCAGCAGGATCAACCAGGATTTTTGAAGAATGCAGAAAAGGAAAGTGATAGTAATGAGTGAGCATGGACAGCATGGAATACACCATTTGTAATGACACCCCGAGTATGAAAGGGGTTAAAGCCATTTAGCACATTCCATTTCTGAACACAAAGGCAACTACCGAACACTCCAATCAGCTGAACAAGAATAATAGGAATAATTCTTCCCCCTAAGTAGGGATGAGCCGAACACCCCCCTGGTTCGGTTCACACCAGAACCTGCGAACGGACCGAAAATTTGTGCGAACTTTAGAATCCCATTGAAGTCTATTGGACTTGAACGTTCAAAATCAAAAGTGCTAATTTTAAAGGCTAATTTGCATGGTATTGTCCTAAAAAGGGTTTGGGGACTCAGGTCCTGCCCCAGGGGACATGTATCAATGCAAAAAAAGTTTTAAAAACGGCTGTTTTTTTGGGAGCAGTGATTTTAATGATGCTGACTTTAAAAGTGAAATATTCCTTTAACCACTTAACTTAACTTAACCCATAGCCGAATGACGGCTGCAGGGCGGTTAATTAACTCTGGGAGGACGTACTATGATGTCCTCCCAGAATTCCCCTCTCGCGTGCCCCCTGGGGTGCGCAACCGAACACATCAGTCACTGGTGCTGGTGCCACAACACTGCAACCCCTCACAAATACTCTAGTTGAGCGAAGTAACGAACCCTCCTTGCAAAATATTGCATCAAAAATTGTTATTACACGCTCCTGTCATACAGGGGCTGAAAAATTGGGCCTTAGCCACCCAGAACCAAAAATATTCTTACAAGCTATCAGCATGATCATTGAGGAGGTAGAGGATATTCACTCAGCATAACAGGATAGTCACTCAGCATCGGCATAGGCAGTTTTGAAGGGATCTAACATTTCAAAAAAAATTATTCGGTTACATCAGCATCAGGTGCTTGGTAGCTTGTGGTGATCCAAGAGTGATTCATTTTTATGAAGGTCAGTTGATCGACCGAGTCGGTGGACAGGCGCACCCTGTGATCGGTTACAAAGCCTCCAGCAGCACTGAATGTGCGTTACGAAAGAACGCTGGATGTAGGACAGGCCAGTAGCTCAATTGCATACTGTGCAAGCTCTGGCCAGTGATCCATCCTCAAGACCCAGTAACCCAGAGGATTTTCATTGGGAAAGGTGTCCAAGTCAGATCTTGCCCCTAGGTATTCCTTGCACCATGTAAAACAGATGCTGGCGGTGGTTGCTGGAACTGATCATACCTTGGGGCTGCGGACTAAAAAATTGTCTGAATGCATCGGTCACCACCGCTCCTTCTTTGACTGACTGAAGCCTCAGCAACACGTTGTCCAGGAACAGGAGTTTGTAACCTCCCAGTCTCTGGGAACGCGTTGCACAGACCTTTCTGCAAGGCCCCCTGAAGATGTTTCATCCTCTGCTCCCTCTGAGACGGCAAGATAAGGTCCACAACCTTACCCTTTTAACGTGGATCAAGAAGGGTTGCCAGCCAGTCCCGATCCCTCTCCTTGATACCATGAATCCGAGGGTCCTTTTGCAGGCTTTGCAGGATCAGGGAGGCCATGCAGCATAGGTTTGCTGAGGCATTCGGTCCGGAGTCCTCTGGGTCACAAAGGACGACATGATCCACAGCCACCTCCTCCCAGCCACGTACAAGTCCATGGGTTTCTAGGGACTGAAAACGATTCCTTGAAGACTGCTGCTGATGCTGAGTGTCAGGCTCCACCTCCTTGCTGACACAATCCTCCTCCTCCTCCTCTTTCTGTGTGATAGGCAGTCCTGCAGGAATACTATCTGCATAAAAGGGGCCTTGAGAGGTAAGGAAGTCCTCCTCTTCCTCCTTCTGTTCTGCCTCAAGTGCCCTGTCCAGTATTCCACGCAGCGTGTGCTCCAACAGGAAGACAAGAGGGACACTATCACTGATGCATGCACTGTCACTGCTCACCATACTCATGGCCTCCTCAAATGGTGACAGGACAGTGCATACATCCTTGATCATTAGCCACTGGCTTGGCGAAAAAAAGCAAGCTCCCCTGACTCCTGTCCTGGTGCCATACTCGCACAAGTACTCATTGATGGCCCTCTGCTGCATGTGCAGCTGCTGCAGCATTACCAGCGTTGAGTTACACCTGGTGGGCATGTCACAGATGAGGCGGTTCTTGGGCAGGTTGCATTCCTTTTGAAGGTCAGCCAGCCGTGCACTGGCATTATATGCCAGTGGAAATGCCCACAGACTTTCCTGGCCTGCCTCAGGACATCCTGTAAGCCTGGGTACCTGCACAAGAACTGCTGCACCACCAAATTAAGGATGTGAGCCAAACAGTGTACATGGGTCAAGTGTCCCTGTTGGAGGGCAGAGAGGAGGTTGGTGCCATTGTCACAAACCACCATTCCTGCCTGAAGCTGGCGTGGGTTCAAACACCTCTGAACCTGCCCCTGCAGAGCTGCCAGAATTTCTGCCCCAGTGTGGCTCCTGTCCCCTAAGCAGACTAACTCAAGCACTGCATGGCATCTTTTTGCCTGAGTGCTTGCGTAGCCCCTAGAACGCCTATGGAGCACCGCTGGTTCCGAGGACAAATCTGCACAGGAAGAGGCCATAGAGGAAGAAGAACAGGAGGGGGTGGAGGAGAGAGGTGTGGCAGAATCACCACTACCAGCATTTTGGAGGCGTGGTGGCGGAACAAGCTCCAACATTACTGCACCTTGTCCTGCATCCTTCCCAGCTACCAGCAGGGTTACCCAGTGCACCATGAAAAAAGGTAATGTCCCTGTCCATGCCTGCTGGACCATGAGTCAGCGGTAATATGCACCTTACCGCTGACCGCCCTGTCCAACGAGGCCAAGAAATTGCCTTCCACATGCTGGTAGAGAGCCGGAATGGCCTTCCGAGAAAAAAAATGGCATTTGGGAAACTGCCACTGAGGTACCGCACATTCCACACATTCTCGAAAGGGGGCAGAGTCTACCAGCTGAAAAGGCAGCTGTTGAAGTGCTAACAAATTAGCCAGACTAGTATTCAGACACTGAGCATGTGTATGGCTGGAACTGAATTTCTTTCAACGGTTTAGCAACTGGGGTAGGGAAATTTGCCTGCTACAATCGGATTTAGGTGTACCGCTAGCAGATTGCCCGCAAGTGCTTGGGACACCTAATTCTACACCTTCATTCCTCTCAGTGCAGGTCTCTAAGAGGACTGAAGGTATAGTGGGGTTGGAGATCCCAGCTGATGAGGAGCATGGAGAGGTTCTTGTTCTTTGATGTGGGTCTTCTAAGTGCTGTTGCCAATGGACTGCATGGGCACTCGACATATGTCTGGTAAAGCATGTGGTGCCCAAGCAGCTGCTGTTTTGGCCATGCTTGATATGCTTCAGACATATGTTGCAAACAGCACCAGTGCAATCTGCTGCACACGTCTCAAAAAAGGCCCACACCAAAAACGTTTGAAAAAACACGCGGAGTCAGCAGTGCCCTGCACATGCGGAGCTCTCTGGTGTGAAACAGTTGGTTGGCTTTCCTTAAGCTGGCCCCTGGAGGGCATCCTGCCTAGTTGGTGATGTGCCTCCTCCTCTTCCTCTCTTCTATTAGGCACCCATGTAGAGTCAGTGACCTCATCATCCCCTCCCTCCTCGCCACTGGAGCAAACATGGCAGTATGCTGCAGCTGGGGGAACATGTCTGCCAGTTTCTTGTCCTTCTTGGGCACCCCCTCTCTCTGGGCTAATGTTACTGCCTTCATCCTCAACCTGGGTACCATCATCGGAGCCTTCAAAATGCTGCGTATCTTCCTGCAGCATGTACCCGACACTGTGGTCGAACAGTTCGGGGGACTCCTCAGGACATGATGGTGGGCCTAGGGAAGGAGTGACTGATGCCATTGAGCCAATGGAATAGGCTGCTTTGGCAGCTGCATTGGCAGCCAAACTTCTCTTAAGCTGGGTGACAGAGGATGAGGAGGATGAGGACGGCTTTGTCATCCACTCTACCAACTCTTCTGCATGTTGTGGCTCAACACTGCCAGCTGAGAAAATGGACAAGCCTGCCCCACGGTCACGTGCTAAGGATGCACCGTGTCCATGACCAGCACTGTTGGCTGTAGACATGGAGCCTGCTTGCCCTCTTTTAGTGGCCTGTGAGCATCTGCCTTTCCTTGGTGGCCTTCGGGACATGCTGTAAAATTGGATTAGCAAAATACCGCCTGAAGTTTACTAGAAAAATTACACTAGGAATTGCCTGCAGTCAGGTATAGGCTTGGCTAGACTAGAATGCAGTGGATATATATGTAGGAGATAGTATATATATCTTTATGCACTGCATATCACTGAATCACCTGCCTGGCCTGCCTGCCTGCCTGAAAATGTATTTAGAAACGTACACCAGCAATGGCCTGCAGTCAGATATAGGCTTAGCTAGACTAGAATGCAGTGGATATATATGTAGGAGACTGTATAGATATTTTATGCACTGCAGATCACTGAATCACCTGCCTGCCTGAAAGTGAATTTGAAAACGTATACCAGGAATGGCCTGTAGTCAGGTATAGGCTTGGCTAGACTAGAATGTAGTGGATATATATGTAGGAGACAGTATATATATTTTATGCACTGCAGATCACTGAATCACTTGCCTGTTTGCAAGTGTATTTGGAAACATATACCAGCAATGGCCTGCAGTCAGATATAGGCTTGACTAGACTAGAATGCAGTGGATATATATATGTAGGAGACAGTATATATATTTTATGCACTGCAGATCACTGAATCACTTGCTTGCCTGCCTGCCCAAAAGTGTATTTGAAAACGTACACCAGCAATGGCCTGCAGTCAGATATAGGCTTGGCTAGACTGGAATGCAGTGTCTATATATATATATATATATATATATATATATATATATATATATATATATATATATATATATATATATATGTATGAGACAGTATATATATTTTATGCACTGCAGATCACTGAATCACTTGCCTGGCGCATGCGTACTAGGCACCACACCTCCCAGCGGCACCATTACTGAGTTGGTTGTGCTCGCAGTGTAGTTCAGAGCTGCGCCATCTGTATATTCCCGTTTTTTTCAGGTTGTGGCTTGTGCAGGAGAGACATTGTTCTGTTTTCTGTGGAGAAGAGGGAACAAACCTTTATTGGCTGCAGTGGTGTTCCAGTATGGTGAACATCTAACTGGAAATAGTTTGACCTATGGAGCAGTGGATGGTTATGCTCGCATACTAAACCCCATGAGAGTGGGTTAAAAGCCCTGGCAGGCCAAACACGAGAGTGAGAGGCCTTTAAAGCTGATGAGTTTGAATTCCAGAAGTGAGTGGATGTTTTGAAACACAGCTGAGCAGTTTGGAGCCACATTCACTTTTTTGGACTTTCGTCATTGTTTTTTACGATTTATTGGGACTATTATTTTACATTTTTGGATTTTGTATTTTTGTTCACATTTTTTAGCATTTATATATTTTTTGTGAATATACATATTTTTATATATTTTATATCACTGTCACAGGGTGATTATATATATATATATATATATATATATATATATATATATATATATATATATATAATTTATTTATTTTTTTTTTTTTTTCACTTTACCCATTAGTATAATGCCCCGTACATACGGTCGGATTTTCCGATGGAAAATGTCCGATCGGAGTGGGTTGTCAGAAATTCCGACCGTGTGTGGGCTCCATCGGACATTTTCCATCGGATTTTCCGACACACAAAGTTGGAGAGCAGGAGATAAAATTTTCCGACAACAAAGTCCGATCGCGTCAATTCCGACCGTGTGTGGCCTGTTCTGATGCACAAACTGCCACGCATCCTCAGAAGAAATTTCAACACGGAACAGCTCGGTCTGGTAAACTTAGCATTCACAATGGATACAGCACTTTCGTCACGCTGCAATGTTAAAAATGGTTTAATGCAGCGCACTCTCTTCTTCTTTATAATGTGACAAGAATTAAGAGTAGTTTTGCTTCTCATATTCAGACAGACTTCTCACAAACTTATTTCGTTACTATTTATCGGGATTCCCTCAATATATTTTGATTTGTCACATCTGACAACATTTTTTTTTTGTTTTTTGTTTTTAAGTCCGATTATGTTTTTTTGGTTTGTATTTTTTTCAAGGCTTATTTTTTGTTTTTGGGATTTTTATTTGGACTCCTGAAAATGTTTGTGTGTGTTTTTTGTGTCAAGTTACCACAACACCATTGATATGTTGTTCTATTTAATCTGTAGAAGATTGTTTGGTGGTGTTGTCCCTTGTTAATTTCACATTTTATGTTAGAAATGTACCTGAATCGTCACCAACAAACTGTCCTTTTTGGATGAAAACACACATAGGAGAGGATAATTTTTCAAAAAATAACTTTTATTAAGGGCTCACAACTAAACAAAGAGGGAGGCAACGCTGGAGAAACTGCAGAAATGGGTGAAGCCTTGGACCCCCGGGGCAAACATCAATTATTTTCAAGGAAAATTGGTGGCCTGAGGAGTCCATATCTAATTGAGGGCAGTCTGGTCCAGAAGGCCCAGAGATCCGGAAAGCAGCAGATGACATGTGTGTCCCCAGGCTGTGGTCATACGAGAGACTGCAGCTTTTGTCAGACCAGACTGAACCCAGGGTCATCACTCTCTTGTCTTCTTTCCACACTTCCTTCCATGCTGTGGCTCTGGTGGTGGAGTTGTGGCAGCAGGAGGAGGATGAGGAGGAGGATGGTCCAACTCAATCACGTCAGTCTTGGGTGTTAGTTCCCCACTCACCCCCTTACTTAGGACTTTATAAAGAAGGTCCTCACACAGCTTGCGTTGACCCTCCTGCATGCCCTGCAGTTTTGTGGCAGCCATGCAGGCAAAGGCCTCTTCAGGAGTGGGTAAGGCTCGGAGAGACGCAGAAGCCTCCTGAATTACCCTGAGCGCTGAATCCTGCATGGGAGTTGTCTTCCTCGCTCTTTTATATGGAAGGCGGAGGGGAGGAACCTGTGATTCAGTCAGGCTGCGACGGGTCCCAGGTTTCTCTTGGCTGACACTTAGCCCCGCCTCCTTCTGGCTGCCACTAATCCCCGCCTCCTCCTGACTGCCACATTCCACAGCCTCCTCCTGGCTGAGGTCTTCCTGGGTATGAAAAAGAGACATAGTTTTATTATTTTATTCATCAATCACACACAATTTTCACCTCCTGACTGTTACAAATTGAATGTTAATATAAAAGACTATCCTTCTGAGCCCAGCAGTTTTCTTTCTTGTCCCAATTTCGGGTGCCCACTACTGTCTATTGATATGTAAAACACTTTTTTCAATCAGCAATTAGTGATCAATAATAACATCTAGTAAACATCATTCATTTATTGACCAGAAATCTGTAGAAGAATGCTATACCTGACTCCAGCTGTGCTCCTCCACTTCTTCCTGGCTGGAAGGCCCAGGTTGGACATCGGAAGCCTCAGCTGGGGTGGAAGGAAGAGTGGAAGGAAGAGTGGAGAGGGATTCCCTGACTTCAGTGTGGTCTGACAGAAATCGCAGTCTCTCATAGTACCACAGCCTGGGGACATAAACATCATCTGCTGCAGCTCCGGATCTCTGGGAATCTGTGACTTTCTTGTGCTCCCTAAGATAAGTGCTCCTCAGGCCACCAATTTTGGCTTTTAAATAGGGGATGGTTGCTGTGGGGACCACCGGCTTCACCAACTCCAGCAGTGTCTCCAGCGCTGCCTGCCTCTTTTGTTTATTATTATAATGAGGATGTCTCACCTGCAACAGACAGGGCAGCTCTCTGTATTTGTCTATGAACAGGGGGAGGAAGTTGTGGTCATTGAAGCCATCCATTTTCTCTGCAAGACACAACACCAGACAAACTGTAAGGTCAGGCCAAACTCTCCTAATCTTGTTACAATATAGGCTTCAAGTTCGAAGCAGTATAGGCCCAAGTTTAGATATTACCTTCGTTATCACGATTGGCGCTTTCGATGCTCCTTCCTCCGCTCACAGATCGTACGTAATACGCATGCGTGTTATGCTTTATACACACTGTGCATGCGTGTAACTCCGCCCACCCCTGACATTCTTTCTAGTCTATTCCCCGCCCCTTTTCGTTCAGCACAGTAGGGAAGAGCACATGGCGGAGACACAGCAGGTGCGTGCTAATTATAACAACGAGGAGGAGGAAAGCCCGGAGCCTGAAACGTCACGATCCAGAAGGAGATTTAAGGCCTCAAATATGTCCTTTTGGGGAGATGTTGGAGATGGTGGACATCCTGAAGAGGGCCGACTATGAGGGGAAGTATGGACCTTACCCCAACCCCAATGGTGGAAAGGCCGAGATCATGGCGAAAGTGGTCAAGAGTCTGCACCGGCATTTCGGGGTACGACGATCGAAAGATCAGCTCAGGAAGCGGTGGTCGGACCTGAAATTGAGAGAACATGAGAAGTATAGAAAGATCCGGAGAGTGCTGCAAAAAAGTAAGTAGTCCTGTGTTCCTATTCTTTATGTTTATTACATTGGTGCTGCTCCATGTGCTTTTCTTACAAGTCGACATTTTTACATGGCAAATTTCATGTTCATGGGTACATTATTCATTCGTATCAAACATTTTTCTTTCGTCCTATAAAACACCATTGTTTAGGCCATATGCATTTGGCCACAATTTTTACGCCCTACTTGTCATAAACTATTTTGGTTGTGGAGATGGCTTTGTTACTAGAATGAAATGCAAAATAGATTCTGTGTAAGGAGAGGACACTGAGCAGCTGTTTTCACATCTGGACACTGGAGCACTAGTGTGGGACACAAGAACACCATTTTTATTAAGGGGCCCACACAGGTGCTCCAGTGTATACTATGGGGGGGGCTACATCTGTGAAGCTTGTACCAAACAGGTAAAGTATTGAAGTTTGACAAAGGACACTGAAAATGCCACATTTTGGAACTTTGCCCAAATAGACAATTGTACCCCACTTCCAAGCAATGTTTTCTAATTATAGTTCTGCCATCAAATCACTGTGTGCTACGTATAGAATTTTTTTTTGACATAGGGGAGAAAAGACTCGGAGGACACCCCTCATCCGAGGAGAACACAGACCCCCCACCTCTGGAAGAAGCGGAAATCTCACCATCCCAAGAAGAGCAGGAGGAAGAAGACGTGGTGGAACTAGTCACCACAACAGGTGAGTGTCTGCGACCACAGGCTCAGGTAAGAGATGTATGACGGCATTTTTTTGATACCTTTTTTTTTGGGTTTCTCTCTTTTTAGGTGATCGTGATGTTGTGGATCCAGATCCTTTCACATCAGAAAGTGCCCAGATCCTGATCGGAGAGATCATGGGGTGTAATTTAGAATTGGAAAAACTCAATAAAAACATCAATGATGTTATTCAAAAAAATAAAATCATTGATGTTTTGAGGCGAATTTTAAACCCCTCCCAATCCCTTTGTTTTTTGTGTGCTCCAATGTTCAAAATGTTTGAAAGATTTGTCGAAAAGCCTAATTTGGAGGATGCACACAGTGTGCCAACATGTGCTATCTGCCATCACGGGAGATCAATGGACACATTTTGGGGGTGCAACCCCTTCCTCAATAATAAAGTAGCTGAGAGGAAGGGGTTGCTCCCCCAAAACACGTCCCTTGATCCCCCGTGATGACAGTTAGCACATTGACATTCGTAAATTGGTGTGCATCTTCCAAATTTGGCTTTTCCTGGGGTGACTTCACTCCATCTGAACGCTATATCAAACACAGTTCCTAAATACTCATGTCTGATATTGCCTTCAAGTTCTACCAAATGTGAACTTTGTAAGTTCAAGATTTGTAGCTTTTTTGTTGGTTTTACACATGCCTGTTTTAGCTTAAATAGACATTTATCTGTTTGATAATGCCACCCCAAACATTGTTATACCACAAACATGTTGTTTTGTTAGCAAAAACTTTTCTAAATGCACATGTGATTGTGCAGGTATTAAAGAGATTGTTAATCAAGAATGTGTGGATTATTGTGTCAACGCTAAAACACTTTGTTGGTGATGTCATTGCTGTTTTCTGTGAAAATGGGGGTTATTTCCTAAGGGCAAATCCTCTTTGCACTACAAGTGCAGTTTCAGTGCAGTTTCAAGTACACTTGTAGTGCAAAGTGTCTTTGCCTTTAGTAAATAACACCCAACAGTGCTTTGTATAAGGTTACACAATCACGCCATTTTCTGGACTCAACACATTTCTGTCACGGTCAGTTAAAACAAACACAAGCAGTAAATGTCCACAAAGATTTTCTTTGTTTTGCTTTTTTATTTGATAAAGGCTTCACAAATTTGCTGGCATATTGATGCCCCCCCTACTCCCAAAGAACTCCAGGTATCATAACCGGACATCACGGGCACTCAGGGAGGGCAAGCCAGGACGGCCACTTTCAAGCGCCGTCAGTGTGGTTTCATGGATCATTCCGGCCTCAGGCCCAACTGAGCCAGCATAGTTGGCGGAATGTTTGCGTAAAAAGTTATGGAGAATACAGCACACCAGGATTATATGATTAAGTTTATACTTCGCCATATGGATGGGTGTCAGAAATAGGCGGAAGCGGCTGGCTAGGATTCCAAATGTGTTCTCCACCACTCTTCAGGCTCTGGCCAGCCAGTAATTAAAAACCCTCTGTTCCGGGGGGAGGGTCCTCATCGGGAATGGCCGCATAAGATGGTCCCCCAGCGCAAACGCTTCATCAGCAACGAACACGAATGGGAGTCCTTCCACATTGTCCTCTGGAGGTGGCAAGTCCAAGCTGCCATTCTGGAGACGCCTGTAGAACTCCATCTGGGCGATGACTCCACCATCGGACATCCGGCCATTCTTCCCCATGTCCACATACAAGAAGTCGTAATTAGCCGACACCACCGCCAACATCACAATACTATTGAACCCCTTATAGTTGAAATAGTACGACCCCGAGTTGGGTGGTGGGACGATGTGGATGTGTTTCCCATCAATTGCCCCTCCGCAGTTAGGAAAGTCCCACTGCTCGGCAAAGTGGGAGGCCACAGTCTGCCATTCCTGTGGCATGGAAGGAAACTGTTGAAGAAAACAAAAATAAATTAATATTTTTGCACATAAACATGGCAAGCAGATTAGACACAAACATTCTTGGCCAACCTCCAGATAGCATTTATTAAGGGGAATTTAACAACACCAAAGTATAAGGTACACCTATCATATTCCCCCTCCCCCCTCTCAGGGTCCATTTCTAACATTATGGGGGGTGTGGAAATCTTGGACAGGTAACCCTCTTCACTTCATTGAGAGATGAATGCCTAAATAATGGGTATTACTTGGAACAGCCCCTCCTTAGTTAAACTATTGGCAGCCCACTGGACAGGTAAGAAGTGTCATAATACAAAGATATAAATACACATTGTACACATTTGAGCACATTTGGACATTCTGCTATTACCTATCAAGATAATAATAGGATATAAAAAGTTTAAACAGTACCATTTGAAAGTATACATGCAGGCCCTTGCACTACATGCTTTGGGGAATTCATCCATACATCTGACCACAAAAGAGATGGGTATAGTGTGTATGGGTTTGGCAAAGTCAGCAGATAGATGATTGAGGATAGATCGAGAATTGGGATCAGCTGACTTAGCAGTTGGGGGAGGGAGGGTTACTAAAAATGATTTGGGGACACCACAAAAAAAAGCCTCTGGCACTCTGCCTGAATTTAAAGCAAAAATCACAATTTCAAAACATTTTAGGGGGTGTTTGGGGTAAAGCACTACTATGGAGCTGACAAAATACATTGTTAAGTGACTACATGAGGTGAATATAGGGCAGGAGAGCATGCCGGGGAGGTTATTGAAGGCCAATCTATATGAAGGACCTAAAAAATTAATTACATAAAAATCCAGCATGCATGAGAACAAAGGGGACATTCACAGCATATTACAATCATGGTAATTAGGGAATGAGGAAAGAAATACAATATATTATCAATCATTCAATACAATAAAATGTGATATTAAAGGATAAAAATCTTACCTTCATATACTCCTTCTGTAGGACCTGTATGATGGCAGAACAGGTCTCTGGGATAATGATACCCAGAGCCTGGGGGGAGATGCCTGTCGAGAACTTGAGGTCCTGCAGGCTTCTCCCTGTCGCCAAGTACCGCAGGGTAGCGACGAGCCTCTGCTCCGGAGTGATGGCTTGCCTCATGCAGGTATCCTGCCTGCTGATATAGGGGGTCAGCAAAGCCAACAAACTGTGAAATACGGGGTCCGTCATCCTGAGAAAGTTCCTGAAATCATTAGGATTATTCTCACAGATCTCACAGAGCAAAGGCATATGAGAGAACTGGTCACGCTGAAGCAACCAATTCTTGGTCCATGAACTCCTCCCCACCCTGTTCATGGACTGGACTTGTGTCAAGATCAGGACCCCAACACCAAGCCCCCGCACAGCACAAACTCTACAAGGAGTACGTATACGCAACATGGCTAGAAAATGGTCAACTGCTCAGAACGAAGTAACAGAATGCACTGAAGAACAGCAAGGCCTGTGAAGAGCGACCTGAAAAACAGTAACGAACGCACAAGAACACAATAACTACTTAAAGTCACGCGGAACTTGCTTGCACGCACTGAAGAGCAGATACAAACCCACAATCACAAACTGAACAGCAGAAAACGATCTAAAAGCCACAAGTCTGAAAAAGCGCGAATCGTCTCTCACCAAACTTTTACTAACACGAGATTAGCAAAAGGAGCCCAAAGGGTGCCGCGTTTAGTTCTGAACTGGCCTTTTCTAGTCTTGTCATACGTGGTGTACGTGACCGCGTGGTTGGCGATCGGAAATTCCGACAACTTTGTGCGACCGTGTGTACGCAAAACAAGTTTGAGCCAACATCCGTCGGAAAAAATCCTAGGATTTTGTTGTCGGAATGTCCGAACAAAGTCCAACCGTGTGTACGGGGCATAAGTCTATCTTTTTTCACTTGATTATATCATCCACTGCACATCTATATCCATAGTAGCTCATTGGCTTTATAGGAGTGTCTGGCATCTCCCCACTACCTGGGGATCAGCACCACTATTCATCCCCAATTTTCCCTTGGTGAATTCGGTTTTCAAGTATATATATTTTATGCACTTCAGATCACTGAATCACTTGCCTGCCTGTCTAAAAGTGTATTTGAAAACGTACACCAGGAATGGCCTGTAGTCAGGTATAGGCTTGGCTAGACTAGAATGCAGTGGATATATATGTAGGAGACTGTCGCGGACACTGGCTGCAAGGGCCTTTTTCTGTCCACAATCACCCTGTTATTTGGTATTTCTATATTCATCTTTTTTTTGTTTTTTGTTTTTTTGGACTTGCCCAAAGACTATTCTTGCTTGTTTATTCTGAACAATACATGATTCTTGAAAGAGCTGATCACATTAACCTGCGGAGACGAACTGTCTGGTCACCAGGTCTGCCTTAAGTGTTGTGTTAATTAACATGTTAATTATATTATTGTCTTTTAAGTGTTTGCTAGAGGGGAGGGGGGGAGTATCCATGAGTCAGCCCTATCTAACCCCTTATGTTAAATGTGTATAAAAAGGCTGTATTCTGTCCAATCAAGCATTCAAGATTCTACAAGCTATTTTCAGCTAGACTTGTATTCAATGCAGCTATAATAATATATCTCTCTGATGGTCAGACTGGAGGAAGCGGTGTTACTGACGGAAGCACTCAGTGGAGTGTGGGATAGGATTTGTCACAATTGGTGGCAAGCTGTAGGATGCTTCCTCTTGCCTAGGCTCACCCAAATCACCGCCGGGACCCCCTGCTCCTAACAGCAGATGGAACATCACTACGCCAGACTCAAGCGCAGCACCTTGAAGGATCTCTTGGAAGCCCGTGGAAAAGTCTCCAGCAACAAATCCAAAGAGACTCTCATCACCGAACTAATGGAGATTGACCAGGCCAGCAACCCACCAGCAGATGCCTCAGAGGCGACAGAGTTCTAGCGTGACGTCCAGTGGCAACTGGCCTTGTATGGTACTCACCCCCTGCAGGAGGTTATCAGTCAAGTGTTACAAGAGGTGTCCCAGCTGCGAATGGCTGAACTCCAGCGGGACCAAGGAGCGTCAGTTATGTTCAACCGGGAAGCTCCAGCTTTCCGCATGTTTCAAAATGGTGAAGATGAGATGGATGTTTACCTGCATATGTTTGAGCGGCAATGCGGTCTCCGAGGTGTCAATAAAGCAGATTGGGTCACGTTCCACGTTCCTGGTTTTTTTGGCCAGGGATTACAGGGGATGTCTGACAGTATTGCAGGACCTGTGACACATGCCAGCGGGTGGGTAAGCATGGGGGCCCCCTGAAAGCTCCCCTACACCCTTTACCGATCATTGATGAACCCTTTAGCCGCGTTGCCATAGACCTGGTTGGACCATTGCCCAGACCTAGTCTTCCTGGTAAGAGACATATTCTTACTGTGGTGGATTATGCCACCCGGTACCCGGAGGCCATTCCCCTGGCAAATATCCATGCAGAAAGTGTGGCTGATGCTTTGCTCCGGATCTTTGCCAGGGTGGGTTTCCCTCGGGAAATCATCTCTGACCGGGGGACCCAGTTCACTGCTGAGCTCACTTAGCAGTTATGGAGGCTCTGTGGGATAAAGCCCCTACAGAGCTCTCCCTATCACCCCCAGACCAACGGACCTTGTGAGAGGTTCAATGGAACACTGAAACAGCTGCTTAGGACATTTGCAACCTCTCACAGGGATTGGGAGAGATATCTGCCACATCTTCTCTTTGCTTATCGGGAGGTGCCGCAGGAATCTACTGGGTTCTCCCCATTTGAGTAACTGTATGGGAGGTGGGTGAGGGGGCCCCTAGATCTAGTCAGAGCCCACTGGGAAGGGGGAATTTATCCCCAGGAGTCCTCTATTGTAGCATACGTTCTTGAGTTTAGGGACAGACTGAAGGAGCTCACGGACACTGTCCAGGAGAACCTTCGGGCTGCCCAAAGGCGGCAGAAATGATGGTACGATCGTACTGCTCGGAACTGCACTCTGGAGGTTGGGCAGAAGGTTCTTGCCCTCAGGCCAACCAAACAGGACAAGTTAAAGGCCACTTGGCAGGGACCTTACCGGGTTGTGGCAAAGCTCTGTGACATAACCTACCTAGTGGCTAAATGTTCAGATGAAAGAGTCCAATGGACCTTTCATGTGAACATGTTGAAAGCATACTGGGAAAGATCAGGAGAGGTAGCCGCTATATGTGCTCCAGCTGTGGAAGATTCTGAGAATCTTCCCCTGCTGGTGCTCCCGGAGCTAAATAGAATTACTGCAGGGATAGAGACGATAAAGCTTGACGACCAGCTAGGGCCGATGCAGAGAGAACAAGCTAGACAGGTCCTTAGTCAGAGAAGGGAAATGTTCTCCACAGTCCCTGGGTACACTACTATGGCAGTGCACCGTGTGGAGACCCCGGAACAACTGCCACTAAGACAGGAGGCTTACGGGCTGCCTGACGCAGTGAGAGAGGGGATGCATCATGAGATTAAGGAGATGCTTGAGTTGGGAGTCATTGAGCCATCCATCAGCCCCTGGGCTTCCTCGGTGGTCCTTGTACCGAAGCGGGATGGCACAACTCGCTTCTGTGTAGACTACCGCAGATTAAATGAGTGCACCACCACTGATGCTTACCCTATGCCCAGGGTCGATGATCTGTTAGATCACATTGCTCAGGGAAAATTCCTGACAACCCTTGACCTATGCAAAGGGTACTGGCAAATTCCTCTGGATGCGGAATCTATTCCGAAATCGGCGTTCATTACCCAATTTGGCTTATACCAGTCTAAAGTAATGCCATTTGGGATGAAGAATGCACCCGCGACTTTCCATAGGATGGTAGACCAACTCCTTGATGGCCTCCAGGACTATGCTTGTGCATATCTGGACGACATTGCAATCTACAGTGATACCTGGGAGGACCATCTGGTTCACCTGGGTGTCGTGTTAGACTGCATCAAGGCTGCAGGACTAACCCTTAAGCCAGAGAAATGCAGCATAGGGATGTCCAAGGTACAGTACCTTGGACATCGAGTAGGCAGTGGACAACAACGACCTGAGCCTGCTAAGATTGAGGCAGTTGCCAAGTGGCCGACCCCCTGTACTAAAACCCGGTCCTGGCGTTCCTCGGCACAGCTGGGTACTATAGGAAATTTGTCCCGCAATATAGTTCCATCGCTAAGCCCCTGACAGACCTGACTAAGAAGCACCTTCCCTGGCAGGTACTGTGGTCCCCCGAGTGTGAAGCTGCCTTCCAACGATTAAAGAATGCACTAACTTCAGCTCCTGTTCTAGCTGCCCCTGACCCAACCAAACGTTTTTGGGTCCACACAGATGCCTCTACATTCGGGCTGGGGGCAGTGCTGAGCCAAGACCTGATGGTGATAAGCACCCAGTGGCCTACATCAGTCGGAAGCTGCTACCCAGGGAAGTCGGTTATGCAGCCGTGGAGAAGGAGTGTTTGGCGCTGGTGTGGGCTCTCAAGAAATTCCAACCTTATCTCTACAGACAATCTTTTACGGTGCTCACTGACCACAATCCATTAATCTGGCTTAATTGGGTCTCCGGGGATAATGGATGTTTGTTATGATGGAGCTTGGCACTGCAGCCTTACAATTTTACCATACCGTATCGGCCAGGAAAGCAGAATGGGAACGCTGATGGACTTTCCCGGCAAACTGAACTATAAAACTCTCCCGGACAGCCCCAAGCTGACCTGTGGTGGATCTAGTTGGGTCTGCCGGACTATGGGACAGGGGGGGACACTGTTGGACACTGGCTGCAAGGACCTTTTTCTGTCCACATTCACCCTGTTATTTGGTATTTCTATATTAATCTTTTTTTTGTTTTTTTTTGGACTTGCCCAAAGACTATTCTTGGTTGTTTATTCTGAACAATACATGATTCTTGAAAGAGCTGATCACATTAACCTGCGGAGATGAACTTTCTGGTCACCAGGTCTGCCTTAAGTGTTGTGTTAATTAACATGTTAATTATATTATTGTCTTTTAAGTTTTTGCTAGAGTGGAGGGGGGGAGTATCCATGAGTCAGCCCTACCTCGTTATCTAACCCCTTGTGTCAAATGTCTATATAAAGGCTGTATTCTGTCCAATAAAGCATGCAAGATTCTACAAGCTATTTTTGGCTAGACTTGTATTCAATGCAGCTATAATAATATATCTCTCTGATGGTCAGACTGGAGGAAGCGGTGTTACTGATGGAAGCACTCAGTGGAGTGTGGGATAGGATCCGTCACAGAGACATTATATATATTTTATGCACTGCAGATCACTGAATCACCTGCCTGCCTGCCTGAAAGTGAATTTGAAAACATATACCAGGAATGGCCTGTAGTCAGGTATAGGCTTGGCTAGACTAAAATGCAGTAGATATATATGTAGGAGACAGTATATATATTTTATGCACTGCAGATCACTGAATCACTTGCCTGTCTGCAGATGTATTTGGAAACATATACCAGCAATGGCCTGTAGTCAGATATAGGCTTGGCTAGACTAGAATGCAGTGAATATATATATGTAGGAGACAGTAAATATATATTATGCACTGCAGATCACTGAATCACCTGCCTGCCTGAAAGTGAATTTAAAAACATATACCAGGAATGGCCTGTAGTCAGGTATAGGCTTGGCTAGACTAGAATGCAGTGGATATATATGTAGGAGCAGTATATATATATATTTTATGCACTGCAGATCACTGAATCGCTTGCCTGCCTGAAAGTGTATTTGAAAACGTACACCGGCAATGGCCTGTAGTCAGGTATAGGCTTTGTTAGACTGGAATGCAGTGAATATATCTGTAGGTGACAGTATATATATATTTTATGCACTGCACATCACTGAATCACTTGCCTGCCTGCCTAAAAGCGTATTTGAAATAGCACACCAGGAATGGTCTGTAGTCAGGTATAGGCTTGGCTAGACTAGAATGCAGTGAATTAATATGTAGGAGACAGTATATATATTTTATGCACTGCAGATCACTGAATCACCTGCCTGCCTGAAAGTGAATTTGAAAACGTATACCAGGAATGGCCTGTAGTCAGGTATAGGCTTGGCTAGACTAGAATGCAGTGGATATATCTGTAGGAGACAGTATATATATTTTATGCACTGCAGATCACTGAATCACTTGCTTGCCTGCCTGCCTGAAAGTGTATTTGAAAATGTACACCGACAATGGCCTGTAGTCAGGTATAGGTTTGGCTAGACTAGAATGCAGTGGATATATATGTAGGAGACAGTATATATATTTTATGCACTGCAGATCACTGAATCACTTGCCTGCCTGCCTGAAAGTCTATTTGAAAACGTACACCAGCAATGGCCTGCAGTCAGATATAGGCTTGGCTAGACTGGAATGCAGTGGATATATATGTAGAAGACAGTATATATATATATGTTATGCACTGCCGATCACTGAATCACTTGCCTGTCTGCAAGTGTATTTGGAAACATATACCAGCAATGGCCTGCAGTCAGATATAGGCTTGGCTAGACTAGAATGCAGTGGATATATATATGTAGGAAAATGTATATATACTTTATGCACTGCGGATCACTGAATCGCCGGCCTGAAAGTGTATTTGAAAATGTACACCAGGAACTACCTGTAGTCAGATATTGGTTTGGCTAGACTAGAATGCAGTGGATATACATATGTTGGAGACTGTATATATTTAATGCATTGCAGATCACTGAATCACTTGCCTGCCTGCAAGTGTGTTTGAAAACGTACACCAGCAATGGCCTGCAGTTAGATATAGGCTTGGCTAGACTGGAATGCTGTGGATATATATGTAAGAGACAGTATATATATATTGTATGCACTGTAGATCACTGAATCACTTGCCTGCCTGCCTGAAAGTGTATCTGAAAACGTACACCAGCAATGGCCTCCAGTCAGATATAGGCTTGGCTAGACTAGGATGCAGTGAATGTATATGTAGAAGACAGTATATATATTTTATGCACTGCAGATCACTGAATCACTTGCTTGCCTGCCTGCCTGAAAGTGTATTTGAAAATGTACACCAGGAACTACTTGCAGTCCGATATAGGCTTGGCTAGACTAGAATGCAATGGATATATATATGTAGGAGACTGTATATATATCTTTATGCACTGCAGATCACTGAATCATCTGCCTGTCTGCCTGAAAATGTATTTGAATATGTACACCAGGAATGGGCTGCAGTGAGATCTAGCTACACAGGATTAGGGATGAGTTTCGAGTTCAAGTCGAACTCATGTTCGACTCGAACATTGGCTGTTCGCAAGTTCGCCGAACAGCAAACAATTTGGGGTGTTTGCGGCAAATTCGAAAGCCGCGGAACACCCTTTAAAAGTCTATGGAAGAAATCAAAAGTGCTAATTTTAAAGGCTTATATGCAAGTTATTGTCATAAAAAGTGTTTGGGGACCTGGGTCCTGCCCCAGGGGACATGGATCAATGCAAAAAAAAGTTTTAAAAACGTTTTTTCAGGAGCAGTGATTTTAATAATGCTTAAAGTCAAACAATAAAAGTGTAATATCCCTTTAAATTTCGTAGCAAGGGGGTGTCTATAGTATGCCTGTAAAGGGGCGCATGTTTCCCGTGTTTAGAACAGTCTGACTGCAAAATGACATTTCGAAGGAAAAAAGCTATTTAAAACTACTCGCGGCTATTGCATTGCCGGTCCGACAATACACATAGAAGTTCATTGATAAAAATGGCATGGGAATTCCCCACAGGGGAACCCCGAACCAAAATTTAAAAAAAAAATGATGTGGGGATCCCCCTAAATTCCATACCAGGCCCTTCAGGTTTGGTATGGATATGTAATGGAAATTTGTAAGTTCTGTATATAATTGTATTGTATTTTGTATGTATTGCACACTGCCCTTACTGTGCACACAGCACTAATAATGTTTTCAGTAAATGTTTACATTCTTTCAAGTCCTGATTAGAATAAGCCTGTCTATGTAACGCCCCTTGTTACCATAAACGTACAATTGTAATATTAATGTGATACCTACGTAATCATGTTCATAAAAACCTTCAATTGCGTCATAATAAAGCAGAACAGTTATTTGGAAAGATGCTGAGCGTATCTTTTGTGTCTGTTCCCTACTGCAGTAGTTATTATTAATTTGGAACCACTAATCAAAATGAGGATAGGAATTGCCTATCATCAATTTAACCGAGTCAGCAATTAAGGGGAACCCCTGCCAAAATTTTTAAAAAATTACATGGGGGTCCCCCTAAATTCCATACCAGACCCTTCAGGTCTGGTATAGATTTTAAGGGGAACCCCGCACCAAAAAAAAAAAAAAAAGGCTTGGGTTCCCCCAAAAATCCATACCAGACCCTTATCTGAGCAGGCAACCTGGCAGGCCGCAGGAAAAGAGGGGGGAAAAGAGAACCCCCCCTCCTGAACTGTACGCAAAGCACACAGCCAAATCTCCTGTTTCTAATCATAATAACAATTTTGTCTAAATGATATAATACCATCTCACCTTTTGATCGTATCCATCCTCTGGTGTGTGCCCCATCCAATCAACTAGACAAATAATCACATCCTCCTCGTTCAAGTTCCAAAAACACACTGCTCGCCAGCCTGTCCCAGCTGTCTGCGTGAGCCACTTTATTAGCATATCAATAGGAGGTCCCAAAAGCTCAAGGGTTCCGCCTCCAACAGCCAAACACCTCTTACAAAGCTTGTGACCTCACAGGATATCAATGACCATATAAGGATTTAACACAGGAAAATGCAACAACCAATGAACAAAGACTACAGGAGTCTTATGGGTGTGTCTGAGCAGAGACAGGGTGCATGTATGTTTTTAGAAGCCACATGGCTTTCAAACATTAACCCTGTCTCCAACCAGAACCCAAAAGACTCCCGTATTTCCGTTGATAGAAATCCTTATTATACATTGTTCCAGAGAACAATGTATACCTGGATTATTCTACTGTCTTTGTGGACTAGAGATTATCGGCAGGTGTACACTCATTGGGCCACAAATGTGTTGATCAGGCACACAGGGGCAACATGAGAGTACACTCGTTAAACCGACAATGTCTTTGCAGAGCGAACACATCCCCACCAGATGATCGTTCTGTGCATTGCACAGGGGCCCTTAGCTGGCGGACATGTCCCCACTCCACAAACATTTCTCTACATCCCCAAAGAGCTTTTCACTACCAAACAGATCTCAACCAGGGTTGGCCTGCCCCAGTCAGCTATTAGAGCGGGCTGTGGTTGATCAGACACTGGGAGACTCTTATGACAACACATTAATATAAAATTTTCCACAACAGAATCATGCAGAGTAAACAGCTAGAGAAACAGCTATCTATGTGAGCAGGATGGATCAAGGGTGACATTAACACTAGACAGAAAGGGACATTTTCATGTTAAGTTGTGGGATGAATTTGGGGTCAGGCACTACAACTAGTAAAAGTCAGAAACAGAGAAATGAGAGGTAAAACAGAATACTTTATATGTTGTCAGAGAGGGAAGAAGGGATGAGCACTATGGCTGCCCATCTGATCATAGAAGCTAGATATAAAAGATATCTGAACAAAATAAGGAATGCAGAATTTATGCAGGGAAATATTAAAGAGTTAAAAGAAAGTGAGAGAATGATATGCATGTGTTGTGTACAAATGGGAAAATGTAAGCGATTTTAGAGAGATATTGGTGTATGTGTGTGCGAATGCTGGGACCTTTAGTTCTATTGCTTGTGTGTGTCATGTACGCAGATGTGACCCCCTCCTTTGTGCTCTCCTGAAAGAATGTCCCTGAGAGGTCAGTGATAAGCTGGAAGGACACCATGCCAATTCCAGTTTTTTAGACAAAACATGTGCCGGGTTAACGAATCTAATGGTAAACAATGTGATCACAATTATTTTTTGAATCTGTTTTCCAAACATGGTAAAATGAAGGTTACATTTAACCGTGTATTACACAAATTGAATATCCTTTGATAGTGGAAACAGTGCATTTAAAAAAGGGAAATTAAGTAAAATGAAGTAACAATGAGTATTCATTTCTAATATGAGTTTAACAATTTTTTTTTTTTTTTCAAAGTATTTTATTGAGGGTTATAAAGTCTTTACAGTAAACATTTTACATTTGTCAATGCATATAAATTATAACATTTTGCAAATTATAGAATATGTTCCAAAACAAAAGTCCCAGCTGGTATTGATAATCACTTCCATACTTGACTGGTTATGAGAGGGGTATCAACCCAACATATATCCTCAAATGAGTCCTAAGTACTTGATATCTATTACTCCACTAACATATATTCTGTATTCAGTACGAGAGCCCATGTGTACGCTTTAAATAAGAATTTTATTGGAAATGTGTTATGTTTATCGCTCAATGTCTATGGGGTTGCATATTAAGCTGACTGGGCAGCTTCGTAAATTTCTGGAATGCATTTCGTATGTTGGGTGGTTAATTGGTATGTGAAGTGGATAGACTATGTGTTTATGTGGGTGTTGAGATGGTGATTGTAGAAAAGGAGAAGAGGAGGAGGGAGGTGGGTAGAGGAAAGGGTGGGGGGGAGGAAAGGGGGGGTAGGAGGATAGGTCTCTGACTTCCCTCTGTGATTGGTATCTATCCCGGGTATTTTGACTTCAGTGTTATTGGGGAATATTTTTAGGTTATATATAGGTTATGGCATTCGGTGTACTTTAACCTTTATGTGTGAGAATTTAGTATGTCTTGGTATTCAGGTAAGGTCTGGTAGTGTGTCCAACAGGCCCATTTACGGCTGAATTTCGTCGGCGAGTCTCTTGCGGTAAGTATTAGTTTTTCCATTTCTGCTACTTTTTCTATTCTGATGAACCATTCTTTAAGTGTGGGTATCTTTGTTGAATTCCAGTGTACAGGGATGCATTGTTTTGCTGCATTGATCAAGTGCATCATTAGTGATTTATGATACGTTTTGTGTGGTAGGGGGGAGTGGTGTAGGAGAAATTGGGCTGGGGTGAATTCTGGATTGTAAGTGGTAATTTGCGTGACTATACGGTGGACTTCTGACCAAAAAGTTTGTAACGGGGTACACGTCCACCAGACATGAAGGAGGGTACCTCTATCTTGACGGCACCTCCAGCATATTTCGGGAATGTCGGCTTTAAATTTGTGTAACAGTGTTGGGGTATGGTACCATCTCGCCTGAATTTTGAACCCATTCTCCTGAGTATAGACATTAGTGGAGCCCTTGTGTATGTTTAAAAAGATTTGCTCCCAGCTTTCTTCCGAAAGTTGGATGGATAAGTCAGCTTCCCACTTCCTACAAAATTGGCTGTCATTCGCTTTAATGTTAGTGAAGAGGAGGTTGTGTATGCGAGAGATAAGATGGGCTTGTGATGTTGTTTCGGTACATAATAGTTCATATGGTGTAAGCTGTCTAGAACATTGACCCATTTTATCTAAGGTTTTTAAGTAGTGGGCTATCATTATGTATGACCATGGAGGGATGGGCGTTTTTCCGAAGCCGGTTGCCATTTGCATTGCAGTGAGTAGCTTGCCCTGTGTGTAGAATTGATGGGCTCTAATTTGTCCTTGTGGTAGGTTGTCAGAGAGGAATTGGTGGTGCATGCCTGGAGGGAAATCTGGGTTCAATTTTATTGGAGTCAGTGGGCCAGGGGTAGAGGAGATAGCGGTCTTCATGCACGATTGGTGAAAACATCGTAAGGTGGGGCCTATCGTTGGATGTGTTTGAATGTCTGGTGGAATTTGTTTTGGGGAGATCCATGGGAGTGAATTTAGGGATAGGTTCGTGAAAGCAGCCTCTAGGGAGACCCAATCTTTCTGTTGGGTATGGATATTCCAGTCCACTATCCTAGATAGGTGGGTGGCAGTGTGGTAGTGAGAGATATTCGGAAGGCCTATGCCTCCTATATTTTTTGGCCGGGTAAGCAGGTCGTGACTGATCCTGTGCCTATGTTTTCCCCACAGGAAGTTAGTGCATAGCTGTCTGTAAGTTTTAAAGAAGGAGGGAGGGATCTGTATCGGTATTGTCTGTAGGAGGTATAGAATTCTTGGAAGGGCATTCATCTTCAGTATGGCTGCTCTGCCAAACCAAGAAAATGTCGGTTTGTTCCACTTTTTAAGGTCAGAGTTTAGTCTGTTTAAGAGGGGGAGGAAATTTCTGGTATATAGGTCTGACAGTTTAGCTGGAATTTGGATGCCTAGGTATGTTATTGAATCTTGTTTCCATTGAAATGGAAAGTTGTCCTTACACTGATTTACCTGACTGTAGGTTAATGAGATGTTGAGAGCAAAAGATTTAGTAAGGTTGATCTTCAAATTAGAGAGGGTCTGGATGTGTTTGAATTCAGCTAATAATACTGGCAAAGTAGTTATCGGTTGTGTGAGGAACATTAGGATGTCATCTGCATATGCAGCATATTTGTATTCGTTCTCTGGAGATTTAATTCCCTTAATGTCTCGGTTACGTTTGAGTTTGTGGAGGAAGGGTTCAAGTGTAAGTACAAAAAGGATAGGTGACAGGGGGCATCCCTGTCTCGTTCCGTTGCGGATTGGGAAGGCATTTGACAGAGTACCATTGACCCTCACTTTCGCAGAGGGACTGCTATATAATGACAGAATGAGTCCGATTATACGGGGTCCGAGTCCCAACGCTTGTAGAACTGCTGTCATGTAATCCCAGGATACTCTGTCAAACGCCTTCTCCGCATCTAATGATAGGAAGAAACCGTTTTGCTTAGTTTGGGTTGTCAGGTAGTGTAGGTTGATTGCTTTGTTTGTGTTATCCCTAGCTTCACGACCAGGGATAAAACCTACTTGGTCTGGAGAGATGATGGAGGGAAGAAGGGTTAAAAGTCTGTTGGCCAGTATTTTGGAGAATATTTTTATGTCTACGTTCAACAAAGAGATTGGTCTGTAGTTACTTGTGTGGGAGGGGTCTCTACCTTCTTTGGGAATGACTACTATATGAGCTTCTAGCATTCCCCTCGTCAGGGGGTTTGTGGGGGAGATAGAATTAAAGGTTTTGAGAAATGGGGTTTGTAGTATATCTGAGAAGGTCTTATAATATACCGCTGGAAGACCATCTGGGCCAGGGCTCTTTCCAGGTTTAAGCTGTCTGACTGCCTGCATCCATTCCGTGGATGAGATTGGTGTGTCTAGGGCAGCCGCTTCATCTAGGGGTATTTTCTCTGGGGTATAATGTGCAAGGAACTCTTTAATGTGTTGGGCTCTCAGTGATGCTGGAATTGTGGTGGGTTCAGATGTGCGTAAGTCATAGAGAGAGGAGTAATATTTTGCAAATTCCTCTGCTATGTCATCGTTGTGTGAAAGGGGCTGTCCTGCAGTAGATTGTATTTGGTGAATCGTATTATTGGCTTTTTTTTTGCGTAATGCCTGTGCAAGTAAGTGGCCACTCTTATTTCCAAACTCGTAAAAGAGTTTGTGGAATAAAATGAATTTTTTCTTAAGATTGAGGTGTAGCTCGTCCTTGATGAGAGTACGGATCTCAGTAAGTTCAGAGTGAGTTTGTTGTGCTAATGTCTGTTTATGTAAGGCTTCTAGTTTTTTCAATTTCATGAATAAGTTAGATAGAGTAGCTTTTTTTGCTTTCTTAACAGATGCTGCTAGGGATATTAGTTTCCCTTGTATGACACATTTGTGGGCCTCCCATTGTGTCTGGGTGGAAGTATCTGGGGTGTAATTTTCTAAGAAATAGTCTTTTAAGCATGATCGAATATCTTCTACCTTAAGGTCGTCCGTTAGAAGTGTGGGATCAAGTTTCCATACATACGACCTGAGGGGTGCGTCTGGGATAGAAAGAGTCATGGAGATCGGGTGGTGGTCCGAAAATGTCATGGGGTCTATTGTCGCTGCTTTCAGAATCGGAAGATCCTGTTGTGTTAGAAACAGGTAATCTATGCGTGAGTACTTGTTGTGGGGGGTTGAGAAGAAGGTAAAGTCTTTGTCTTTTGGGTGAAGTGTGCGCCAGGTGTCGTGTAGTAACATTTCTTGTAGACAGCCCTTGATCTGCTTCAATGCTCTATATGGTAAGTGAGATTTGCCTGAAGAGGTGTCTACAAGAGGGTCTAGAGGGACGTTCAAATCGCCCCCTAGGATCAACAGGCCTTCTTGAAAGGTTGTTAGCTTGCTTGTCATTGTTCTGAAAAATGGGACTTGGGAAGTGTTAGGGCTGTATACGTTAGCCAGGGTAACGGGTCTGTTTTTGAGTGTGCCTTTAAGGAAGATGAACCTACCCTGTTCATCTAATATGGTATCTGTTATTTGCATGGGTACATTTTTTGATAGAAGTATGGATACTCCCTTCGTTTTAGAATTTGGGGAAGTGGAATGATAGACGTGGAGATACGAATGGTTCGTCAGTTAAGGAATGTTTTTACTGCTGAAATGGGTTTCTTGAAGAAAGACCACATCTGCTCTCGCACTACGCATGTAGTCAAGCAGTTGCGAACGCTTTTCAGGGGTATTCAGGCCTTTTACGTTAAGAGAAACAATTTTCAAAGGGAGAGCAGTAGATGGTGCTCTGTGGGGGGCCATTGTTGTCTGATCAATGTGTAGGGTACCAAGTTTACGACTGCTCAAGGGGGAAGTCAGAGACTGAGGGGAAGTTGACACGGGGATGGGAGTGAGGGGGAGGTGAGCGGAGGTGATGGGGGAGTGATGGGTGGAGGGCGGTTCAGATATGTAGTGTAGGGATGTGGTGGTGTGTGTGTATGAAGTGAGAGGGGGGGTACAGGGGATGTACCGGTTGTGGGGGATGACCTGCAAACCCACTTACCAACTCTGTGGGAGACCGGTATTGGTCAGTAGTATCTACCAGAGTCCGCTGTTGGCGGGGGTGGTAGGTGGCGTTCAACCGATGGGGGAAGTCCTGTGTTCCTTGGAGGTCATAAAAGCTATTTGTCTGGTTTCTGTGTTAAGTTGTCTGGGATCTTGAAGGTAGAATAAGTGAATCCATGTATGCTCCCGACAGTAAGAGTATGTGTACGTACTATGGTGTAGGGATATAGTCTTGCGGTGGGGAGGTAGAACAGATGTGTAAGATCCTTATTTCGCTGAGAACAAAATGAGTGCTGCAGAGTTATATATTAGTGGCTCGACAGAGGTAATCCTTAGACTATCTATGTCGTGTAGCAATATCGAGTGAATGCGGGAACTGGTGTGTGTCTAAATATCACGCGCGGTATAGGTTAGTTAACTATCGAGTACCTATATGGCTTAAACAGATTATAATCAAGGGAAACTTAAAGCATGAGATGTTAATTCTGCGTATCCAGACCACATGACACAGAGTGAAATGGGGGGCATAACGTGTAGTGTTCAAACTTGGTCAACTATAATACTAGAAAACATTGAACCTTTTAACAAGATAACAAGTAAATGCATACCTGAGAGAGAAGTAGAAAATAGAAAGTATTCCAAAAAAAAAAATTTGCTGGTGTCGAGTGGGGCGTGCTCAGTGGTAGTCTAGAGGCAAATATCCTGTTTTGCTTCCCCACTTGAAATGGGGGTATTGCTGAACGTTAAGTTCCGTATAGGAGGAGGTATCTGATTCCCTGGGGAATTTTTGAGTATGTGGGTATTATGAGTTGTCTTAATTTGCTTACCTGAGCACGCCCCTCACGGCTCCCAGACAGTATTGTTCACATCATGCTTCCTATGGGCCATGTTATGGGACCACTAAGATCATAATGAGAGAGAGAATAAAGGCATGTTAAATGAACATATCATTGTTACCCTATAAATCCTATGGTGAAGATAAACAGCAAAGAAAGTAGGTGAGATGGGGTAAAGATGGGTGGAGGCTGTTTGTATACAGTTCCCAGTGTAGATAACTAGGAAGGTTATACAGGGGTAAGAGGAGAAGTAGGTGGGAAGGGAAGAGAGGACGAGAGAGGAGAAGGGAGGGTAGTAAATATATGCATAAATACTGCGTGTGTCCTTGAGCGAGTTTTAACGATTTTCTCTTGTCTACATGGCTGTTGCTGACTGGAATGCCAGGTGGATGGAAGCGTCGGTGGAAGTTAAGAAGTGCTGCAGCTGTACCATCCGGCACAAGGATATTAATTGCTTTCGAGCAATGTGAACCAAGGTGGGAAAGTATCTATGTAAGGGCAGTAGCTTCCAAACTTGTGGAAGAGAGAGGGGGTAAAGGGTTAGGGCAAGTGGCAATGGGATGATGTTTTCGTTCGGTGCAGCACTAGCTGTATCATAGAGCAATGTCAGTGTCTTCCTCTGATAGATAGCTGGTGGAAGCGATGATGGAGTAGATAATCAATTCCCACTTGAGCAGGGTCGAAGAACTGCCCGGAGCCTCAATGGAGCATCAGTAAGGCTGGTGTCAGAGGCAGAGAAAAAAAAAAAAAAAAAAAAGAAAAGGAAAGGAAAAGTAGTGTCTCTCTCTGGTATCGGCATCGTATGCGTGAAAAGGGGTGAAACATGGAGATTTCCATCCTGTGTCATGTGTCAAAAGGGAGGAGAAGGCAAGGCCTTTTGTTTAGGTGATACGGGCTCTGCGGTGTGCAGGGGAGGCCGTGGGGCTACCATTCCGTGGCATACCTGGATCTCTTAGTGGAGAGTGAGGAGGTGCTGTGTAGGGGCGGCGGCAACCGAGATTGAAGTTACCCGCTTCTGCGATGCCATCCATTGATGTAGCTCTTTGCACCTGTGGTAGTCGGAAGTCGCTATGCCAATCAGGCAGTGCGACTGCTGGAATGTCCAGAGTGGAACAGAAATGTTCCAGGTCTTCCGGGACCCTGAGAAGGGCTGTGCGGCCTTGGTGTGTTGCTGAGAGGCCGAAAGGAAACTTCCATCTATAGACGATGGATCTGGCCCTCAATATGTCAAGCAATGGTCTCAGTTCGCGTCTCCTTTGCAGTGTGATATTAGAAAGATCTTGGTATATCTTGATGCTGGATCCTTGAAAAGTCAGTTGATTACGATTTCTGGATGCTCTCAGGATTTCTTCCTTTAGGGAGAAGTCTATTAGACAGCACACTGTATCTCTGGTGGGGTCTGTGTCCCTTCCCCTCGGGCGTAATGCTCTGTGAATGCGTTCAAAGGTGACTGGGGCATCTTGGGGTCTCTCGAGCAGCTCATTAACAATGGATGTCACAGTTTGAGAAAGTTGATTAGGATCGACCGATTCTGGGATCCCTCACAGACGAAGGTTGCGGCGTCTCCCGCGATTGTCGAGATCCTCCATGTGTCTATTTATGTCTCTCAAGTGAATTGCATGAGACTCTATGAGCTGTTGTACATGGCATAGGGACGATTCATGGCGTATCTGTGTCCCTTCCACTTCCTCCACTCTGAGGGAGATGGAGTGTAAGTCAGACCTCATGTCTGAGATGGCGGCCATGAGGGTGTTCTTTATGTCAGCAGCTACACTGTGTAGGTCATCCAGGCTGACTGCGGGGGGATGTCTCTGCTCTATTCCCGATCCTGACGAGCTCTGAGTTCCAGAGCGGTGGGGGCTAACGCTCGGGGGGTATGCCTTACTTGAGGCAGCCGGTTGTGAGGCCTGCATGGTGGTTCTAGGCCGGGAACAGAAGATCTCGGGAATGTGCCTGTCGCAATGATCTTCGTGACTCCGTGGGGACCGGGACCTGGTTGCTGAGGCACTGCGGGATGTCCTCACCATAGCCGACGGGTATTGGATGCTTTCCAGCTAAAGAAGTTGGACCTCATGGACGGGAGCTTCAGAACGACACGTCCATCTTAGAGTGGCTCCAGACCACGCCCCCCCGAGTTTAACAATTTTATTAATAATATAGATATGTTGAAACTGGTTTAGACAACCTTTGGTTGGAAATTAAATCCAGGTTATTGGGGAAATTTTTAATGAATGAGATTAGTTTAGATTAAGATAACAATTTTGTAATTTTACATTTATTCAATAAGCCCTTATTGAGAGAAAACGATTAAGATGAGGTTGTTATTTGCAATACAGCTGCCACAATATTTAACAAAGCCCAGATGGATGGGATACATAAGAAGTTTTTCTACAAAAATGAAATTTCAAGGTTCTTGATAATAACTTGATGTGCGGTCCATGATGTGAGAGTTATAATAAATAAAATTTAAATATAACAGACCCATCACATTAAGTCCACACACCTTCTTAGGATAGATGCCACCTGCAGCCAGTTGTTTTATAGTTTTTTGATGCTTTCTGGTCCATCATACAGATTGTTGATCCTTTTGTTTTATTTATTTTTATTTTTGAAATCCAAAGCAGAATGTGTGGATTGTGAAATGATGTGCCCCTTTTTCTTGTAAGTACAGTGGTATAAGCAGAAGAATATTTTGGATTTATGGGCATCTCTCCATGACCGCAGGGTATTGTTATCATTTATTATAATATTGCCAGGAAAAAGTTGTCTTTTGAAACATGAAACTGGAGTTCTTACACAAACAGCGTGATAGAAAACAAGCCATTGTAATATATTTATGCAAACTGGACCCAGTAATGAAGGGTTCACCCCGATATATCAGAGCTGTAGCTTTTATGCAAAGGTGCTATTAGACAAAGCTAGATATTGTTTTGGTCAATGGACCGACATTCTGCGCAGCAAATATACAGATAACTAAATGTTTGTCTAATGAAAGGTTTAAAATATGAGTTTATTTATGTACAAATCTAACAATGAAAAATGCGTACATTTGAATCCAGCCACCTTATTGCCTCTATTGGAGGAGGCTGGAGACAAAGGAAGACACGACACGTGTGTTAAATTGATGTGGGAATCAGCTGCTGTGAGCCCAGTGCAGGACACACTCCCTGAAGACCCAGATATTTCATTTTTTGTAGATTTGAGTATGCAGTTTATCACCCAGAAGGATACTCTGTATTCAAAGTCATTGGATCCTTTTTCCCCAGCTCAGGAAGCAGAGCTCCATGTTTTAGCAAAACCTGTGAGCTATAAAAAGAGTGTATATTTATATAGATAGTCAAGATATAGAGAGCTTTTGGTTCCATTTAAAGGGCCAGAAGTTTGTTTTTACTTCGGCAGGTAAACCAACCAAGCATGCCAAGTTGATTTAATCGGCTGTTTTCAGCCTTCCAGGTTCTTGCTGAGGTAGCCATATTAACTTTCACACATGGAAGCAGACCAGGTGACTAAGGATGCTGCATTTACAGCCCCGGACACTTGATGGGTCTGTGCAACTCACAGATTCCACCCTAGTTCTGGCCCAGTATAGCTGGGATTAATAATTCAACTTTAAGGACCCCAGAATGAGAAGAACAAGTGGTCCACAGAGGGCAACTTCTTATGAAACAGGCCTTTGGAAAAGGTGATCATTTATGTCTGCCAGCCACTATTTTCCCTCCAGCTTGACACATGGACCATGTCATCAGTCACAAGAAGTTATGGCTGCCTTAGTAAATGAGCATGGGATAGAGCCAGGGTTCTCCACAGTTGTTTTTATAACATACCACTTCTTGTTTTACCTGTTACCAAAGGTGTTACCAAAAGCTGAACATCCCTTCCAGAGATCACAAAAAAGATATATCCAGATGCCCAAGTTAGGATCTTACGAGTATGCATTTTGTCTGTATGGACATGTTTTTTGGATGTCCAGTGGCAAATGATACTGCAAAGGCCACAGTAAAAAGTGTTATCAGAAGTCGTTTGTAAATATAGAGTGCAGAAAGTACAGAGAGTAACAGAGGAAATCATTTTTTATAGGAGAGTCCTTAATAGAAGTTTTGAGGTTTTATTTTTACACCCCCTACTGTCTACAATGTAGTGGACAAAGTAGAGTAAGAAACTAGAAAACTTTTGCCTGAATGTTTTCTTATATTTTATGAAGCCCCTAAGGGGGATGTTGGACTCTATCCCTATTGGATTTGGTTTGGGAGTGTGTTACTCACTTGCTTATATTTTGTCTCAGCAGCTGAAGTCCTCCATTCGGATCTCACAGAGAATGTTGCTGATCTTTTAAGGTTTTTGACAAACTCATTTATGTGTTTTCTCCCCAATTCCATATCCTAAAAGTTTGGAAGGATCTAAAACTAAAGCCAGGTGACTTGTGGGATTGTTAAGAGACATTTATATATAAAGAAATGTTTGGAGACTCAATACAGCATCTATTTCATGTACAGTTTTTGCAAAACTTGAAGGAAAAGTCACCTGGATCCACACCAGACACTGCAAAAATGACTAAATTAAAGAAATCTCTGTGTTTGATTTGTTTCCCTCTTGTGAACACAGTCTAGGGTACTTTTTGATTCAATTACTTTAATTGTAAGGGATATATATATTTGAAAAGTAGTTCAGCCATGTTGAAGTCATATTTGTCTTTTGTTTGTCTTCCATTTTATGTAGAATTGTCTGTGTTTACATATGCTGATAAGTCAGCATGCCGACAATTCAGCTAGAAGGCCATTCTGGCCACAGGAGTGTACAACCAGTACTCTGTAAATATGTCTTATCAATCATTTGTTTTTCACAATAAAAAGTCATTTTGTAATGAAAAAGTTGCTCAGCTATTATTTTCTCCACAATGGAGTTTTTGCCTCTTTGGCCAGCACTACCTTCACCTAAGTGTGTGGAGGTTCCAGGTTAAAGGTGATAGCAGGTATGGTTAGTGATCAAAATATTGATCAAAAGAGGGGAGACTGTAATGCAAATTTGTAAGTTCTGTATATAATTGTATTGTATTTTGTATGTATTGCACACTGCCCTCACTGTGCACACAGCACTAATAATGTTTTCAGTAAAAGTTTACATTCTTTCAAGTCCTGATTAGAATTAGCCTGCCTATGTAACGCCCCTTGTTACCATAAACGTACAATTGTAATATTAATGTGATACCTACGTAATCATGTTCATAAAAACCTTCAATTGCGTCATAATAAAGCAGAACAGTTATTTGGAAAGATGCTGAGCGTATCTTTTGTGTCTGTTCCCTACTGCAGTAGTTATTATTAATTTGGAACCATTAATCAATATGAGGATAGGAGTTGCCTATCATCAATTTAACCGAGTCAGCAATTAAGGGGAACTCCTGCCAAAATTTTTTAAAAATGACATGGGGGTACCCCTAAATTCCATACCAGACCCTTCAGGTCTGGTATAGATTTTAAGGGGAACCCCGCACCAAAAAAAAAAAAAAAAGGCTTGGGTTCCCCCAAAAATCCATACCAGACCCTTATCTGAGCAGGCAACCTGGCAGGCTGCAGGAAAAGAGGGGGGAAAAGAGAGCCCCCCCTCCTGAACTGTACCAGGCCACATGCCCTCAACATTGGGAGGGTGCTTTGGGGTAGCCCCCCAAAACACCTTGTCCCCATGTTGATGAGGACAAGGGCCTCATCCCCACAACCCTGGCCAGTGGTTGTGGGGGTCTGCGGGCGGGGGGCTTATCGGAATCTGGAAGCCCCCTTTAAAAAGGGGACCCCCAGATCCCGGCCCCCCTGTGTGAAATACCATTTCACTAAAAAACTGTCAAAAATGTTAAAAATGACAAGAGACAGTTTTTGACAATTCCTTTATTTAAATGCTTCTTCTTTCTTCTATCTTCCTTCATCTTCTTCTTCTGGTTCTTCTGGCTCTTCTGGTTCTTCCTCCAGCGTTCTCGTCCAGCATCTCCTCCGCGGCGTCTTCTATCTTCTTCTCCTCGGGCCGCTCCGCACCCATGGCATGGGGGGAGGCTCCTGCTCTTCTCTTCTTCTCTTCTTCTCTTCTTCTCCGGGCCGCTCCGCATCCATGCTGGCATGGAGGGAGGCTCCCACTGTGTGACGGCGTCTCCTCGTCTGACGGTTCTTAAATAACGGGGGGCGGGGCCACCCGGTGACCTCGCCCCCCTCTGATGCACAGTGACTTGACGGGACTTCCCTGTGACGTCACGGGGAATGCCACAGGGAAGTCCCGTCATGTCCCGTGCGTCAGAGGGGGGTGGGGTCACCAGGTGGCCCCGCCCCCTGCTATTTAAGAACCGTCAGACGAGGAGACGCCGTCACACAGTGGGAGCCTCCCTCCATACCAGCATGGATGCAAAGCGGCCCGGAGAAGAAAATGAAGAAGAGAAGAAGAGAAGAAAAGAAGAAGATGAAGAAGATGGAGAGAAGAGCGGGAGCCTCCCCCATGCCATGGGTGCGGGGCGGCCCAAGGAGCAGAAGATAGAAGACGCCGCGGAGGAGATACTGGATGAGAATGTCAGAGGAAGAACCAGAAGAGCCAGAAGAACCAGAAGAAGAAGAAGAAGATGAAGGAAGATAGAAGAAAGAAGAAGCATTTAAATAAAGGAATTGTCAAAAACTGTCTCTTGTCATTTTTAACATTTTTGACAGTTTTTTAGTGAAATGGTAGGGGTACAAGTACCCCCTTACCATTTCACACAGGGGGGGCGGGATCTGGGGTTCTCCTTGTTAAAGGGGGCTTCCAGATTCCGATAAGCCCCCCGCCCGCAGACCCCCACAACCACCAGCCAGGGTTGTGGGGATGAGGCCCTTGTCCTCATCAACATGGGGACAAGGTGTTTTGGGGGGCTACCCCAAAGTCACCCCATGTGGCCTGGTACAGTTCAGGAGGGGGGGCGCTCTCTCGTCCCCCCCTCTTTTCCTGCGGCCTGCCAGGTTGCGTGCTCAGATAAGGGTCTGGTATGGATTTTTGGGGGGACCCCACGTCATTTTTTTAAAAAATTTGGCCGGGGTTCCCCTTAATATCCATACCAGACCTGAAGGGCCTGGTATGGAATTTAGGGGGACCCCCACGTCATTTTTTTTACATTTTGGCCGGGGTTCCCCTTAATATCCATACCAGACCTGAAGGGCCTGGTATGGAATTTAGGGGGACCCCCACGTCATTTTTTTAAAATTTTGGTTCAGGGTTCCCCTGTGGGGAATTCCCATGCCATTTTTATCAATGAACTTCTATGTGTATTGTCGGACTGGCAATGCAATAGCCGCGAGTAGTTTTAAATAGATTTTTTCCTTTGAAATGTCATTTTGCTGTCAGACTGTTCTAAATACGGGAAACATGCGCCCCTTTACAGGCATACTATAGACACCCCCCAGCTACGAAATTTAAAGGGATATTACACTTTTATTGTTTGACTTTAAGCATTATTAAAATCACTGCTCCTGAAAAAACGTCCGTTTTTAAAACTTTTTTTGCATTGATCCATGTCCCCTGGGGCAGGACCCGGGTCCCCAAACACTTTTTATGACAATAACTTGCATATAAGCCTTTAAAATTAGCACATTTGATTATTCATGTTCGTGTCCCATAGACTTTAACGGTGTTCGCGTGTTCGAACAAACTTTTTTCCTGTTTGTATGTTCTGGTGCGAACCGAACAGGGGGGTGTTCGGCTCATCCCTACACAGGATACAGTATATATATATATATATATATATATATATACAAAATACACTGCAGCTAACTAAATCAACTACGTGCCTGATGTAGATTAGAAACAGTACAGCAGGAACGGTCCGCAGTGAGATCTAGCTAACTGAAAAAACTGCCTGCTCAAAGTAAATTAAATGACACTCTCTCAGTCTCTCTCTATCTATCTCAATGTCAGCAACATGCTACACAAGGCCGACTTGCAGGCGGCCTTATATAGTATTGACAAAAGTGGGGGAAGATGGTAGTTGCGCTGTGATGAAGGGGGGGGGGAGGGAAGCTACAAAGATGACTAAAGTGGCAAAGTGAACTAAAAAAGCAGAAACGGGCCAATGCATGAATAGATCCTACATGCTAAAAGAACATGGTGGGGATGCAGTTTTTTTTTTTTTTTTTTTGCATTTTGTCATTATTCTCCCTATTTGTGTTAGTATATGCATTTTTGTTTTGCTATATTCAAGCAGTCACTGTTTCACGATTACCTTTATATATTAGGCTTTGTCTGCCCGCAACATGTCATGTTGATCAGCTACGTTGCACTGCACTGCATCCCCACCATGTTCTTTTAGCATGTAGGATCTATTCATGCATTGGCCCGTTTCTGCTTTTTTAGTTCACTTTGCCACTTTAGTCATCTTTGTAGCTTCCCTCCCCCCCCTTCATCACAGCGCAACTACCATCTTCCCCCACTTTTGTCCCATTTGTCCTGCCTTGGATCAGTACTTAGGTGTTGCAGCAGTGTCCTTTTAGCATAGCCCCCCCCCCTCCCGACAGCGCAGGAGTTTCCACTTTCACCTTATATAGTATTGGGTGTGGACTTAACCCCCTGAGCCATAATTGGCCAAAGGCACCGTGCCTTTGGGCAGTTATGGCCCTCTTTGCTTACAGTGCTGTGATTGGCCAAAGCATGTGGGTCATAGTGCAAGCTTGGCCAATCATCAGCCAGCAATGCACTGCAATGGCGCAGTGCATTATGGGGCGTGAAGCACAGCTCGAATTTGGCACGAACGCCCCATAATGGTTTATCTTCATCAAACGATTGAACAGCAGATGTTCGAGTCGAATATGAGTTCGACTCGAAGCTCGTCCCTAATAAGGAGGATGAGGATGGCTTTGTTATCCACTCCACCAACTCTTCTGCATGTTCTGGCTCAGTAACACGGCCAGCAGCAGAAAAAAAAGGACAAGTGTGCACCACGGCCACCGGCAGAGGATCCACCATGTCCATGACCAGCACTGTTGACTGTAGACACAGAACCTGCTTTCCCTCTTTTAGTGGCCTGCTGTGAGGGTCTGCCTGGCCTTAGTGGCCTTCTGGATATGATGTAAATTTTATTTTGCAACACCACACTACACTGTATTGGGCATGTAATTACAATTCTTGATATAATATTTCGCAGCAGGGCCCGTTCCAGCGCCCACCAAGAGTAACTGTGAGGGCTTACAGCTTACACCTAAGGCCTAGGGATGAGCTTCGAGTTCAAGTCGAACTCATGTTCGACTCGAACACCGGCTGTTCACCAGTTTGCCGAACAGCGAACAATGGGGGGTGTTTGAGGCAAATTTGAAAGCTGCGGAACACCCTTTAAAAGTCTATGGGAGAAATCAAAAGTGCTAATTTTAAAGGCTTATATGCATGGTATTGTCATAAAAAGTATTTGGGGACCTGGGTCCTGCCCCCGGGGACAAGGATCAATGCAAAAAAAAGTTTTAAAAATGTCCGTTTTTTCAGGAGCAGTGATTTTAATAATGCTTAAAGTGAAACAATAACAGTTAATATCCCTTTAAATTTCATAGCTGGGGGGTGTCTATAGTATGCCTGTAAAGGGGCGCATGTTTCCAGTGTTCGGAACAGTCTGACCGCAAAATGACATTTCAAAGGAAAAAAATCATTTAAAACTACTAGCGGCTATAATGAATTGCCGGTCCGACAATACACATAAAAGTTCATTGATAAAAACAGCATGGGAATTCCCCACAGGGGAACCTCGAACCAGAAATTAAAAAAAAATGACGTGGGGGTCCCCCTAAATTCCATAGCAGGCCCTTCAGGTCTGATATGGATATTAAGGGGAACCCCAGCCAAAATTAAAAAAAAAAAATCCACACCAGACCCTTCAGGTCTGGTATGGATTTTAAGGGGAACCCCGTGCCAAAATTTTTAAAAAATTGGCGTGGTGTCCCCCAAAAAATCCATACCAGACCCTTATCTGAGCATGCAACCTGGCAAGCCGCAGGAAAAAAGGGGGGGTGAGAGAGCGCCCCCCTCCTGAACCGTACCAGGCCACATGCACTCAACATTGGGAGGGTGCTTTGGAGTAGCCCCCCAAAACATCTTGTCCTCATGTTGATGGGGACAAGGGCCTCATCCCCACAACCCTTGCCCAGTGGTTGTGGGGGTCTGCGGGCGGGGGGCTTATCGGAATCTGGAAGACACCCGTTACATAACCCCGCCCCCTTCTGATGTCACGGGGAATGCCACAGGGAAGGGCCTGTCAAGTCCCCGTGCCTCAGAGGGGGGTGGTGTCACCGGGTGGCCCCGCCCCCATTATTTAAGAACCGTCAGAAGAGGAGAACCATCACACAGCTGGAGCCTCCCTCCATGCCATCATGGATGTGGAGCGGCTCGAGGAGAAGAAGGAAAGAAGATGCCAAGGCCGCGGAGGAAGATGCTGGATGAGAACACCGGAGGAAGAACCAGAAGAACCAGAAAAAGAAGAAGATGGAGGAAGAAACTGAAGGAAGATAGACAGAAGATAGACAGAAGAAAGAAGAAAGAAGATAGAAGAAAGAAGAAACATTTAAATAAAGGAATTGTCAAAAACTGTCTCTTGTCTTTTTTAAAATTTTTGACAGTTTTTTGTGAAATGGTAGGGGTACTTACCATTTCACACAGGGGGGAGGGCCAGGATCTGGGGGTCCCCTTGTTAAAGGGGGCTTCCAGATTCCGATAAGCTCCCCGCCGCAGACCCCCACAACCACTGGGCAAGGGTTGTGGGGATGAGGCCCTTGTCCCCATCAACATGGGGACAAGGTGTTTTGGGGGGCTACCCCAAAGCACCCTCCCAATGTTGAGGGCATATGGCCTGGTACAGTTAAGGAAGGGTGGAGTGCTTTCTCATCCCCCCTCCTTTCCTGTGGCCTGCCAGGTTGTGTGCTCGGATAAGGGTCTGGTATGGATTTTTGGGGAGAACCCACGCCATTTTTTTTAATTTGGGGTGGGGTTCCCCTTAAAATCCATACCAGACCTGAAGGGTCTGGTATAGATTTTGAGGGGGACCCCACGCCATTTTTTTTTATTTTGGCCGGGGTTCCCCTTAATATCCATACCAGACCTGAAGGGCCTGGTATGGAATTTAGGGGGACCCCCCACGTAATTTTTTTTAAAATTTTGGTTCGGGGTTCCCCTGTGGGGAATTCCCATGCCGTTTTTATTAATAAACTTTTATGTGTATTGTCAGACCGGCAATTCATTAATAGCCGCAAGTAATTTTAAATGACATTTTGCTGTCAGACTGTTCTAAACACGGGAAACATGCGCCCCTTTACAGGCATACTATAGACAAACCCCAGGTACGAAATTTAAAGGGATATTACACTTTTATTGTTTAAAAAAATTGTGACACCCGCTATTATTGTCCCTCCTGTCCTGACAATCCTGGTCTTTGCATTGGTGAATGTTTTGAACTCTACCATTCACTAGTTGAATATTAGCGTAGGGTACAGCATTGCACAGACTAGGCACACTTTCACAGGGTCTCCCAAGATGCCATCGCATTTTGAGAGACCCGAACCTGGAACCGGTTACAGTTATATAAGTTACAGTTATAAAAAAAAGTGTAAAAAAAAAAAAAAAAAAAAATATATACAATAAAAAAAATAGTTGTTGTTTTATTGTTCTCTCTCTCTCTCTCTCTCTATCCTCTCTCTATTGTTCTATTTTTTACTGTATTCTATTCTGCAATGTTTTATTGTTATTATGTTTTATCATGTTTGCTTTTCAGGTATGCAATTTTTTATACTTTACCGTTTACTGTGTTTTATTGTTAACCATTTTTTTGTCTTCAGGTACGCCATTCACGACTGAGTGTTTATACCAGAATTATGCCTGCAGGTTTAGGTATCATCTTGGTATCATTCTTTTCAGCCAGCGGTCGGCTTTCATGTAAAATCAATCCTAGCAGCTAATTAACCTCTAGACTGCTTTTACAAGCAGTGGTAGGGAATGCCCCCCCACTGTCTTCCGTGTTTTTCTCTGGCTCTCCTGTCTCAACAGGGAACCTGAGAATGCAGCCGGTGATTCAGCCAGCTGACCATAGAGCTGATCAGAGACCAGAGTGGCTCCAAACATCTCTATGGCCTAAGAAACCAGTAGCTACAAGCATTTTATGACTTAGATTTCACCGGATGTAAAAAGAGCCATTGGGAAATTGGGAAAGCATTTTATCACACCGATCTTGGTGTGGTCAGATGCTTTGAGGGCAGAAAAGAGATCTAGGGTCTAATAGACCCCAATTTTTGCAAAAAAGAGTACCTGTCACTACCTATTGCTATCATAGGGGATGTTTACATTCCCTGAGATAACAATAAAAATGATTAAAAAAATGAAAGGAACAGTTTAAAAATAAGATAAAAAAAAGCAAAAAAATAATAAAGAAGAAAAAAAAAAGCACCCCTGCCCCCCCCTGCTCTCGCGCTAAGGCGAACGCAAGCAGCGGTCTGGCGTCAAATGTAAACAGCAATTGCACCATGCATGTGAGGTATCACCGCAAAGGTCAGATCGAGGGCAGTAATTTTAGCAGTAGACCTCCTCTGTAAATCTAAAGTGGTAACCTGTAAAGACTTTTAAAGGCTTTTAAAAATGTATTTATTTTGTTGCCACTGCACGTTTGTGCGCAATTTTAAAGCATGTCATGTTTGGTATCCATGTACTCGGCCTAAGATCATCTTTTTTATTTCATCAAACATTTGGGCAATATAGTGTGTTTTAGCGCACAAAAAGTGTGTTTTTTCCCCAAAAAATGCATTTGAAAAATCGCTGCGCAAATACTGTGTGAAAAAAAATGAAACACCCACCATTTTAATCTGTAGGGCATTTGCTTTAAAAAATATGTAATGTTTGGGGGGTTCAAAGTAATTTTCTTGCAAAAAAAAAAAGTTTTCATGTAAACAAAAAGTGTCAGAAGGGCTTTGTCTTCAAGTGTTTAGAAGAGTGGGTGATGTGTGACATAAGCTTCTAAATGTTGTGCATAAAATGCCAGGACAGTTCAACCCCCCCCAAATGACCCCATTTTAGAAAGTAGACACCCCAAGCTATTTGCTGAGAGGCTGTCATGGTTATGCAATAGAGGTTGTTTGTCAGCTCCCCTGTTTCCATGTGTTCATCTCCTAAGACCAGCTGTCTCTCACCTGACTGCTTTTATTAACTCTCCTCTACCATGGCTCCACCCCAGCTCCTATCAGAGAACTCTATATTAACCTCTGCACTGCAGGTCAGCCCTGCTGATCAACCTTTGTGTGTTTGACTTCCTGTTCCTGCCTGCCGTGTGCTCTACATTTATTTCTGTTACCGACCTTGGCGTGTTTTATACTATTCCTGTCTGCTCGTGACCCTGACCTTTTGGCATGTCCCCGACTATCCCTGTTTACCTGTGACCCTGAACCTTGGCGTGTACTCTGTTGTCCTTGTCTGCTTGTGGCCCTGACCTTGGCTTATTCCCTTACTATCCTTATCCTTCTGTTGCCTACTGTGGGTGTGAGCTGGGGGACCCTGGGGGTCGTGACGTGGAGCCAGTTGCAGCCCAGTCCATCCTCACCATCAGAGGCTCTGGTGAAAACTTGCTGGCTCTTAGACTCCGCGCCCCAGGGAATCCTACGCTCTAACCCCAGTGGGATCCGTGTTGGTGTTCCAGCAACCCTGCCTTCCTTATACACGGACTCCCATCCGCAGCAGTCAGCCGTAGGGTCCACTGCCTTGCGGTGTACTCCTGATCCCAACGGTGTGCACCTGTCACCTAGCCTCAAAGTTATCAGATAGTTTGATCAGCCATGGACCCAGCTGACGTGTCCCTTCCTGCTAGCCTCAAGGCCACACAGCACTTTCTTGGCTTCACAAATTATTATAGGCAGTTCATAAGGAATTACTCTTCCATTGCCGCGCCTATTATCGCCTTAACCAAGAAGGGTGCGAATGTCAAAGACTGGCCTCCCAAGGCTGTCTCTGCATTTCACGATCTGAAACAGGCCTTTGTTTCTGGACCTCTCTTGAGGAGACCAAATCCTGGGGATCCATTTTTTATTGAAGTAGATGCTTCTTCGATGGGGGTGGGAGCTGTGCTTCTTCAGTTCTTTGAGAAGAGACGTCAATCATGTGCGTTCTTCTCCAAAAAATTTTCTCAGGCAGAGAGAAATTATGCCATTGGTGATCGGGAACTTTTCGCAACTAAATTGGCATTGGAAGAGTGGCGTCATCTCTTGGTGGGTTACCCTCACTCCATTACGATCTTTACTGATCACAAGAATCTACAATACCTACAGAATGCTAAATGTCTGAACCCCAGACAGGCCAGGTGGAGTCTCTTCTTTTCCCGTTTTACATTCACGATTACGTACAAATCTGGTTCCTGCAATGGTCGGGCTGATGCACTCTCTAGGTCATTTGACACTTTGGACGAGGAGTCCACCCCTGATCCTGAGCCGATCATTCCGACCTCATGCATTGTTGCCCATTCCACCACCCTGGATTCAAAAATTCCTTCTGGCAAGACCTTTGTTCCCACGGAGCTAAGAGCTAAGATCCTTCATTGGGGACATGATTCCAAGGTGGCAGGTCATGCTGGGTTCCTCCGATCCTTCCTGCTCATCAGTCGTCTCTACTGGTGGCCTAACCTCCGCTCGGATGTTAAAGAGTACGTTAAGGCTTGTCATGTTTGTGCTCAGTCTAAATCTTCCACACTAGCCCCTGCTGGTCTTCTCATGCCCTTGCCCATTCCTAAGGAGCCCTGGTCTCACATCGCCATGGATTTTATCACCGATCTTCCACTGTCAGAGAATAATACAGCCATTTGGGTGGTAATCGATCGGTTCTCCAAGATGGCTCATTTTGTTCCTCTTCCTGGTCTCCCTTCTGCCTCTGCCTTGGTTCCCATTTTCATACGAGAGATTTTCCGCCTTCATGGTGTTCCTTCCCATGTCGTTTCGGACAGGGGTGTTCATTTTACGTTCCGTTTTTGGAGAGACTTTTGCAAATCCCTCAACATTACTTTGAATTTTACCTCTTTTTATCATCCCCAATCCAATGGCCAGACTGAGGGTTAATCAGGAGTTGGAGGTCTTTATCCGCACCTTGGTCTCCACCCATCACGATGATTGGGCATCACTACTTCCATGGGCAGAGTTCTCCCACAACAATCATGTCAACGTCAGTTCTCAGAAAACACCCTTCATCACTGTTTATGGAAGACATCCTCAACTCCCTATTCCTATGACCTGTTCTTCCGACATTCCAGCCTTGGCTACTGTTCAGGAATCATTCAATTCCATGTGGGCTAACGTTCATGATTCCCTCCAGAAAGCTGCCAACAAATTCAAGAGTTTTGCTGACCGTCGCAGACGTAAGCCGCCTTCTCTTCAGCCAGGAGACAAAGTCTGGCTCTCCACCAGGAACATCAAACTCCGGGGTTCCTTCTCTCAAATTTACCCCAAGATTCATTGGTCCGTACACCATAACTTCTAAACTGAATCCAGTTTGTTTCAAGCTCCAGATTCCCAAAAGCCTCAAAATCTCTAACTCCTTCCATGTTGCCCTTCTGAAGCCTTTAGTCCTCAATAAGTTCTCTCGTCCTCTCTCTACCGCAGCGCCGGTCTCTGAGGATAATCAGGAGTACGAGGTTAGCCAAATTTTGGATTTCCGACTCTGTAGAGGCATTCTCCAGTACCTCGTGCATTGGAAGGGGTTTGGTCCTGAGGAGAGGTCGTGGATCACGGCTTCTGAGGTCTTTGCACCTCGTCTGTTGAGGAAGTTTCATTTGAAGTTCCCCTCTAAACCCGGTCCCAGGCGGGGAAGGGGGAGGCCTCGTAAGAGGGGGTGTACTGTCATGGTTATGCAATAGAGGTTGTTTGTCAGCTCACCTGTTTCCATGTGTTCATCTCCTAAGACCAGCTGTCTCTCACCTGACTGCTTTTATGCTTTTATTAACTCTCCTCTACCATGGCTCCACCCCAGCTCCTATCAGAGAACTCTATATTAACCTCTGCACTGCAGGTCAGTCCTGCTGATCAACCTTTGTGTGTTTGGCTTCCTGTTCCTGCCTGCCGTGTGCTCTACATTTATTTCTGTTACCGACCTTGGCGTGTTCTATATTATTCCTGTCTGCTTGTGACCCTGACCTTTTGGCGTGTCCCCGACTATCCTTGTTTGCCTGTGACCCTGAACCTTGGCGTGTACTCTGTTGTCCTTGTTTGCCTGTGACCCTGAACCTTGGCGTGTACTCTGTTGTCCTTGTCTGCTTGTGGCCCTGACCTTGGCTTATTCCCTTACTATCCTTATCCTTCTGTTGCCTACTGTGGGTGTGAGCTGGGGGACCCTGGGGGTCGTGACGTGGAGCCAGTTGCAGCCCAGTCCATCCTCACCATCAGAGGCTCTGGTGAAAACCTGCTGGCTCTTAGACTCCGTGCCCCAGGGAATCCTATGCTCTAACCCCGGTGGGATCCGTGTTGGTGTTCCAGCAACCCTGCCTTCCTTATACCCGGACTCCCATCCGCAGCAGTCAGCTGTAGGGTCCACTGCCTTGCGGTGCACTCCTGATCCCAACGGTGTGCATCTGTCACCTAGCCTCAAGGTGATCTGACAGAGGCATGTCGAGTCCATGGAATATTTTATATTGTGACACAAGTTGTGGGAAAGAGACATTTTTTTTTTTTTTGCACAAAGTTCTCACTAAATGATATATTGCTCAAACATGCTATGGGAATATGTGAAATTACACCCCAAAATACATTCTGTTGCTTCTCCTGAGTACGAGGATACCACATGTGTGGGACTTTTTGGGAGCCTAGCCGGGTACGGGACCTGAAAACCAAGTACCGCCTTCAGGCTTTCTAAGGGTGTAAATTTTTGATTTCACTCTTCACTGCCTATCACAGTTTCGGAGGTCATGGAATGCCCAGGTGGCACAACCCCCCCCAAATGACCCTATTTTGGAAAGTAGATACCCCAAGCTCTTTGCTGAGAGGTATAGTGAGTATTTTGCAGACCTCACTTTTTGTCACAAAGTTTTGAAAATTGAAAAAAGAAAAAAAAAAATTTTCTTGTCTTTCTTCATTTTCAAAAACAAATGACAAATGAGAGCTGCAAAATACTCAATATGCCTCTCAGCAAATAGCTTGGGGTGTCTACTTTCCAAAATGGGGTCATTTGGGGGGCGTTTGTGCCACCTGGGCATTCCATGGCCTTCCGAAACTGTGATAGGCAGTGAAGAGTGAAATCAAAAATTTACACCCTTAGAAATCCTGAAGGCGGTGATTGGTTTTCGGGGCCCCGTACGCGGCTAGGCTCCCAAAAAGTCCCACACATGTGAATGAATGAATGAATGAAGGATTTGTAGAGCGCTGCAAATGCGAACTGAATCGCCTCAAGGAGCTAGAATGCGTTCTCTGTTGCCAGCTTCTTAGAAAAGGAAGGTCTTTAGTTTTTTCCTGAAGGCCTGATGGTTTTCTTCCATGCGGATGTGGGTCGGAAGAGCGTTCCATAGTCGAGGTCCTTGGACTGCGAATCTTCTTTCTCCCTTTGCTTTGTAGCGATATTTGGGAATGATGAGGAGGTTTTGGTTAGCTGATCGAAGGCTGCGATTGGATGTGTAGTGTTTTATTTTTACCTGGAGATATAGTGGAGCGTTTCCTTGTATGCATTTGTGGGTGAGGCAGAGGGTCTTGAATTTGATCCGATTCTTTACGGTTAGCCAGTGTAGGCATTTTAGGGATGGTGAAATAGATTCCCAGGGTTTTTTTCCTGTTAACAGTCTTGCCGCCGTGTTTTGAATGAGTTGTATGCACGCAAGCTGATATTGGGGTAGTCCTATGTAGAGAGAATTTGCGTAGTCGAGTCGGGAATTGATGATTGTTCCCACAACTGCCGCTTTGTCTTCTTCTGGGATGAAGGGGATGAGTCTACGTAGGAGGCGGAGGAGATGGTGGGATCCGCTCACCACTGATCCTATTTGTGCATCCATTGTCATTCCTGAGTCAAAGATGACTCCGAGACTCTTGGCTTTGATGCTTGGAACGATGGTCTGTCTGAGGATGGTGGGAGGTGTCCACGGGGTCTTAATTTTGGAATTTTTGTTGGCGTGTAGGAGAAGAAGTTCTGTTTTTGAACCGTTAAGTTTGAGGGAGCTGATGGTCATCCAGTCATCAATTAAACTGAGGCATTCCTCTAATTGTTGATGATGTTTTTTTTGTCTGGTGATGCGAAAGTAGAGTTGGGTGTCATCAGCGTATGAGTGGAAACAGAGGTCTGTTTTCCTGATGATATTGAGAAGTGGGTGGATGTAGATGTTAAATAGCATTGGTGACAGGGGTGAGCCCTGAGGAACTCCGCAGGAGATTGCCCGGGTTTCCGAGGTGAATGTTCCTAGTTTCACTATCTGAGAGCGATTCTCTAGGAAGGATGCAAGCCATTTTAGAGCAGGACCTGTGGCTCCTGCCACTTCTGAGAGGCGGACAAGTAAAGTATTGTGGTCCACTGTATCAAACGCTGCGCTGAGGTCTAACAGTACCAGGAGACTTGATTCTCCATCATCTGCTGCTTCAAGGGCATTGTCCCATATTTTGAGGAGTGCTGTTTCTGTGCCATGGCCCGGGCGGAAGCCTGATTGCAGCGGGTCCAGGAGTTGGTGTGTGTCCAGGTGGTGTTGTAGCTGCAGTGGTATTGTGGTATTCCCATACTCAGGAGAAGTAGCTAAATGTATTTTGGGGTGCAATTCCACATATGCCCATGGCCTGTGTGAGCAATATATCATTTAGTGACAACTTTGTGCAAAAAAAAAAAAAAATTTCACTTTCCCGCAACTTGTGTCAAAATATAAAATATTCCATGGACTCAACATGCCTCTAAGCAAATAGCTTGGGGTGTCTACTTTCCAAAATGGGGTCATTTTGGGGGGTTTGTGCCATCTGGGCGTTTTATGGCCTTCAAAACTGTGATAGGTAGTGAGGAGTGAAATCAAAAATTTACACCCTTAGAAATCCTGAAGGCGGTGATTGGTTTTCGGGGCCCCGTACATGGCTAGGCTCCCAAAAAGTCCCACACATGTGGTATCCCCGTACTCAAGAGAAGCAGCTGAATGTATTTTGGGGTGCAATTCCACATATGCCCATGGCCTGTGTGAGCAATATATCATTTAGTGACAACTTTTTGTAATTTTTTTTTTTTTGTCATTATTCAATCACTTGGGACAAAAAAAATAATATTCAATGGGCTCAACATGCCTCTCAGCAATTTCCTTGGGGTGTCTACTTTCCAAAACGGGGTCATTTGGGGGGGTTGTACTGCCCTGCCATTTTAGCACCTCAATAAATGACATAGGCAGTCATAAACTAAAAGCTGTGTAAATTCCAGAAAATGTACCCTAGTTTGTAGACGCTATAACTTTTGCACAAACCAATAAATATATGCTTATTGACATTTTTTAACCAAAGACATGTGGCCGAATACATTTTGGCCTAAATGTATGCCTAAAATTGAGTTTATTGGATTTTTTTTATAACAAAAAGTAGAAAATCTCATTTTTTTTCAAAATGTTCGGTCTTTTTACATTTATAGCGCAAAAAATAAAAACCGCAGAGGTGATCAAATACCATCAAAAGAAAGTTCTATTTGTGGGAAGAAAAGGACACAAATTTTGTTTGGGTACAGCATTGCATGACCGCGCAATTAGCAGTTAAACCGACGCAGTGCCAAATTGTAAAAAGTGCTCTGGTCAGGAAGGGGATAAATCCTTCTGGGGCTAAAGTGGTTAAAGGAATATTTCACTTTTATTTTTTCACTTTAAGCATTATTAAAATCACTGCTCCCGAAAAAATTTAAGTTTTTTAAAACTTTTTTTGCATTGATCCATGTCCCCTGTGGCAGGACCCGGGTCCCCAAACACTTTTTAGGACAATAACTTGCATATTAGCCTTTAAAATTTGCACTTTTGATTTTTCACATCTGAGTCCCATAGACTTTAACGAGGTCTGCATATTCACACAAATTTTTGGTCTGTTCACATGTTCTGCCGCAAACCAAATCGGGGGGTGTTCGGCTCATCCCTACATAGGATAGAAGAAGAGGGTGACCATAGTAGTTGTGAGGGAACAGGATCCAAGGGACAATTGGTTAGGTGGGTATCTGAGAAAAGTTTTGTAACCTCTTCAGTAGTAGCCAATTCAAAAGAGGAGAGTGCTGTTAGGCAAAGTATGTTGGGTGGGGAAGATGTACGCATAGTGGAGGTGTCCTCACGAATTGCATCAATCTTGTCTTTGAAGTGATTAGCAATCTCTTGGGTAGTGAGTGAGTTAGTGGGTAGAGGGGGTGGGGGCGAAGCAGAGAGTTAAAGGCTGAGAAGAGCCTATGGTAACTGGATGACAAGGTATTAATAGGAGAGACAAAGTAGGCTTGTTTGGCAACATGGAGGCAGGATTTTAGAAGCGCAGATTTATATAGTGTGAAGTCCTGCAGGCATTTAGTTCTATGCCACAGTCGTTCAAGAGCACAGCAATGTCTCTTGAGATTTCTAGTGTTGTCAGTTTGCCAGGGTTGTAACGGTCGGGGCCTGATTCTGCGTCCAGGGATGATGAGAGGGAGCAAGTGCGTCCAGGGATGATGAGAGTGAACTGTTGTAGACAGAGGTGGTCAGGGCAGGACAGGGGAGAGATTATGTCAAATAGGTGGTCAGTAGCAGAATAGGGAAGAGAAGGGTTAAAGTGGCGAAGGTTCCTACAAGTAATCGTGTGCTGCTTGGAGGGATGCGTGGTTTGAGGCAAGGATACAGTGAAACTGATTAGGTTTTGATCAGAGAGAGAGAAAGGGGGTGTTGGTGAGGTTGTCAGGAGTGCATAGATGGGAGAATTCAAAGGTGAGGGTATTACCATTGGAGTGAGTGGAAGTGTGTATTCATTGGTGTAGGTCAAAAGATGAGGTTACTGAGGAATACTTTTTCAAGGCATTGTAATTATGGTATAGGCCAAACTCTGATGACAGAAATTGACACAATTAAGAATGACGATTGGTTCTTTATCAGAATGTTTGCTTTACCATGAAGACTGGGACACCTTTTTCTCTAAGTATGAAAAAATGTGGTCACCTTCTCTTCTAACAGATGCCTGAACTCTGCCTAATCTTTGAGTGTTGTCACTTACTGCACACACCAGAGCAGGACAGTCCCATTGCAGCAGGTAGGGAGGGATTTTAGCTGTATTCTATCCCAATGTCTTCAGGTTATACCTCTTTCTTGGTGCAGTTACAGTTGGTGCAGATATTAGACAAACCACTTACAGATGTCAGGGTAGAAGTACAAGACCTAACAAAGGGCTGAACTCTGGAAGATGTACCCATAAAAAGGCAAGTTGAGGACAAAGCACTAATCACTGGTATTTCCAGGGGGCTCTCTGCAGCTGATACTTTTCCTCATTACTGACTTACCATGCTCTGTTCTGCATTGTGTCTCTGCATGTAGGCGGCCATCTTGGTAGAGGAGCAGCACTTTGCTTCCTCATGTCAGAGCTGCCCCCCTGATGACTGGTGGGGTAATGATAGAGGCAGAGGAAGCACAGGACTGCCAAATGCAGCGGCAGCCCGTAATGCAGGGCGCACAGGCGCCACCCCCGATCCATGCATCAAGCCCCCTAATCTACAATTGGGGGGCACCAGACGCATGGATTCCAATCTGCGTTTTTTTTAAGCAAGTGATTAGAGCCAGAGGCTCTAAAAGGCTTCAAAAAAAGGGTGGACTCAAGGCACAGAGCACTGTGCTCCAAGCCCACCCAGTTGTGTGACAATGGCGAATAAATATTCACTATTGTCACACTCATTCTCCTCCCGGCCAATCAGGAAGTGGGTCTGAGACCCGTTTCCTGATTGGCCAAAAGGAGAAGCGTTCCAATTGGCCTAGGAGGAGGAGGGAGGAGATGCACATCGCCCATGGCGTAGATGGGGTAACCGCCGGGCTCGTAACCGACCGACCAGGGGGGTTTGTGGATCGCCCAACCAACCGGAGGGGGTGGCTGTGGGTGCACTATTTGCCAACCCCCCCAATTTTTTTTACCACCGGCCACCACTGGCTGAATGGATAAAGCAGAAGCAGAGAAATCCTTGCACTGTGGGTCCTTTGGTACAGCTTCCTCTCCAGCATAGAGAACAGTGGGCGGTGCAGTAGCGGCCTCACAAAATCTCACTGCAGTTCTGGTGAGACTCAAAGTCAGAGGCAGCAGTGTCTTAGGTGATCTCACGCTACAGATATACAGCTATGACGAACAGGAATGCCCTGGCAGAGGAAGTGACCTGATATCAGGAGTGCCCTGGCACAGGAAGTGACCTAATATCAGGAGTGCCCTGGCACAGAAAGTGACATGACATCAGGAGTGCCCTGGCACAGGAAGTGACCTGATATCAGCAGTGCCCTGGCACAGGAAGTGACCTGATATCAGAAGTGTCCTGGCACAGGAAGTGATCGGATATCAGGACACAGACATGGAGGAATTCAATACAGTAGGTTTTTCAGGTTCTGTCTTCAAGCCTCACTAAACCCACATCATAAAAAACGATGAATAAATGGTGTGACGGGAGTCACTGTTGGGCGCAGGGTGACCAAGAAAAGAATGAACCCTGAGAATGATTGGATTACTTAAAATGGGACAGTAATATTTATCCACAATATCTCCCAGGATATATATAAAGACTATTCTTGGTTTGTTTGATTCTGAACTCAACATTTTAGTTGAGAGAGCTGATCACATTGGCCTCTAGAACTGGGTAGGAGCCGGACAGTCTACTCATACTATAGTTTGTTGTCTCCTAGGCTGAGGAGGGGGGAGGTCACTGTTTGTATTTTAATTGAAATTAGCTCCTGCTATTGTGAGAAGGTGTCCTGTGTTTATACGAATGTGTGAAGCTCGGTGACCACAAGTCTGTCCTAAAGTTCATGTCTCTGAGTCACCTAGTCTGGGTAAATGATTTAGTAAACTAGCTCATGTTAATTAGGTTTCTGGTTACATTTGTATTGTTAGAGTAATATGAGCAGAAGGGGGGAACCTCCTCTTTAACTGTATATAAAGATTTGTAATCTTGGTTCTAATAAAAGAGTCTGATTCCTATTTGACCCTCCGTACAGAGCCTTGTCTCGTACTTGGGGGAAGAATTATTCGTATGGGTTTCTTGTTCGGCTGATTGAAGTGTTCGAACTGTTAACATAAAACTGGCACATTATGGCCCTAACCCTACAGCAGAGATCATAGACCGAGTTAAAGTGGCTGTGGAGGCAAATTGGCTACAGCAAAGAGGTGCTGCAGCAGCAAGAGTCACATCAGCACCAACTGAAAGGAGAAAGGTACATTTTACTGCTTTTAAAAATTTGATTGAAACAGAAGGGGAGATTGATGAGTACCTTGTCAATTTTGAATGGAAATGTGCCCTACACCGGGTGCCCACAGAGGAATGGGTTACCATTTTGTCTGGGAAATTGTCCGGCTGGGCCAGTGAAGCATTCAGGACTGTCCCAGATGAGGAGATTACGAACTATGGGCTGTTAAAAGGAGCACTTTTGGCCAGGTATGCCGTCACACCGGAGGCATACCGGAGGCGGTTCTGAGAGACGAGCAAGCAGACTGGAGACTCATATATCGAGTGGGCATGCCGCCTACAATGCACAGCATGCCACTGGGTCCCTGGATGCCAAGCAGGACCCGGGGAAGAGGTGCTGCACCTGTTCCTGCTGGAGCACTTCTTTGACAAGCTGTCCCCAGAAGTCAGAGAGTGGGTCCGGGACCGAAAACCTTTCACCTTGCCTGAAGCAGCTTGCCTGGTGGATAAATACACAGACGCCCGCAAACTGGATAACCCTGTGGTCAAGACAACAGCTCGAGTGGATTATCGATCAGCGACGCCCCTCCAGCTGGCGCCTACCAACCACAGTCATACCACCCTACAGTACCACCTCCAGTAGCCACTTATTCTCTGCATCCCAGGTTCAACTCCCGGCACTACTCACAACCCATCAGGTGTTTTGGGTGTAAACAGCTAGGGCACAAAAAGCCAGACTGTCCTTTGAATCTAGCCAGGCAGTCCCAGTCATGGAGAAAGCCAGCAGGGGGAATCCCTAAACATCCATGGCTCACTGCGTTGAGGAGGAAGAACATTGGGGCATCCTGCACGAGGCTAATCCAGTACAAGCAGTTAAACAGCACAACAGGCAGCAACACAGGCAGACTGTCCGGGTTAATGGAAAGGTAGCCAATGGCCTACGTGATACTGGCACCACCATGACCCTACTACAGAAGAACCTCATCCCAGAGAGTCAACACACCGGAGACACTGTAGCCGTAACGGTAGCAGGAGGCACCGTTTACCGGCTACCCATTGTATGTGTTCACCTGGATTGGGGGTTGGTTCGGGACATGTGAATGTGGGGGTGATGAAGGATTTGCCAGCGGATGTACTACTGGGGAATGATTTAGCCCCCTTGTTTCTGCTTACACCCCGATGGGCCCTGCTGAAGCCAACCCAGTAACTACCTGTGCCCAGACCCATTCTATTGAGACCGGCCCGCTTGCTGCTAAGACCCAGGTAAGACTGCCTTCCCCGACATGTACCTTAGATCAGGCTCTCCTAGGCTAAGATACCCCAGAGGCATTTGGGAGGGAAACCCTGGAGGACCCGGCTTTCCCCAAGTATAGGGCTAAGGCAGATACTCAGGAAAGGGGAATAGATGGGGAGCTTTATGAATGGGTGGGGGATAGACTGTATAGGATCCCTAAAGCCCCTTCGCAGAAACAACAGCTGGTGGTACCTAATAAATACCAGCTGGAGATTCTGCGAATCGGGCATGATGTACCACTAGCAGGACATCTAGGGTCCCATCACACAGTCCATAGAATTACTCAGAATTTCTTCTGGCCCAATTTTAACCAGGATGTGCAAAAGTACTGCAAAACTTGTGACACATTTCAATGGGTAGGTAAGCGGAGGGACCACCCTAAGGCCAGACTTATGACCATGCCTATTATGGGGGAGCCCTTTTACCACATAGCCGCTGACATTGTGGGTCCCTTGGCCAGGCCTAGTCCATCCGGGAAGAAGTATATTCTCACCATGATGAGCTATGCCACCCGTTACCCAGAGGCAGAAGCTATGTCCAACATTGAAGCAGAGACAGTAGCTGATGCCATGGTTAAGTTATTTACTAGAGTGGGGTTCCCTAAGGAGATTCTCTCTGACCAGGGAACACAGTTTACCGCTGTGCTCACGCAGCAGTTGTGGAAGGTGTGCAATATTAAGCCCTTGCTGAGCTCACCTTACCAGCCCCAGACTAATGGTCTCTGCAAGTGCTTTAACGGGACCCTCAAGCAAATGCTGAGAACCATTTCGGACGCTTGCAGAGACTGGGAGAGATTCCAGCCTCACCTGTTATTTGCGTACAGAGAGGTACCCCAGGAATCTACTGGGTTCTCTCCCTTTGAGTTACTCTATGGGAGAAGGGTCCATGGACCCCTTAATCTCAGAGGACACTGGGAGGGAGAGACAGAGCAGGAGGGGACCCCCATAGTGCCCTATGTTCTGAAACCCAGGGACCCCATGGAGCAACTGTCTCTGATGGTAAGGGAGAAACTCCAGGCAGCCCAGGGGAGACAGAAAAGATAGTACGATGGGGGGCCAGACAGCAGACACGACCCTGGCTGTGCATAAGGTAGAGGCCCCTGGACAAGCACCCCTTCGACAGCCCCCCTACCATATCCCTGAAGCAGTCCAAGAAGGAATGCAGAAGGAGATACAGGAGATGATTCAGTTAGGAGTCATTGAGCCCTCTTACAGCCCTTGGGCCTCGCCTGTAGTCCTGGTGTCTAAGAAAGACAGAACTACCCGGTTCTGCGTGGACTACAGGTGACTCAATGAGAAGACCACCACTGACGCCTACCCGATGCCCAGTGTAGACAAACTGCTAGATAGTATAGCCAGGGGACATTATTTAACTACAATAGACCTGTGTAAGGGCTATTGGCAGATTCCTCTGGCCAAGGATGCTATCCACAAGCTGGCATTTGTTACCCCATTTGGCCTGTAGCAGTCTAAGGTCATGCCATTCGGTGGGATGAAAAATGCCCCGGCTCCCTTCCAACGTATGGTGGATAGGCTCCTCTATGGCTTTCAGGATTTTGCATTTGCATACCTGGATGACATTGCGATCTACAGTGGGTCTTGGGAGGAACACCTGGTTCACGTAGGGGTGGTTCTGGACAAGATTTTGGTCACAGGCCTGACCTTGAAACCAGACAAGTGCCATCTAGGTATGGCAGAGGTGCAGTACCTGGGCCACCGAGTAGGGTGTGGGAACCAGAGACCAGAGCCAGCCAAGGTAGAGGCAGTAGCTAACTGGCCCACACCCCATACTAAGACCTAGGTATTAGCCTTCTTGGGGACTGCAGGGTGAAAGAATATGTATAGTTTGTCTTCAGCAACTATGACTCCATCTTAGGATTAGTATCCATTTCAGGTCTTCTTGCTAAGTTGTCAATAACTTGTTCTTTGCTTTAGGAGTTCGCCTACACAGATTCCAATGAAGCTACTTCTCATAGATTGGCTTGTTCTGTGATTTCTTAGAAATAGATACTGATTACACTGTCTCTAAGACAGTTATGTCTCTACGTTTGTTATGTATTGTATGTTTTGTTATGTGTATTATATGTCTGGAACATAATTGTTTTGCATAACTGTGAAAGGTCCCATGACGCACATGGGGTGTAGCTATAATGTTGTATAATGTTGTATGATCATTAGGGATGAGCTTCGAGTTTGAGTCAAACTCATGTTCGAATCGAACATCGGCTGTTCGCAAGTTCGCCGAACAGCGAACAATTTGGGGTGTTCACGGCAAATTTGAATGCCGCGGAACACCCTTCAAAAGTCTATTGGAGAAATCAAAAGTGCTAATTTTAAAGGCTTATATGCAAGTTATTGTCATAAAAAGTGTTTGGGGACCTGGGTCCTGCCCCAGGGGACATGGATCAATGCAAAAAAAAGTTTTAAAAACGGCCATTTTTTCAGGAGCAGTGATTTTAATAATCCTTAAAGTCAAACAATAAAAGTGTAATATCCCTTTAAATTTTGTAGCTGGGGGGTGTCTATAGTATGCCTGTAAAGGGGCGCATGTTTCCCATGTTTAGAACAGTCTGACAGCAAAATTACATTTCAAATAGAAAAAAGTAATTTAAAACTACTCGCGGCTATTGCATTGCCGGTCAGACAATACACATAAAAGTTCATTGATAAAAACGGCATGGGAATTCCCCACAGGGGAACCTCGAACCAAAAATTTAAAAAAAAAATCACATGGGGGTCCCCCTAAATTCCATACCAGACGCTTCAGGTCTGGTATGGATTTTAAGGGGAACTCCGCGCCAAAATTAAAAAAAAAAACGGCGTGGGGTCCCCCCAAAAATCCATACCAGACCCTTATCCGAGCACGCAACCTGGCAGGCCGCAGAAAAAGAGGGGGACCAGAGAGCTCCCCCCCTCCTGAACCGTACCAGGCCACATGCCCTCAACATTGGGAGGGTGCTTGTCCCCATATTGATGAGGACAAGGGCCTCATTCTCACAACCCTGGCTGGTGGTTGTGTGGGTCTGCAGGCGGGGGGCTTATCGGAATCTGGAATCCCCCTTTAACAAGGGGACCCCCAGATCCCGGCCCCCCCTGTGCGAAATGGTACCATTTCACTAAAAAACTGTCACAAATGTTAAAAATGACAAAGAGACAGTTTTTGACAATTCCTTTATTTAAATGCTTCTTCTTTCTTCTATCTTCCTTCTTCTTCTTCTTCTTCTGGTTCTTCTGGCTCTTCTGGCTCTTCCTCCGGTGTTCTCGTCCACCATCTCCTCCGCGGCGTCTTCTATCCTCTTCTCCTCGGGCTGCTCCGCACCCATGGCATGGGGGGAGGCTCCCGCTTTCTGCTCAGGGGGAAAGCGGGGCTCAGGGGATACATTTAAAACTAAGTCTTTTTTCAAAAAGACTGATCGTAATGCCTTTATCCCTATGGGGAGTTGTCATCACGACTCCTGGCTAAAGTCAATTCCCAAAAGTCAATTCATTAGAATGAGTCGTAATTGCACAGACGTTGTGGACTATAGGATCCAGGCTGGAATTATTTCCAAAAGACTGGAAGAAAAGGGGTATGATAAGAATTCTTTGGTGAGGATAATGAAAGAGGTGGAAACCATCGATAGGACATCTCTGTTGAATGAGTTCCCTAAGAAGGACACTAAGGGACCTTCCTTACCATTCATTACCACCTTTTCGACACAACATCGTCAAATTAAGAACATCATACGTAAACATTGGCATTTGTTGGAAAATGATAAATTTATCAAAGCCATTCTTCCTGAGAAACCACAGATTGTCTTTAGGGGAGTCCAGTCCCTTAGGGACAGGATAGCTCCCAGTGTGGTGGATCCTCCAATCAAGAGGGTGTCATTTTTCCAGAATCTCTCAGGTTACCATCAGTGTCGCAGATGTCAGATCTGATCACTCAACAAGAGTAAACAAAGAAAAACCGAATCTTTTGTGTCTCACAGTACATCGAGGGAACATAAAATAGAGTCCTTCGTTACGTGTAGCACAAAGGGCGTGGTATACTTATTGCAATGTCCATGTGGATTGCAATATATAGGCAGGACAAAACGACCTATGAAAGTCCACCTGGGTGAGCATATTACCAATATAAAAAATGGTTTCCGTTTTCATTCCGTATCTAAGCATTATGCCCTATACCACAACCGCAATCCAGCCAACACTCTATTTCTGGGGATAGACAGATATAGTGCTCATTGGAGGGGGGCTCTTTGGTCAGGGAACTATCAAGACTGGAGATGGCATGGATCCATCGGGTACGATGTTACACCCCTCATGGCCTGAATATTGATACTGATTTAAATGCCTTTATTGATAACAGTTAATATTTAGATTATTTGTCTCACTCTGAGCTCAGGGTGACCTGCTGCCACCTTTTTTATGGGGGGAACATAAACTGATGTAGGACCCCACATTTTTATATAAGGAACACATAGTGATATGCGATTTTCTGCATATAAGAGATGAGGGGAAGCGACTAATTAAGTTTACCCAGATAGGTATAAGGGGACATAGAGGATGTCATGTGGCCAATTTGATATTTTCTTTATGTTCTCCACTTATCCATAATCCCTGTTTGGTTTTTTCTTGGGATAATGGAACCTGGAAATCCCTATTCCCATTTTTTTGTCTTTACTGAAACAAAGAAAATACTTTACATTTGCTATAGAGACAGGCCTTAGGTCTCATTTTTTGTGGCATAGATACGAACTGGCGAATTAGTTTAAACATTCAAGTTGGGTTCACATGTTTTGGAAGGAAGTTTTTTTTTTTGGGAGAGAGGAAACTTTTTTCTGATAAGGAATTTTTAACATAGGGGAGATAGTACCATTTGATATTTTTATTCAAATAATCTGCCAAATTCTGGGATTGTAAGGAACACCCAGACTTGCACTGTTTTAATTGTTCATATTTTTTTTATATTTTATTTTTTATATTTTTTATATTTTGTTGTTTCTGCCCACATCTCGAGGAGTTGATAAATGTTTGTTGTGGCACCTGTAATTATCATAATTATCCTTGTGGCGACAACTTCAGAAGGAGTGGGGACTAGGTGAAATTTCTTCTAAACACTGTATATGGCCATGCATTTGTCCATCCCGGAAAGGGCATATGCCCTCTTTAAAAATGGCGATAATGACAGCATGTTTTCAGTTGTCAATGCCACTCTAGATAGAAGGTTTTTTATTAGGAACTCTATCATACGGGTCGAGATGGGATGGAAAGGATTAGTGCCAAGCAAATGGAGTCCTTTTCATACATATAACCAAGCCACAGATCCATCCGTGCGAGAGAAGGGCATCTTTGCCCTCTTTCAAAATGGCGATCACGATCGCGGGACACCTTGAGCTCGGATGGGGGCGTTTCTATCTATCTGTTAGGATACTTATAGGTGGTGAGTCAGCACGCCGCCCGTGCCCCTGGAAGACGTCACCTCTGACGAAACGGCGTAGGGAGGAGCGACGTGCTGACGTCACCACGATCCTCGCTGATCCCGGAAGTCACGGGCAGCAGTGTGCAGCCGGCCGGCAATTGTATATGCGATTATTATTTCTACTATCATGTGAGTGTGATTCTTTTATTTAATTTTAAAATAAAGTGTTTAAACTTGTTACGCTATGGGAGCCTTTGTCACTTATTTTTCATGACAATCGAGTGACCATTCGCCACACAGAGGACTCCCATCCTAGAGGTTTATGAGTGTCACCTTCCGGGTCCATACCCGAGGCTGGGGTTATACAGCCATATGCCTGCTTGATCTCCCGAAAAGAGATCTTTGGAGTCGGTAAGGGGACATCTTTCTACATAGGTGGAGGAGTTTTTTTCTATCATCACTGAACCCTGGGTGTTTTAATCATATGCTATACACCATTCGGAAGTTCACCACTCTCTTCCTGGCACTAATCCTGCCTCTATATGAACTATACACTTTTGTGCACTTTGCAGATTGGACTTTATGTTGTTTATTAAGTTTTTGGTTATTATTACGTGGGTCATGTCATCACTGCTATAACTCACGCACAGAAATAGATATTTGTCAATATGCATTTACTATTTCATTTGTTTTATGTTATTTATTGCAGCGCAGCCTTTAATTTTTGATTTGTATAACAGATGGATGTGTCTCACATTGTATGGTTGCAGCTTGTTCACATATAACAATTTTCACCTGGAGATAGCGCAGTAATTTTTTTAGTTTACAGTTGAGAAGGAGTGCTTGGACCTGGTCTGGGTCCTTAAAAAGTTGAACCCTTATTTGTACAAAAAGGAATTTTCATTAGTCATCGACCACAACCCATTGGTCTGGCTTAACCGGGTCTTAGGAGACAATGGCAGGTTGCTGCAGTGGATCTTAGCCCTGCAACCTTACAATTTCACCATCAGCTACCGACCTGGTAAGCAAAATGGCAATGCTGATGGGTTGTCCCGGCAAACAGACGTCACTCCGGCCTCCTATTTCCGGACATCCCCAAGTTGACCCGCAAAGGATCAAGCTGGGTCTGCCGGAGTGTCCCACAAGGAGGGAGCCATGTGATGGGAGTCACTATTGGCACAGGGTGACCAAGAAAAGAATGAACCCTGAGAATATAATTGGATTACTTAAAATGGGACAGTAATATTTATCCACAATATCTCCCAGGATATATGTAAAGACTATTCTTAGTTTGTTTGATTCTGAACTCAACATGTTAGTTGAGAGAGCTGATCACATTGGCCTCTAGAACTGGGTAGGAGCCAGACAGTCTACTCATACTATAGTTTGTTGCCTCCTAGGCTGAGCAGGGGGGAGATCACTGTTTGTATTGTTAATTGTATTTAGCTCCTGCTATTGTGAGAAGGTGTCCTGTGTTTATACTAATGTCATAGCGCAATATGGTCATTTCCCGTCGGACAATAGTGAGGCTTGGATCACAAGCCGAACGGGAATGAGGCTTGCACCGCACACCGGTGGAGAAATCAGATGGCAATACCTTCCCAATCCATCTTTAACTGCTGGAAAAACTTGGTGCCAGCCTATGGGCACCAAAACCACGTGAGTTTTTAGTCTACTTTTTATGGTTTAATAAACAGTAACAAGCATATTGCGCTATGATTGCGTTTGATTGTTCTTTTCCATGAGGACGGATCTATTTGCTTTATTGCATTGGGGCCAGCTTGAGATTTACAGCAAGTGGAATGGTTATCCCATAATGAACCAAAGTCTTTTATATATTAATATCTGGTGAATGGCCAACTTATGCGGTGGTGGTGTTGTCACTGGAACTCAGTCACGTGAATCCATGAATGAAGAGCACAAAAATAGCACAATTGTAGTGGATGGTCCACTCAGGGATTTATGCATGAGCACTATTGGATTTGAATTGATTTATTCATTAATTGGACTATAATTATATTTATTAATGTGTCTATTTGATTATTGGTAGATACATACGTGGTGTCACTAAATATTTTTGGACCACATAATAATTATTTTATTTATTTGATTGGTTTAGATTAAGTGATTTCTTTGCAATATCACTTGAGGTAGCACAGTCAGCACTTGATATATATTTACACATTGTTTCTTTGATTTGTTGGAGGAATCCATTTTTTGACTGCAGCAACCAGTTTTCTATTATAATAAATTTAAATTGGTTTATATAGGTTTGCACCGGTGCCACATATACATTTAATTTTGCTATGTTGCTCCTTGCCTGAAGTTACTACGGCAGTAATACGGGAGAAAAAGTGCCCCATCATTGGTATCAGTGGGAGGAATAGTTCCCCATCATTTGGTATCAGTGGGAGGAATAGTGCCCCTTCATTGGTATCAGTGGGAGGAATAGTGCCCCATCATTGGTATCAGTGGGAGGAATAGTGGCCTATCATTGGTGTCAGTGGGAGGAACAGGGCCCCATCATTGATATCAGTGGGAGGAATAGTGCCCTATCATTTGTGTCAGTGGGAGGAATAGTGCCCCACCCATCATTGGAGCACAGGTGTGTCAGGAGGAAGGTGTCTCTGGAGCTTCTGCAGGTGATCCGTGTGAGAGGGGAGTGGTGGTGAAATCTCTCCCAGCTCTCCTGGCCCCTTTCTGGGGAAGCCATGGAGTCCAGCGGGGCCTCTCCTGCTGGAAGCTCGCAGCCATCTCCTGGGCTGTTGGTTGACATGTCTGCTCCTGTACAAGCCGATCTCTCTACCCCTGGTGAGGATGAAGGTTCCAAAGCCATTCGGGAGGGAGTGGTGGCCGGGATAAAGTTCCTAAATAGGGAGCAGGATAAGCTTTACAAGCTACGAGCGGAGCTGAAGCGTCTGTGAAGGCAGCGTGAGGGCTTACACAGCCAGAAGCGTGGATCGATGGATCCAGAGATCCAATTGGCCAAAGTCCGTGTGGACCATCAGGAGACCATTGTGTCCATGATGGAAGGCAGAGATGGGCCATTCAAGGAAAAGTTTGGAAATGACAGGAGGTTTGGAAGGATGACAAAGATGGAGGTGGAGGAGGAGACCCCCAGTTCTGACCCCCTGCCCCCTCAGGGAGAGGTAAGCAGCCCCATGCCTTCCCAGGACTCAGGAGGCATGCTGAGGGCCATGCAGGTAATGGAGTCTCCTATGTGGGGGGAACAGTGAGTATTTAATGAGGAGGACATTAGAGATAATGTACCTGATAAGGTAAAGTCTGCCAAGTCCCATGTTGTGGATAAGACTGTTTTTGTGCATTTCAACACCGTGACTGATGCTGACAGTGTGCCTAGTGACAATCAGTCTGCTAATCCTGTGTGCAGCAATGTTGTGCCTGCTGATGCTGCAATGCAGCAAGAGTTATGTTTAAAAAATGTAATTTCTGTGGATGAACTACAGGTGTCAGCACAGCCCATGAACCCTTCTTTAGCTGAGTCCAAAGCTGTTTGCCCCACTGCTGCTGAAGACTCTACAGCACAGCATCAGAAAACAGCTGGTATTGCAGCAGTAACTGTGACCATTCCTGATGGGAAATTGAATATTTCTGTGACTGATAACAATCGCCCCAGTACCAGTGTGATTGACAATCGTTCTGCTACCGATTCATTTCAAACAGTTGATAATGACAACAATAATAATGTACAGACTAATGTGACATCAGTGTGGGCCCTTGGCCCTGATAAACCTACGTTTGCTCAGGTGGTACGCTCTGCTCCTGGAAGCTCCGCTCCCAAGCGGAGTTTTCCCCCACAGGCTACCACTTTGAGCACCCTGGGATCTGGTGTTGGGTCTCTGATTTCTGCGGGGGGTCCCAGATGTAATGTAGTTATTCTGAAATGGGAAGGTGGTGCAATCCCTCCATCACGGCGTTTCGGTGGTGGATTTGATTTTAGAGACGGGTTTTGGGGCAAATGACCTATATGCCCTAATACATGTAGCTGGGACACGGGATTATATGGTTAGCTTCACCAGGCCAGAGGGTCTTGACCTGTTCTGGGAGCGATATGAGGCTCGGTGCAGGTCAAGACCTGAATGGGAAGGTCTGGTCCCAGTTGAGGTTTCTCAGAGGTCAACAGTAAAAAAAATCACAATTATCCTCACTAATGAGAGCGTCCCTGCTTGGGATCTAGAGGTTTGGTTAAGGAACTATGGGGATGTTTTGACCAAGCCCAATAAAATCCTTGATGAGCGTAACATCTGGACTGGGGGATGGTCAGTAATAGTCAGGTTGGCCAGGGATGGGAATGTTGTCGGTCACCTGCCCTCCTCAGCTTTCATAGGGAGGGATAGGATGACTGTTTTTTACCCTGGTCAGCCGAAGCTGTGTCACCATTGTGGAGAAAAGGGGCATTTGAGCTCCTCCTGTTCAGCCTTGATGTGTTCAGTGTGTCGGGGTCAGGGTCATGTGGCTAAGGACTGCACCAAAATGATCAGGTGCAACCTGTGCCTGTGCCTTGGCCACCCCTACAGCAGATGTCCTGAAGCCTGGCACAATATGGAGAAGGAGGTAATTGATGACATGTCAAGGCTGGACAGGATGGAAGGCGAGGCCCCTGGTGTACCATCCTCCTCTGTGGTGACCGACTCTCCTGGTCCTGCTCAGGATGCCTCTCCAGTTCCCTGTGGCCACCCCTCCTGTGTCTGTAAGTATTCCTTCTGTATCTGTCTCTGTGTCCCCCCAGCCAACTGTACCCTCTCCTCTTGTGTCAGAACCTTCCAAGTCTGTGCCCCCCGAGTCAGTTACCCCCCAGGAGTCTACCTCTCCGAAGTCTGACTCAAAGGGAGCACCCCCCCACCAGAAGTGGTAGTGTGTACTAAAAAGGTTGCTTCTTCCTCTGTAAAGAAGTCTTGTGGAAAGACTTCAAAGAAAAAAGCAAAAGATGAGGGCATCTCTGAAGCTGACCTGCAGTACCTGGAGGAGAGAAGGAAGGTTGGGAAGCTGAAGAAGCAGGCGGTGAGGATGAAACAGGCTCCAGTGCCTGTCTCCAATCCACATAGGTCCTCTAAGTGGGATATTTTCTTCATCTGGAGCTTCTTCGGAGCAAAGTTCTGATTCAAAAATGGAGTTTGAGGCGGCCTCAAGAAAGAGAGAGGCTTGGGGGGGCATGTCCGTATGTGAGTGGAGCAGGACGTGTAGGAGAGGAGGTCCAGAAATCCTGCCATAATCCGAAGCCATCTGTGCTCAAAAACTACAAATAAGAAATTAATAGGGATCCTACCCGTTCCTGTATATACTCAGCTGCTGCCTGAGTGCATTTTGAAGAAGATCCAGCCAGACAGACACGGATTCCGTCAGGCCCGAGGCCGCCGCCATTATCCTGGCCTCCATCCGGCTGTGTAGAGCTGTTCCAGGCCTGGGAGAGAGGTAGGGGACCTCATCCGTTCTCCAGCGGGGTCCGGGAGTGTGTGGGGCCACCGAAACCATCCGTGGAGGCCGCGGCCTGCTGCGGCCTAGTGCGGCCTGGTAAAGCCTGCCGCTCACTGGACTTTCCTGAGCCACCGGCCCGCAGAGGAGCACTGCAGTCGGCGTGCCCTGCAATCCGGAGCGTGGATGCGGCTTTCCCTTACCATCCTGAAAGTCACAGGATCTGACGGAGGCTGCCAGTGAGGGTAGGCCACAGAATCCAAGGGCCCAGCATCTTCTACACCCTTTTGATCATAAACCTGCTCTCTGTCTGCATCTCCCACACTGATTTCTCTGCTGTATGCCCCTTAGATGCCATCCAGGAGATCAACAAAGAAGCAGCCGCCTCCTAAAAAGCAGAGCCCGGTGGTGTCACGTGCGGGGGTCGGTCGGCTCTCGGGAGTAGGTAGAAACGCGGTGACGTTGTTGGCGCTGAAGCTTTTGGGAGACATGGAACTCTATGAGGGAGACCAGCCGCGGCCCTCGGGTGTGGGGTAATCATAAGTTACCGACTCCACTGCAGCTATCCTGGCGGCCATTGAGGAGAGTAAAACTATGGTCATGGGAAGGATAGACACATTGGCTATGGAGTGTGGCCTTATCCGACAAGACATGGACAAGTTTAGAGGCTGTGTCACTGCTGCTGAGAATAGAATTTCTGACTTAGAGGATAATACGGCTAATACCTCGCGGAACGTCGCAGATCTGCAACGCACAGTAAAGACTCTGATGGCGCGGTCTGAAGATGCCGAAAATAGACTGCGACGTAACAATGTGCGCGTGGTGGGTCTTCCTGAAGGAGCGGAGGGCGCACAACCAGCCAGCTTCGCAGAAAACTTCTTTAAAGAAATTCTTGACTTGCAGCAAGTTTCCTCAGCATACATTGTGGAGCGTGCTCACAGGGTCCCAACTGTCCCAAGACCGCAGGGCGCCTTCCCTAGACCATTCCTGGTCCAGTTTCTCAATTACTGTGATAGGGATCTCATCCTTGCTGAAGCACGGAAGAAACCACAGCTCCGGTTTGAAAATACCACCCTGCATTTCTTCCCGGATTTTTCCCCGGAGCTGCATAGGCGTTGGCGTATGTTTGTGGAGGTCTGGAAGAAACCACGGGTAAAGGGGCTTAAGTATAGTATGCTGTACCCCAGTAAGCTCTGAGTGGAACACCGGGGCTCTGTGAAGTTCTTTGAGGCCCCCTCAGATGTCTCAGATTGGCTGGACACCCTGGGTTGAAGTGAATCATCACCATTACATCATATTCTTTAAAGGAGGAGAAAGGAATTTTTTTTTTTTAAATTTTTGTTTTATGGTTTCTTCCCCCTAGTTATGGTTTTTCTTTTCCCTGTATTCTCCAATTGGTACAAAGACGTTTGTATGCTCTCTGGCGGTTATATATGCTTTAAACACACTCTCATTCATTATTGCTTTAACCATTTAAGGACCGCCTCACGCCGATGTACGTCGGCAAAGTGGCACGGGCAGGCAGAATCATGTCCATATACGTGATCTGCCTCCCGCGGGCTGGGGGTCCGATTGGACCCCCCGGTGCCCGAGGCGGTCCACTTTTGTCCAGCGGCGATCGGAGGTGAGGGGGAGACCATCCATTCGTGGGCCCCCCTCGTGATCGCTACCGGCTAATCAAATCATTCCTCTGCTGCTGTATGCTAAACAGCCGCAAAGGAAATGATGTCATCTCTCCTCGGCTCGGTATTTTCCAGTGTAAACACTACACCTCACAGTAGAACATGCCAGGCACACAAAACACCCCCCTTTACCCCCCGATCCCCCCCAATCACCCCTCCCCGTCACACTGACACCAAGCAGTTTTTTTTCTGATTACTGCATGGTGTCAGTTTGTGACAGTCTGGTAGGGCAGTTAGGGTTAGCCCCCTTTAAGTCTAGGGTACACCCTAACCCCCCCTAATAAAGTTTTAACCCCTTGATCACCCCCCGTCACCAGTGTCGCTAAGCGATCATTTTTCTGATCGCTGTATTAGTGTCACTGATGACGCTAGTTAGGGAGGTAAATATTTAGGTTCGCCATCAGCGTTTTATAGCGGCAGGGACCCCCATATACTATCTAATAAAGGTTTTAACCCCTTGATTGCCCCCTAGTTAACCCTTTCACCACTGATCACCGTATAACAGTTACGGGTGACGCTGGTAAGTTCGTTTATTTTTTATAGTGTCATGGCACCCGCCGTTTATTACCGAATAAAGGTTTAGCCCCCTGATCGCCCGGCGGTGATATGCGTCGCCCCAGGCAGCGTCAGATTAGCGCCAGTACCACTAACACCCACGCATGCACCGTACACCTCCCTTAGTGGTATAGTATCTGATCGGATCAATATCTGATCCGATCAGATCTATACTAGCGTCCCCAGCAGTTTAGGGTTCCCAAAAACGTAGTGTTATTGGGATCATCCCAGATACCTGCTAGCACCTGCGTTTTGCCCCTCTGCCCGGCCCAGCCCACCCAAGTGCAGTATCGATCGATCACTGTCACTTACAAAACACTAAACGCATAACTGCAGCGTTCACAGAGTCAGGCCTGATCCCTGCGATCGCTAACAGTTTTTTTGGTAGCGTTTTGGTGAACTGGCAAGCACCAGCGGTCTAGTACACCCTGGTCGTAGTCAAACCAGCACTGCAGTAACACTTGGTGACGTGGCGAGTCCCATAAATGCAGTTCAAGCTGGTGAGGTGGCAAGCACAAGTAGTGTCCCGCTGCCACCAAGAAGAAGACAAACAGGCCTGTCGTGCCCATAATGCCCTTCCTGCTGCATTCGCCAATCCTAATTGGGAACCCACCACTTCTGCAGCGCCCGTACTTCCCCCGTTCACATCCCCAACCAAATGCAGTCGGCTGCATGAGAGGCATTTTTATGACCTCCCGAGTACCCCTACCCAACGAACCCCCCCAAAAAAGATGTTGTGTCTGCAGCAAGCACAGATATAGGCGTGACACCCGCTATTATTGTCCCTCCTGTCCTGACAATCCTGGTCTTTGCATTGGTGAATGTTTTGAACGCTACCATTCACTAGTTGAGTATTAGCATATGGTACAGCATTGCACAGACTAGGCACACTTTCACAGGGTCTCCCAAGATGCCATCACATTTTGAGAGACCCGAACCTGGAACCGGTTACAGTTATAAAAATTAGTTACAAAAAAAGTGTAAAAAAATATATATATATAAAATAAAAAAATAACAAAAAATAGTTGTCGTTTTATTGTTCTCTCTCTCTCTATTCTCTCTCTCTATTGTTCTGCTCTTTTTTACTGTATTCTATTCTGCAATGTTTTATTGTTATTATGTTTTATCATGTTTGCTTTTCAGGTATGCAATTTTTTATACTTTACCATTTACTGTGTTTTATTGCCAACCATTTTTTTGTCTTCAGGTACGCCATTTATGACTTTGAGTGGTCATACCAGAATGATGCCTGCAGGTTTAGATATTATCTTGGTATCATTCTTTTCAGCCAGTGGCCGGCTTTCATGTAAAAGCAATCCTAGTGGCTAATTAGCCTCTAGACTGCTTTTACAAGCAGTGGGAGGGAATGCCCTCCACCGTCTTCCGTGTTTTTCTCTGGCTCTCCTGTCTCAACAGGGAACCTGAGAATGCAGCCGGTGATTCAGCCAGCTGACCATAGACCTGATCAGAGACCAGAGTGGCTCCAAACATCTCTATGGCCTAAGAAACCAGAAGCTACGAGCATTTTATGACTTAGATTTCGCCGGATGTAAACAGCGCCATTGGGAAATTAGGAAAGCATTTTATCACACCGATCTTGGTGTGGTCAGATGCTTTGAGGGCAGAGGAGAGATCTAGGGTCTAATAGACCCCATTTTTTTCAAAAAAGAGTACCTGTCACTACCTATTGCTATCATAGGGGATATTTACATTCCCTGAGATAACAATAAAAATGATTAAAAAAAAATGAAAGGAACAGTTTAAAAATAAGATAAAAAAGCAAAAAAAAATAAAGAAAAAAAAAAGCACCCCTGTCCCCCCTGCTCTTGCGCAAAGGCGAACGCAAGTGTCGGTCTGGCGTCAAATGTAAACAGCAATTGCACCATGCATGTGAGATGTCACCGCGAACGTCAGATCGAGGGCAGTAATTTTAGCAGTAGACCTCCTTTGTAAATCTAAAATGGTAACCTGTAAAGGCTTTTAAAGGCTTTTAAAAATGTATTTAGTTTGTCGCCACTGCACGTTTGTGCGCAATTTTAAAGCATGTCATGTTTGGTATCCATGTACTCGGCCTAAGATCATCTTTTCTATTTCATCAAACATTTGGGCAATATAGTGTGTTTTAGTGCATTAAAATTTAAAAAAGTGTGTTTTTTCCCCAAAAAATGTGTTTGAAAAATTGCTGCGCAAATACTGTGTGAAAAAAAAAATGAAACGCTCACCATTTTAATCTGTAGGGCATTTGCTTAAAAAAAATATAATTTTTGGGGGTTCAAAGTAATTTTCTTGCAAAAAAAATAATTTTTTCATGTAAACAAAAAGTATCAGAAAGGGCTTTGTCTTCAAGTGGTTAGAAGAGTGGGTGATGTGTGACATAAGCTTCTAAATGTTGTGCATAAAATGCCAGGACAGTTAAACCCCCCAAATTACTCCATTTTGGAAAGTAGACACCCCAAGCTATTTGCCGAGAGTCATGTCGAGTCCATGGAATATTTTATATGCCATGTCAATATGTGAAATTACACCCCAAAATACATTCTGTTGCTTCTCCTGAGTACGGGATACCACATGTGTGAGACTTTTTGGGAGCCTAGCCGTGTACGGGACCCCGAAAACCAAGCACTGCCTTCAAGCTTTCTAAGGGCGTAAATTTTTGATTTTACTCTTCACTGCCTATCACAGTTTTGAAGGCCATAAAATGCACAGATGGCACAACCCCCCCCCCCAAATGACCCCATTTTGATAAGTAGACACCCCGAGCTATTTGCTGAGAGGTATAGTGAGTATTTTGCAGACCTCACTTTTTGTCACAAAGTTTTGAAAATTGAAAAAAGAAAAAAAAAAGTTTTTTTCTTGTCTTTCTTCATTTTCAAAAACAAATAAGAGCTGCAAAATAAGAGTGAAATCAAAAATGTACACCCTTAGAAATCTGGTTTTCGGGGCCCTGTACACAGATAGGCTCCCAAAAAGTTCCTGAAGGCGGTGATTGGTTTTCGTGGCCACGTAAGCAGCTAGGCTCCCAAAAAATCCCACACATGTGGTATCCCCATACTCAGGTGAAGCAGCTAAATGTATTTTGGGGTGCACTTCCACATATGCCCATGGCAATATATCATTTAGTGACAACTTTGTGCAAAAAAAAAAAAAATTCACTTTCCGGCAACTTGTGTCAAAATATAAAATATTCCATGGACTCAACATGCCTCTCAGCAAATAGCTTTGGGTGTCTACTTTCCAAAATGGGGTCATTTGGGAGGGTTGTGCCATCTGGGCATTTTATGGCCTTCAAAACTTTGATAGGTAGTGAGGAGTGAAATCAAAAATTTATGCCCTTAGAAATCCTGAAGGCGGTGATTGGTTTTCGGGGCCCTGTACGCGGCTAGGCTCGAAAAAAGTCCCACACATGTGGTATCCCCGTACTCAGGAGAAGCAGCAGAATGTATTTTGGGGTGCAATTCCATATATGCCCATGGCCTGTGTGAGCAATATATCATTTAGTGACAACTTTTTGTAATTTTTTTTTGTCATTATTCAATCACTTGGGACAAAAAAATAATATTCAATGGGCTCAACATGCCTCTCAGCAATTTCCTTGGGGTGTCTACTTTCCAAAATGGGGTCATTTGGGGGGGTTTGTACTGCCCTGCCATTTTAGCACCTCAAGAAATGACATAGGCAGTCATAAACTAAAAGCTGTGTAAATTCCAGAAAATGTACCCTAGCTTGTAGACGCTATAACTTTTGCGCAAACCAATAAATATACGCTTATTGACATTTTTTTTTACCAAAGACATGTGGCCGAATACATTTTGGCCTAAATGTATGACTAAAATTGAGTTTATTGGATTTTTTTAATAACAAAAAGTAAAAAATATAATTTTTTTTCTAAATTTTCGGTCTTTTTCCGTTTATAGCGCAAAAAATAAAAACCGCAGAGGTGATCAAATACCATCAAAAGAAGGCTCTATTTGTGGGAAGAAAAAGACGCAAATTTCGTTTGGGTACAGCATTGCATGACCGCGCAATTAGCAGTTAAAGAGACGCAGTGCCAAATTGGAAAAAGTCCTCTGGTCTTTAGGCAGCCAAATAGTCTGGGGCTGAAATGGTTAAGGCCTTGTTTGGGCGGACATGGGCTTTGATCCATATCCTATGGGGCTCCATGAAGACACAAAAAAAAGACATCTACACTTACTGAACAGTTTGACACACGTACTTCCAGGTTTATTTGTTGTTCTCCCCCTTTTGGGAGTTTTTGGGACTAAGCCACATACCAGTGGTTGTGTTTTGTTTTTATTTTTGTTGGTTTCTGGTATAATGGCAGTAGGGGATAGTAATCTCACAGTTCACCACTCACAAGGGGGAATAGGTGTAGTTGGGATATCCAAAAGTACCTGCAGATTGAATAAAGCACTGCACTTAGGCTCCTGTTACTTCATAATCTGTTTACAGGTTAATGGCTAAGTGTGCAAAAATTGTCTCGTGGAATGTGAGGGGGCTGAATAACAAGTATAAAAGAGCATCCATTTTTCAGTTCCTTAAACAGTCTAAGCCGCATATCACCTTCCTGCAAGAGACCCATCTAGATGGTAGTAGGGTCCTGGCTATGCGCAGACCCTGGGTCCAAAAATCTTTTCATGCAACGTTTTCCACGTTCGCCAGAGGCGACTCCATTCTTATCAGCAAGGCCCTGCCATGTACTATACATCAGGTGTTCTCGGATCCAGGGGGTAGATATGTGGCTGTTCTATTGAATGTTTATCATTACAAAATGTTACTAGTGAATGTATATCTGCCTCCTCCTGTAAACGTTCAAATTTTATATGATTTATTTACCAGATTGGCTCCCTTTGCTCAACTCCCTCTTATTCTGATGGGTGATTTCAACGCCATTTTAGATGCGTTGGACTCCTCAAATCCAGGGAGAGTGGGTTTGGGTGATCTTCTATCCTGGGCCGCAGTGACTGGGTTGACAGAGTTGTGGCGAGCTAGAAATCCATCGTGCAGAGCCTATTCTCATGTCTCACTGACCCACCGCTCGGCGGCCAGGATTGACATGGCGTTTGGGAACAAAGCCTTGTTACCATTTGTGAAGGACATAGCTTACCTGGCAGGGGGGTTATCTGATCATTGCCCTCTGTCCCTTGACCTCAGTATGTCGGTTGGAAGGGGGGCAGGGGGTTGGCGGCTGTCCCCAGGATGGCTGCAAAATGAGCAGGTATCTGCCCACTTACAGGAATCTATCACCTCTTACTGGTCATCTAATGAAATACAGCGGACCCTCCAGTGGTTTGGGATGCATTTAAGGCAGTGATAAGGGGAGAATGTATTTCAGCGATAAAAGCTGAAAGGGTGGCTCACAACGCTGAGGTCGCCAGGTTACAGGAAGATGAGAAGGAATGTGCGGAAAAACATGCTGGCAGTCCTTCTGAGTCCACATATTTGTCTCTGATGGAGGCTAGGCATCTTCTCTCTCTACATTTCTCGGATCTGGCTCATACCGAGTTGGGACACAGGGATAACTCAGTTTTTGCAGAAGGTGATAAAAATGGGAAATTGCTGGCAAGACTGGTGGCAGTTGATAACCAAATAACAAACATTCTAGTAGTTAGAGGGTGGGACAGCACTATGATCAGTGACCCCTTAGGTATATTGGAGGAATTTAGGGACTTCTTTTCTAAACTATATGCTCCTATACCGAGGTATGATCAGGCGGATTTGAATGCTCTTTTGGATACGCTGACCATCCCAAGTTTATCTGAAACTGACCAAATGGAATTAGATAGTAAAATCACCACCAAAGAGATAATGGCAGCTATTTTTGACTTCCCACCCTGTAAGGTTCTGGGACCAGATGGCCTCCCCACGGATTTTTATAAAAACTATGCGGACGAATTAGCCCCCAGACTGAACACACTCCTGGCCAAATGTTTAGAACAGAACAGTCTTCCGACCTCTATGCTAGATGCCTATATGGTGCTATTACTGAAACCGGGTAAAGATCCCTTAGATTGTTCTTCATACAGGCCCATCTCCCTCTTAAACACGGACCCAAAGATACTGACAAAGGTATTGGCCAACAGACTGGTCGTGGTGATCCCCTCCCTGGTCAATATTGACCAGACGTATTTCATGCCCGGCAAATCCACTGACACTAATTTGAGAAGGTTGTTTACCCACCTTCAGCTGCCGGGGTCTGAGGATGGAACCAGAATTATTGTTTTGATCGACATAGAAAAGGCGTTCGATTCAATTGATTGGTCATATATGCTCCGGGTGCTGGAGGTGATGGGGTTCGGCAGTGTTTTTAGGAGGTGGATAACGTTGTTATATTGCAATCCCAGAGTAGCAATTAGATTGGGTCAGAACACTTCTCCCTTTTTCCCGGTAGGCAGAGGTACCAGGCAGGGGTGCCCTCTATCCCCATTTTTATTTGCGCTTATGATGGAAACCTTAGCAGTAGCACTTAGAACGTTTAGTGAAGTCAGGGCAATTAGTGTGGGTTCCATTAAGGAATGTCTAGCTTTATATGCGGATGACATGCTCTTGTTTTTTGAAGACCCTGGATCATCATTGCAGGCAATTTTCAATGATTTCACAATTTTTTCCGGACTAAAGGTGAACTGGAGCAAATCCTCCATTTTGCCATTAGATGTTGGGGCCAAGAAAGAGGCTGTCCATAGTCTGCCGCTGAAGTGGGTTTCTTCCATCAAATACCTAGGAGTTAAAATTACAGCAGACAGTGCTGACTATGTGACTCTTAATCTACTGCCCTTATTGTCCTTTTTTAAGCAGAGGGCGCAGGCCTGGCAAAGGCTCCCTCTGTCACTGATAGGGAAGATAAGTTTACTGAAAATGAAAATTCTGCCATACTCTATTTTTTGAGGCACGCTCCGGTACGGCCCCCCAAATCCTTTTTTAAAAAACTAGAGGGCATTACCAGTTCATTCATATGGGCCCCCAAACAACTGCGCATAGGACTTAAGGTACTTCAGGAACCTTGGGGGCAGGGGGGTTTGGCCTTGCCTGATTGGAAGAAGTATTACCTAGCTGGTCAGATGGTATTTGTCCATAAATGGTTGACATCTGACGATGGAGATTCAGCAACTGTTGTGGAGGCAGCTCACTTGGGGTCATATGAGACCCTCCGTCTGGCCATTCACAGGGGTGTTGGGTCGAGCTTCCTTTGACATTGGCCATGAAGGCCACTATTAAGGCATTGGGGAGGCAGTGGTGTTGGCGTGCCCGAGCTACTTGGGTTTCTCACCTCAGACTCCCTTGTGGGGGAACCCCAAGTTGTCTCAATTCTACTCCTTTCAGGATCCCATGGTATGGGTGGTTAAGGGAATTAACTTACTAAAGGACATCACCAAAGATGGAATCCTTCTGACCTTTGACCAGCTAAAGACTAAGCATGACCTCCCTAACTCATATTTCTTTAGGTACATACAGCTTCGACACGCATTTCAGGCCCAATTCAGAGATAGGGCGGTAGAGTCCATTCCATCGGCTTTAGAAGACATGCTCATGGTAGAAGACCTCCCTAAGACTTTGTCGGTCACTTATAAAGAACTGTTTAAGAAAAGCCCGGCGGCAATGGCTAAATGTAGAGAGTGTTGGGAGAGTGAGGTCCCTGATATGGATGGGGAGGACGTATGGGTGCATCCCTTTAAACATTTAGTTCTGCGAGAGAGACAGGCTCATACATTTTACATTTTTGCACAGAATTTATTATACACCGGCTAGATTGGCTGTAATATACCCATCAGTCTCCTCGGATTGCTGGAGATGTGGTTTTTCACAGGCAGATGCCAAACATATTTTCTGGGATTGCCCGCACTTCAAGACTTTTTGGGAAGGAGTAATAAAATGTATAGAAGAAATCTTAATTATACCTATCCCATTGTCCATTAGAGTTTGTTTGTTTGGCCTAGTAGAAGAGGTAGTGCCATCCAGAGCTCTTAGAACTTTGTTGAACATTCTATTTTTCTATGCAAGAAAAGCCATTTTATTTAAATGGAGGAATTCCGCTCCCCCTGGTGTTCCATTTTGGAAGGGTCTCGTAAATTCCATGTTGCCATTTTATAAGGCAACATACCAATCTAGAGGGTGCGGGAAAAAGTTCAACGGGGTTTGGCAGGCTTGGTTTGGCACGGAGGTTACAGCTGGCTAGTTTTGCCCTAGCTCTCATATGAGGTATAGTAATAGTTATGGGATACTGATATAACTAAATACGTGAGGAGGGGTGGGAGTTACTGATAGTTGTGTCCTTTTGGTCATAAATTAGCTAACCATTAAGTAAGGTGCAGTGTTTTGGGGAGTATAATAAACGCATACATGCTTTTTTACATGGTTTTACTTCAGATAGTCCCCCATTGGTAAAATAAAGAGAAGTCATTTTCCTTAATTGTGGTGAACTGTGGTACGGGATGTTGGGGGGGTTGGTTATAAGTTGTCACCTGTGTTGGGTAGACTAATGTTGGATCTAGGTTGACCATGTTGGTCAAGGAATGGCCAGTGTTGTGCCGGGTCACTCCACAATGTTTGTATGTTTATATGTCTAAAAAAAAAAATTAATAAACAGAATTTTCAAAAAAAAAGAAAGAGAGAGGCTTCTGGTGATGAGCAGCAGAGGGGAGCTAAGAAGCAATCCACCCAATAACCCAAATGGTGGTTCCCCCTCCGTTAAAAGTGGTGACAATAAATGTCGCCAGCATTAAGTCAGTAAGAGCTCATTCTATGGCCTTCTTTTTGTTCAGCCAATTAGATGCTGAAATTTTATTTTTGCAAGAGACTAGGCTCACCTCCTTGGCAGATATTCATATGGCCAAGAGAGAGTGGAGGTATGGTCCATCTTGCTGGTCTCTTGCGGCTGAGCCTTACGGCGGTGTGGCGGTGTTGTTTAAAACCGGCATGGTAACTGTCCGGCGGGTTATTGAGGTGGAGATTGGAAGATGTATGGTCTTAGACATCCTTGTGGGAGGGCAGGACCTGCGCCTAATTAATGTCTATGGGCCGCACACAAAGTGGGACAGGAAGTGCCTTTTTACAAGGATCAAGGCATTTCTTTTTACATCCCGGCAAGTGGTCTTTGGAGGTGACTTTAATACAGTAACTAGGCCCAAGGACAGGAAGGACTTCAAGGACAGGCTGGAATATGATAGCGTTTTTTTAAATAGTATGGTTAGGGATGCTGGTTCTGTGGATGTGCACATTAAGCACCTCCCAGATGACACCGGGTTCAACTTTCATAGAGGTAATAGTCAGAGTAGGATAGGTTTTTTTTTAAGGAGACCTCTGCTTTCTCACCCCCAGTGGTGCAGGCAGTAGAGTTCTTTGATCACTGTATGCTCTCTGTGGTCCTGAATGCTTCATATGCCCCTCAGAGGGATAAGGGCATCTGGAGATTGAATTTGACTATACTCAAGGAAGAACATGTTAGACAATCCTTTGAGGAATTCTTTCAGGCACAGGTGACCATCCTGGACTTTTGTAGCAGCAAGGCTGAGTGGTGGGAGGTGACAAAAAAAAGGATCGCTGGATTCTTCAGGGGCCTAGCCAATAGAAAACAGTTTAATAAATACATGACCTACCAACGTTTACGGAGGAAACTGGATGTTCTTGTCTTGAGAGGAGGAGATCCTGGGGCAATCTCCGAAGTGAAACTCCTTCTCAGGAAGTGTCAATATGACCGGCATGCCTCTTTGGTTCTGGAGAGAAACTATGGGAAGTACCACTCGCCTGACCCTTACCAAAACTGCAAACAAGGTGTAGCTGTTAAAACGGTCGTTGGCCTTAAGGAAAGTACAGGTTCCTTGACAAAGTCCAGGACAGAGAAGATCACAGTTGAAGAGGTGATGAGGGCAATTAAACAGCTTGCCATCAAAAAGTCACCTGGACCAGATGGCTTGACGGCTGAGTTTTACAAAGACTTTAAGTCTATTCTGGCCCCACATTTGGTAGAGGTTTTTAACAGTTGCCTTGCTGAGGGGGAGTCTTTACTTTCTCACCATCAGCACTGTTCGGTCCAGGGTAGGTGCACCTTCACAGCGGTTTTAGCTGTCCGGGAGGCCTTGGAGCGGTGCAGGGCTGCAGGCTGGGGAAAGTATTTGCTGACATTGGATCAGGAAAAGGCTTTTGATCGTGTTAACCATGAGTACCTGTGGTTGCTCCTTAGTAAGTACGGTCTGCCGGGTGGTTTTGTCGATTGGTTAAAAGTCTTGTATAAGGGGGCAGAAAGCTTTCCTCTTGTTAATGCTTGGGTTGGGCAGTCCTTTGAGGTTGGCTCCGGGGTGTGCCAGGGTTGTCCCCTAAGTCCCCTGCTCTATGTGTTTGCAATTGACCCCTTCATCAGGAGACTATAGAGCAGCATGTTGTGTGGGATGCCAGTGGGGCTCCCAGGTGAGCCGCCTTTGAGGGTTGTTGCCTATGCGGACGATGTGTCGGTGATTGTCACTGGGGAGGATGAAGCAGAGGAGGTGGTCTCTCTGACATCACGGTATTCTGAAGCATCAGACTCCAAGATCAATCAGGAAAAGAGTGAAGTTTTCTGGATGGGAAAGGAAGGTGAGGGGTTTGATTTCCCGGACACCTTTTCAGTGCCACAGGGAAGAATTAAGATTTTAGGCATTGAATTTGGACCCGGCGATTATGGCATCAAAAACTGGGAAGGCAGACTGGAAATTGCCAATACTAAGGTGGTCAGCTGGAAGAGATGGAAGTTATCTATGAGGCAAAGGGTTGATCTGATTAAGACTTACCTGATTCCGATCTTCTTGTATGTCAGCTTTGTCTGCATCTTGCCAGTGTCTCTCTATGCTAGGGTCAGTAGTGTGTTCTTCCAGATGTTGGGGGGAACAGACTGAACCCCATCAAGAGGAATGTCACCTATCTATCCAGGAGGGAGGGTGGCTTATATATGGTCAACCCAGTTCTTTTCTTTTTACTGCTTTTTCTCAAGTTTAACATTGGTAATATCCTTGCAGTGGAACCTCCTGGATGGGTAGGCATATTTAGATCTTGGTTTAGGCCTTTTCTACGACTTTGGGAAGAAGGTGGCCAAGTGAAGAATCTCAGGGGTCATCATGGTCAGCTACCAGCCTATGTCGCTCCGTGCCTAAAGTTACTATGGCAGTGGCGATTGTCGGCTGAAGATCTCAGATCGGTGCCAAGGAAAGTCCTTATGAGTCGAGTCTTGAGCGAAGTCTTTCATGACCCACTGGCCTTAACCACTTCAGCCCCGGAAGGATTTACCCCCTTCCTGACCAGAGCACTTTTTAAAATTTGGCACTGCTTTGCTTTAAGTGCTAATTGTGCGGTCATGCAATGCTGTACCCAAATGAAATTTGCATCCTTTTCTTCCCACAAATAGAGCTTTCTTTTGATGGTATTTGATCACCTCTGCGGTTTTCATTTTTTGCGCTATAAGTGGAAAAAGACCGAAAATTTAAAAAAAAATGATATTTTCTACTTTTTGTTATAAAAAAATCCAATAAACTCAATTTTAGTCATACATTTAGGCCAAAAAGTATTCGGCCACATGTCTTTGGTAAAAAAAAATGTCAATAAGCGTATATTTATTGGTTTGCGCAAAAGTTATAGCGTCTACAAGCTAGGGTACATTTTCTGGAATTTAAACAGCTTTTAGTTTATGACTGCCTATGTCATTTCTTGAGGTGCTAAAATGGCAGGGCAGTACAAACCCCCCAAATGACCCCATTTTGGAAAGTAGACACCCCAAGGAAATTGCTGAGAGGCATGTTGAGCCCATTGAATATTTTTTTTTTGTCCCAAGTGATTGAATAATGACAAAAAAAAAAATAAAATACAAAAAGTTGTCACTAAATGATATATTGCTCACACAGGCCATGGGCATATGTGGAATTGCACCCCAAAATACATTCAGCTGCTTCTCCTGAGTACGGGGATACCACATGTGTGGGACTTTTTGGGAGCCTAGCCGCGTACGGGGCACTGAAAATCAATCACCGCCTTCAGGATTTCTAAGGGCGTAAATTTTTGATTTCACTCCTCACTACCTATCACAGTTTTGAAGGCCATAAAATGCCCAGATGGCACAAACCCCCCCCCAAATGACCCCATTTTGGAAAGTAGACACCCCAAGCTATTTGCTGAGAGGCATGTTGAGTCCATGGAATATTTTATATTTTGACACAAGTTGCGGGAAAGTGACATTTTTTTTTTTTTTTTTGCACAAAGTTGTCACTAAATGATATATTGCTCACACAGGCCATGGGCATATGTGGAATTGCACCCCAAAATACATTTAGCTGCTTCTCCTGAGTATGGGGATACCACATGTGTGGGACTTTTTGGGAGCCTAGCCACGTACGGGGCCACGAAAACCAATCACAGTTGTCAGGATTTCTAAGGGTGTAAATTTTTGATTTCACTCTTCACTGCCTATCACAGTTTCGGAGGCCATGGAATGCCCAGGTGGCACAAACCCCCCCCAAATGACCCTATTTTGGAAAGTAGACACCCCAAGCTATTTGCTGAGAGGCATGGTGAGTATTTTGCAGCTCTCATTTGTTTTTGAAAATGAAGAAAGACAAGAAAAAACATTTTTTTTTCTTTTTTCAATTTTCAAAACTTTGTGACAAAAAGTGAGGTCTGCAAAATACTTACTATACCTCTCAGCAAATAGCTTGGGGTGTCTAATTTCCAAAATGGGGTCATTTGGGGGGGTTTGTGCCATCTGGGCATTCCATGGCCTCCGAAACTGTGATAGGCAGTGAAGAGTGAAATCAAAAATTTACGCCCTTAGAAAGCCTGAAGGCAGTGCTTGGTTTTCGGGGTCCCGTACACGGCTAGGCTCCCAAAAAGTCTCACACATGTGGTATCCCCGTACTCAGGAGAAGCAACAGAATGTATTTTGCTGTGTAATTTCACATATTGACATGGCATGTTTGAGCAATATATCATTTAGTGACAACTTTGTGCAAAAAAAAAAAAAAATTGTCTCTTTCCCGCAACTTGTGTCACAATATTAAATATTCCATGGACTCGACATGCCTCTCAGCAAATAGCTTGGGGTGTCTACTTTCCAAAATTGGGTCATTTGGGGGACTTTTGAACTGTCCTGGCTTTTTATGCACAACATTTAGAAGCTTCTGTCACACATCACCCACTCTTCTAACTACTTGAAGACAAAGCCCTTTCTGACACTTTTTGTTTACATAAAAAAAATATTTTTCTTTGCAAGAAAATTACTTTGAACCCCAAAACATTATATATTTTTAAAGCAAATGCCCTACAGATTAAAATGGTGGGTGTTTCATGAGGGCGTGGCCTGACGCGGACCATGATGGATGCCTAAAGCCTGAGCTCCGCGCCGCTGACGGGATCTACAGCTACTCTCCGCCACGATCCGACCCCCGTTCCGATCCCACGGAGAGGGGAAGGCAACAGGACCATCCCGGGCATGTCCAGAAGGCGGAATAAGCCTCCAGCACCTCGCCGCCTCACAGACTACTATCCCCCTGCAGCTATGAACGAGGCCCAAGATGGCGCCGGCGCCGGGAGCTTCACCTCAGAAGCGTCCCGCGCTGCACACACTGAGACACAGCTGACAGCCTCTCCTCACGACGATCTCCTCTCCCAGCCACCTGATCGCTCATACAGAGAGGATATGGACACCCTCCCATCGCCAGATGTCTCCTCCTCACAACTTGCCACAGATAGAGGTAAGAGACTGGACTCCTCCCCAGCCATCTCCCCCAGTAAGGAGCCACAGCACAAACGCCATCAATGGGCTGACAGAGAGCTTGTCACGGCACACACCCCAGCTTTAGCAACCATCCCTGCCTCTGACAGCCCTGTGACAGAATCAATGATGAAAGCCATGCTCCTTAGTCTGCAGAGAGACCTACACAGAGAACTGCAACTCTCTGTCTCTCAGATACATGGCAGAGTAGATCATCTGGCTGAGAGAACAACTGTGCTTGAGGATAACATGCAGGACCACGTCAGGGCCCACAATGAATTACTAGACGCACATGAACACCATGCGTCTGAAATACACCATATGAAGCTGAAATTAGCAGATTTGGAAGATCGTTCCAGAAGGAACAACATTAAATTCAGGGGTGTTCCCGAATCTGTTAAGCCAAATGAAATCACGCCCTACCTGCGAGAGATGTTCTCCAGCTTACTACCTCGCCTAAATGCACGAGACATCACGATTGATAGAGCACACAGGATTGCCAAACCAGCACACCTCCCCCCTGACACCCCCAGGGACATACTAGCGAGAGTGCATTACTTTCAAGTTAAAGAGCAGATTCTACAAATTGCCAAAACCACTAAACCGCTGCCAGCACCTTACACTAATGTCCTCATGTTTAGTGACCTCTCCAAGGCCACGATGGAGATGAGAAGAGCGTTCACCCCTGTAATCTCTGTGTTACAGGAGAAGAAAATTACATACAAATGGGGTTTCCCTACCAAGTTACTAGTCACATACCAGCAACAGATAATTCCCATTCTAACTCCCAAAGATGGATATAAAAAGCTGACCAACTGGGGATTTCTACCCGTGTCTGCCAACCAAAAAGAATACAGGGGCTCCTATTCCTGTCCTCCGTCTGCAAGGAATGGGAGACAAGATCCAGGCGAGGTCCGTAACAACAAACAGGCCCTCGGTCCTCCGCACCACTAAGATCCCTGATGGGCGCAGTTACTGAAACACATCCACTCCCTAAGTTATAGTGTGTCTTATTAACTTTCTGTTCCAAAAGAGATATATATTGCTTTTGTCTTTTTATTCTTATTTTTTCTTTTTGGTTCTCCTAACAGTGTTTACGCATTCATACTGAACGTATACTCTATTTACCATTTGACCTACTACAGCATTATAACATATTTAACAGTCCTGAGTAACTGTAACGAGTGTCTCCTCTACGATTTTGGTATATAACAGACGTACTCTGTATAGCTACCTACTCTATTGTTTGATTCATATTTGGTCAGGGCGAACAGAAGAAGTGTGTAATCTTGCTCCTCTTCATTCCCAACCGGGTCATCCCCCACTATCATGGCCCTCAAAATCACCTCCTTAAATGTAAAGGGATTGAATTCCCCATTCAAACGCAACCTCCTCTGGAAAGAGGCACTGTCCCAGCACGCTGACGTGTTTTGCGTACAAGAAACGCATTTCGCTAAAGATAACTCCCCAAAATGCTCGCATAAGCGATACCCACACTGCTTCTTTGCCAGTGCCCCCACCAAAAAAAAGGGAGTAATGATTGCGGTTAGTTCCTCTGTCTCCTTTCAGTTACACCACTGTGAAGCTGATGAAGACGGCAGGTACCTGATTCTCTCCGCCACGATTGCAAACCGACGCCTCACCCTATTAAATCTATACGCCCCTAATACTGGCCAAAAGAAATTTTTCAACACACTGATCTCTAAACTGACACCGTATAGATGCGATCCACTTATACTATGTGGAGACTTTAATGAAATCGTTGACACAACCCTAGACACATCCAACCCGACTAAACGTAGGCCCTCTGCCTTGTCCTCCCTCCTACATAAAGAAGATCTTTATGACCCGTGGAGATGTATCCATGACACAGAGTGAGATTACACCTTCTTCTCCAGCCCCCAGCAGTCTTACTCTCGAATCGATATGTTCCTCACAGACAAATTTCTCCTCCAATCAATCACTGAAGCACGCATAGGTACAATCACGTGGCCGGACCACGCACCCGTATCCATCACGTTATTCAATTGCAAAAAGACTACTAGTCATACTATTTGGAGACTAAACACATCCCTTCTCACCAACCCATCCTTTGAGAATGAGCTTCGATCCGATATTGAGACATAGTTTGATATCAATGTACATTCTACTGCTGACCAATCCATGGTTTGGCATGCGCATAAAGCTTTCTCTCGGGGCCTCCTAATTAAATACGGAGCACAAACTAAACGACAACAAACGGCCACCACAGAAACACTATTAAAACAGATCAGGGCCTTGGAATCTGCCAATAAGCAAACTCCATCTACCAAATTGTCCCTAGAACTCAAAAACCTAAGACACGACCTTAGCGAACACCTCCACAAAAGATTTGACTATTATGTTAAACGTCTTAAGCTACAATATTACTCCTCAGCCAACAAGTCAGATGCATTCCTGGCCAAGCAACTACAAAAACACCGGGCCAATAATAAGATACAATACTTATCCAACTCCCAAGGTAACAAAGTTCATAATCCTCTAGATATAGTAAATGAATTCAGTACCTTTTACGCCAAACTTTACAATCTCAATGACCTAAATCACGAAACCAAGCCAACATTAGCAGACATAGATGAGTTTCTCTCCTCTATTCACCTCCCCTCAATATCCACTGAGCAACTAGACTCCATCTCTGTGCCTTTCTCTCCCGAGGAAATTTGCACGGCCATCAAACGATTACCCCTACACAAGGCCCCAGGACCCGATGGATTCCCGAACGAATATTACAAACACTTTTCGGACGTGATCACCCCGCACTTATGCACTACCTTTAACCAATATATTCATACAGGCAAAATCCCCACAGAAGCCCTGGAGGCCCTCATTGTCACCATACCCAAACCAGGCAAATCTCCTGATAACCCAGCCAATTGTAAAATGTAAAAAATGGTGCAGCGCTGAGTAAGCTGAACTAAACATCAAGGGATATTAAATGCAGTTGAAAGAGTAAATCCTCATACAGCATAAAATAGAAACATTTTAGATGCAAATCAAAAGTCCAAAAAGTCCGTAAAAAACTTTGTAAAAATCTATTAAGAAATTCCACCAAGTGATCGTGATGTCATGCTGATATGGGTGACTGATGTGCCCTTCACCGGTATCTGAAATAGCCTCTCACCTGACGACCAGGACCCTTTAATGACAGAGGGTCATGCAAGCCTTCCCTTACGGGTCATATAAGTGGATGGTGTTCACAATCAGGGACCAAGAGCTCCGTCACACACCGGGTGGAAAATTCCAGATATTCCAATGATATATATAATGAAAGAGTGACAACATATATATAGTGCTCTCCGTTTGCAAAACAATTTATTAAAAAGCTAAGAAATACACTTACATAGCTAGCACTTCTCAAGTGCCAGTAAAACAGCAACAAGCGGTGGTGTGTATACACAGAAGGAATAGAGCATGCGCGGTGGCCGCGGGTGACGTCACGACGTCTCGTTCTGGACGCGTTGCGTCCCAGTGGGCGGGGACTTCTTCAGCAGATGACGAAGTCCCCGCCCACTGTGAACACCATTCACTTATATGACCCGTAAGGGAAGGCTTGCATGACCCTCTGTCATTAAAGGGTCCTGGTCGTCAGGTGAGAGGCTATTTCAGATACCGGTGAAGGGCACATCAGTCACCCATATCAGCATGACATCACGATCACTTGGTGGAATTTCTTAATAGATTTTTACAAAGTTTTTTACGGACTTTTTGGACTTTTGATTTGCATCTAAAATGTTTCTATTTTATGCTGTATGAGGATTTACTCTTTCAACTGCATTTAATATCCCTTGATGTTTAGTTCAGCTTACTCAGCGCTGCACCATTTTTTACATTTTATTTAAGGGATTTGATTGATTGACCCTGGTGTTCAGCTGCTTATTGTCATACACGCGCTGATTTCTTTCCTATTTTGAACCCAGCCAATTACCGCCCGATCTCACTCTTGAATACTGATACCAAACTATATGCAAAAATATTAGCCCAACGATTATCCAAAGTCGTCCCCCTCATCATACACCCAGACCAAGTCGGATTCGTGCCTGGCAGACAGGCCTCCGATGGTACCAGACGCCTTATTGACTTGATCCAGTGGGTGGAGCACACTCAAACGCCTTCTCTCTTCCTCTCACTGGATGCAGAGAAGGCGTTTGACAGGGTGCACTGGAAATACATGGAGAAGGTCATGCTCAAGTTCGGACTGACAGGGAACATCCTCCAAGCTATACTCAACCTTTACTCCTCCCCCAGCGCCCGAGTTTGGACCTCAGGCATAATATCAGACCCCTTCCGCATCACTAATGGCACTAGGCAGGGGTGCCCACTTTCCCCCCTGATTTTTGCCATGGTAATGGAACCACTTGCACAAGCCATTCGATCCACACCAGCAATATCAGGCATTACTGTGGCGACGGTTGAACATAAAATCGGTCTATACGCGGATGATGTTATCATTACCCTCACAAATCCCAGATCTTCCCTTCCCAATATACAAAAAACATTGGAAAAATTTAGTTCAATCTCCCTATATAAAATAAATCACAGCAAATCCACCATGCTGAACCTAGGGATAGACCCTCAAACATCACATCATATCTCGACAACCACTCCTTTCACTTGGGCTAAAAATTCCTCGCTCCCATACCTGGGTATCCAACTAACCTTTCCCAGTAAATCTATGCTTCAACTAAACTATGCTGCCCTACAGGAAAAGCTTCTGCGCATCTCCAAAAATATGTGTAACTATACTGTCTCTTGGGCGGGTAGAATAGCTCAAGTCAAAATGTATTTACTGCCACATATTTTGTATATGTTTCGCACAATCCCGATACCCATGATACCCCAGCAACTGGCGCAAATACAAAGTATACTCAATACACATATTTGGCAACATAAACATCCCAGACTCAAAAACGAAATCCTCTTGTCTCCTGTACAAAATGGAGGAATGGGAGCCCCCAACGTCCACGCATACTACAAGGCAGTCATACTGGATCAACTACGAGAATGGTGGGCGCCCACCTCCACCAAGACTTGGACACAAATTGAAACCATGGCCCTCAACGCGAATCCACAACACACTCTAATGGCTGCACTACTCAGCTTGCAACCACATCGACACTTCCTACTTACGGCAACTGCAGCCATCCGAGTGTGGTCAGCCACTGCAAAAAAATCCATGGGCATACCCAAAGCTATCCTTCCTAAAATACACCTCCAAACATTAGAGTTGATCTCTCCTAACTTATCCTTTCGGGTATGGATACAAAAAGGACTTACCAACTTGGGACAACTAATTTCCACATCTGGACCCCACCCATTCCCACATTTACAACAAGCTTTTGATCTCCCTGCTATCACATCTTTTTTGTATATGAGGTTCCGCTCTATCATCGGTAAACTTGATCTCACAGCACGTGACTCCCAAATGACTGACATCCTGAATTTCTACAATACCCCGAACCCAGCAGTTAAAGGCATTGCATGGATTTACAAGTTGTTAACAACGCTCTCCAAAGATCACACCTCTTCATCCATCACATTTTGGTCCACATTCACAAGCTCGCCACCAAAGCCTCCTTTGTGGCACAAAGCCCTGACCATCCCTCTTAAAGCCTCAAAATGCATATCTCACTGGGAATCGACGCAAAAACTATTCCACAAGTGGTACTACACCCCAGCCAGATTGGCGAATATTTACCCGGCTACCTCCTCTCAATGCTGGAGAAACTGCTCAGGCAAAGGCACCCTGAGACACATTTGGTGGGACTGTCTTAACATCCACCAATACTGGAAGGAGGTCTCCGACCTCATCTCACAGCTCTGCAAAATCCCTTTACCGCTATCCCCACTGGACCTCCTCCTGGGTCTTAACATCCCCAACTGGCCCAAAAATATCAGAGTCCTGGCGACACATATACTCATTGCAGCTCGTTTAGCTCTAACGAAAAAATGGAAAGCCTCACAAGCCCCCTCTGGATCGGAACTCATCGCTCTACTAAACAACCACTTCCTAATGGAATTCTCCTTTGCTAAGGCCAACATGTATACCGCAACATTTCGTCTCAACTGGGAACCCTGGATCACTGACCCGAGGAGTACCACATTACCCTGACAGTCTTCTTCTTTTATGTTGTGTCATATCTAAGGTTATTCATCTTTACCCCCGTAGTCTGCTACAACCCCGCATATCTAACATGCACAGAAAGTAGGAACCCCCTCGCCATGCACCGCTCCGCCTGGGGGCACTTCTCTCAGTTACTATCTAGGGTGGGACATGCACACATATCCTATACTCATAACAAGTAGGCCCACAAGTTGCTTTTGCTCTACAGTTTTTTTTTTTTTTTGTTTTTCTTTTATTTGTATTTTTTATTTTTTTTCAGTTTCACGTATGTAGAATGTTAATAGTTCTACAAGTTACCTAGCTCTGTCAGGTGGATGGTTGGAGGCGCTGCCTCTAGTCCCATGGCACAGTAAGTACCCAGATGGGGTGCCGGGGATTGGAGATGGTGCCTCCATTCATCGAACTTCAACTTAATCGCTATGTATTCGCTATATGCATTTGTTACAGAACATGACTGTTGTATAACAGATGTGTTTAACTCCCATGAACTACTACCCCCCTTCTAACCGTATTCAGTAACCGAGACCACACCGTACTCTTGGGGTAACAAAGGCCGTAGCAGCCTACTTTATTTAACAAATATAATGACTCAAATATCAAAAATATAAAAACGTTTAAATGGAAAAAACATATCTGTTATAAAAAACCTTTGAAATCTAACGTTGGTCTGAGCAGGCACTCAATAAACCTCTGTGTTAATACACCTTCTTGCACTGCAGTCCCTCTCAAATGTATTATCACTGCCTCAAGCCGACAAGCTGGCTCAAAGACTACCCCTGACCGCAGTGCCCATTATCCCTTCCCGGCTGACCTCCGTCAACCGGGAACCACCATCAGGACCCCTCCAACGATAGTCCCGATCTCATCCTTCTGATATCTTCTTCCTGCCCAGACCAACGTCCGCCACCACTACGACATCCATTGCCAGTACCTGTGAAGAAAAACCAGAAAACACTTCCCGAACAACCAAAAAGAAAACTGCTAACCATAGGGAGGGTGGGTGGGAACTTTCCACCACGCTTTGGTGACTCATCCCAGGCGGGGCCCCCCTTATCAAAGCTCCTCCAGCCCCTCCCCCTCGGCTCTATACTCACCACCCATTAGAAAATTTGTTAAATCCCTGTTAACCCCGTCATGCCCGCCCTACGCTTATTCTCCTGCTGATATTGCTCCGGGCTTCCTTGACTGTTGTATAACAGATGTGTTTAACTCCCATGAACTACTACCCCCCTTCTAACCGTATTCAGTAACCGAGACCACACCGTACTCTTGGGGTAACAAAGGCCGTAGCAGCCTACTTTATTTAACAAATATAATGACTCAAATATCAAAAATATAAAAACGTTTAAATGGAAAAAACATATCTGTTATAAAAAACCTTTGAAATCTAACGTTGGTCTGAGCAGGCACTCAATAAACCTCTGTGTTAATACACCTTCTTGCACTGCAGTCCCTCTCAAATGTATTATCACTGCCTCAAGCCGACAAGCTGGCTCAAAGACTACCCCTGACCGCAGTGCCCATTATCCCTTCCCGGCTGACCTCCGTCAACCGGGAACCACCATCAGGACCCCTCCAACGATAGTCCCGATCTCATCCTTCTGATATCTTCTTCCTGCCCAGACCAACGTCCGCCACAGCAAACAAGGGTAATCCCCTTACCCTTGAAAGCCCCTCCACACCCGAAGTGCTCGTTGTATACCGTCTTGAAGGCCCAAAGCCCACATGTCTATGCCTACCTCGTTTAAATGAACCCCATCCTTTTTTAAGTATCTCCAGGTCTCAAATTCCAACTCTAGATGACGTATTGCTAAACCTCCCTTCCGTACCATAAATTTGGTCACCTCCCTATTAATCTTCCTCCTGGCTCTATTAATACCTTCCACCGATCTGGCCATTCGCCATGTCGTGCGCGCCACTATATCTGACCATACCACGATCATATCAGGAAATTGCTCCATCAAGCGGTCAATATCTGATTTGATATCTCGTGTAATGTCCAACATGGACCTAATCCCCAAATCATTGCCGCCCACATGTAGTACTAACACATCAGGCGGTCTGTCCCTGGCTGCATAACGCTGCACCTCAGGAACCACCCGGCCCCATAGCATTCCCGGGACTCCAAACCATTTAATGTAGGCTTCCTTTCTATCAAAACCCAACTGCCTACCATCGTACCTCACGTCCCCTCTCCGTGCCCCCCAACAGACATAGGAATGGCCCATGATCCATACCATCCCGGTCACTGAACCTGAAATCAAAAGAGGAAAAACAACATACACTATAACATGACCATCATTTTCAAACATCATACCCGGGCAGACTGAAGAGTCCTGCCCACTTGATTACCTCACAAACCTACTATCAGGTGGGGCCTAACGTAAGACCTGAACCTGTTGGACTCCCACCGCCCAATCCGTTTCACTGCCTCCATATCCATCCCTTGCCTCGCTGCTTCCGTTGCCGCTCCTATCCTGAATGAGTGGGATGAAAAAGCTTTTCCCTCTAAACCCAACCGCTCCAGGCATTTTCTAAATATAGCCCCAAACTGAAAACGTGACAATGGCGTTCCATCCTCGTGTATCAAAAAAGCGCCTAGCCCCGCCGGGCGAACCTGCATAAAAACCCTTACCGCATCCAGTGGGCATAAAGGCGAACCCGGAATTGGAAACACCTGTACCAGCTTCCCCCTGCCCTCCTGATCTGTTTTTGATTTTCTTAACCACAAGGACAGCCTTCCCCTAGTACACTCAACTTCCTGGCTTCCAATTCCCCCATGTACTTTTTTTGAAGGACTTACCAGTTCCCCAATTCTGAATGCCCCAAAAAATGCTAACAAAAACGCTACTGTAAACAATTTTATCTCGAATTCCGATGCACACACCTCCCTCAATTTAGCTATTATACCCTCGAGAATTTCGAATGTCACGGGCTTCCTGGTATCCTTCCGAACCACCGATCTCCTATAACCTTTAACGGCCTGTCGCACCCAGAAATCTTTGGTAAAATCAGGCCGCCCCTGTAATTTGAACAGGAAGGCTAGACCTGACAGTTGTGCATTCACCACCGATGCCGACACCCCCTCTTCCATTTTCCTGGCTACGTAATATAAAACGAGCAAACGTCCTGCTCGCCCCTTCGGCTCTTCGCCCACTTCTTGCACAAACGCCAACCACTCCTTCCAAACCCTCTTGTACGCTGACCACGTAGACCCACTTACCGACCGCTTTATCCATCCCGTGATGATTCCAATGCAATCTCCCACAACCATTCTGGACAAGGCACTCCTTGTTGCTCCGCCTCCGGCGCCAACTGTCGGAACCTGTCCCACTGGAAGCGAGATAATGCATCAGCTATCACATTTTCCACTCCTGGCAGGTGTACAGCGTGAATGAAAACATTCAGTTGTAAGCATCTCAGCACCAAATGTTGAAGTAATCTAATAACCGGCGGAGAAGACGCCGTGTTTTTATTGATTACCTGCACCACCCCCAAATTGTCCCCATGGAAGCGCACCTTCAGATCCCTGAACGATGCTCCCCACAACTCCACTGCAAGCACTACCGGAAATAATTCCAACAGCACCAAGTTCTTTGTGAAACCCGCAGCTATCCAGGACTGTGGCCAGGGGCCCGCACTCCATTGTCCCTGGAAGAAGGCTCCAAAACCTGAAGACCCTGCTGCGTCTGTAAAAAGCTCCAGGTCGAAATTACTGACCGGTCCTGCCATCCACAACGCTCGGCCATTGAATGACTCCAAAAAGGTATGCCATACCCTCAGGTCATCCCTATGTGCCTTGACCAAGCGAACAAAATGTCTCTGGGACTTAATACCGCTCGTGCTTGCTGCCAGACGCCGACTGAACACCCTCCCCATAGGTAAAATGCGGCAAGCAAAATTAAGCTTGCCTAACACCGATTGCAATAAGCGCAGTTGCACTTTTCGCAATCCAATCAGCCTCGCGATCTCTGTTTTTAGGTCCGCCAACTTTGCCTCCGGTAATCTGCATTCCATGGCCTCCGAATCCAGAACGATGCCTAGAAACGTGATGACCGTACAAGGTCCCTCAGTTTTTTCAGGCGCCAATGGAATGCCGAACCTGTCTGCTATGTGTTCCAGCGTCGCCAAGAGCATCGCGCATATCCTAGAATCGGCCGGTCCTATGCAGAGGAAGTCGTCCAGGTAATGAATTAACGAATTCACACCCGAAACCTCTCTTACTACCCACTCTACAAAAGAGCTGAATTGCTCAAATATCGCACATGATATAGAGCAACCCATCGGTAGGCATTGGTCGACGTAGAACTCATCGTCCCAATGGCATCCCAGCAGCCTAAAACTTTCAGGGTGAACTGGTAGCAGCCTAAAAGCCGATTCTATATCCACCTTGGCCATCAGTGCCCCTTTTCCGTACCGGCGCACCCACCCTACGGCTGCATCAAACGACGTATATGTCACTGAGCATGCTTCTTGATCTATGGCGTCATTCACCGACCCCCCCCTTGGGAAGGACAGGTGATGGATGAGCCTAAATCTGTTGGGTTCCTTCTTAGGCACTACCCCCAGTGGTGACACCACCAGGTCTGCCAAAGGTGCCGACGCGAATGGCCCCGCCATCCTGCCCATTGCAACCTCCTTACGCAGTTTTTCACTAACTACGTCCGGGTGTTGCAAAGCGGACCGGAGGTTGGGTGGAAAGGGAGGAACTACCGTCAGTGCACAGGGTATTCGGAAGCCCACTGAGAAACCTTCTTCCAATAATTTTGCCGCAGTCCTGTCCGGATACCTACCGAGAAACGGCCGCATCCTTGCCACTCTCACCGGAGTCCTCCCTCTTGTGTCCAGCTTCCCCTGCCCGACCTTTTGCTTGCTTGAAGCATCTGGCTGCCGAATGGGCTCCGTTGCACCCCGAACACTCGTGCTTGAATCTACATGAGCTTCCGAACTTGCATATCCCTGAGTTATATTGCCAGCACACACCTTTTTTGTTTCCGGCCGACTGTCCTTGTGCTGAAGTTCCGCCGGCCCCCCCCTGAAAAAACTGGTTTGGTGCCCGCGCAGACGTCATTAATCGCATCCAGAGGCTGATGTCTTTGTGGTCCCAACGCAGCTCTTTTCGGACTGCCCTCCGTTGCCGAAACTGCTCATCATACCTCAGCCACGCAGTCCCACCATAAACCCTGTATGCTTCCCCAATAGAATCCTGATAACAAAACAGCGCCGAACAATGTTCGGGCTGTTTTTCACCTATAACACTTGCCATTATGGCGAACGCCTGCAGCCAATTGCTGAATGTACGCGGGATTAAACGGTATCTCCTTTTTTCCTCGTCCTCTTTTTTGGAATCGTCAGGTTTTACTCTATCTAGATTGAATTTTTCCAGAGGGAGTAAGGAAAAAATTTCCACATACTCACCTTTCCACAGCTTCTCTCGGACTTCCTGTTTCAGATGTGCTCCTAACGGCCCTTCATAACACACATATATTTCACATTTTGCAGCATCCGCAATTCTAACTATATCCTGCCTCGCGACCGTTTCACTGGCCACGGCCGTCTTGCCTGTCCCCTGCGCAACGACCGTCCCTTCCCCTTCCTTGGCTGGCACCGTGCCGGCCGCTGCAACCGCCGGCATCTCTGTGCTTACCCCTGCCCCTGCATTTTCCCCCACTCCTGCTATCGACGGGACCCAAGCTGCCGCTGGCCCCGCTGCTGTTTTACCTGCTTGTTCAAACTTCCGAACTAGATCTTTGATTCCCTCCAAGAAGCCCAACAAACCTACTGTACCCCCGGAGGTCTCCCCTGTCCCCCCCCTTTCTGTCCCCGACCCTGACCCTCTGCTAGGCCCACTGCACTCTGGTAAACATGTTACAATAGTTGCTGACTTACCGGGCTGCATAGGTGACTCCCCATCAGCCGATCGTCTGCCGTCCACCTCTGCTGTCCTCCCTGAACGCAGGGCCTCTTCTTCTTCTGACTCCGATCGATCGTCCGCAAGGTCCAGCACCAAATCTTCCTCCTCCGCGGATGATAGCCCACAGGGCCCGCTGGCTGTTGCTGCCTCAGGCATCCTATCCCTCCCCCGAGCAGCGCGTCCGTGTGGCGACTTTGAGACAGCCTTACCAGGACCGGTGTGCTGTACCTCAGTCCTGGCGGCTTCTGTTTTCCCCTTTTTCTGCCCCCCCAGATTTGGGTCAGGGCGCTGTGTGTCTCCTGCCGCTGGAGGCCCGGAGCTCCGATCTGTGGTCCCGCTCTGCAGCTGTCCCCGCTCTGTATCAGTTAGCCTGGGGGAGGGGCCAGCGCGCCCGCGCTCCCCGCGTCTGCCAGGCCTCAGTACGGCCCTGTCTATTTCTGGCCTGGTGCTGCCTCTTCTGGGTTCCCGGGTATCTGTTCTGGGTGGGCTGCAGCTGGGGAACCTGGCCGTACGTTTGGGAGGTGGGCCCGCTGTAGATACTCCCCTGCTCCCCCCCGCCTGCCGCCGTACCTCCGCCCGCCGCTCCGGCGAGTACCGCTCTGGAGGTCTGGTCCTGCGGGCTCTGGTGCCGCTCTTGGCCGCCTGCGCAGGCGCCGCATCTGTACCCCTGAGTGCCGATCCTAACGCCGCCTGTAGCCACTCAGGCCCCCGCACTGCTGCCTCCTCTCTAAGCTGGGCCAGGATTCTGTCCACTTCTGCCATGCTGCTGCTCTCACTAACTTTCCACCACGCTTTGGTGACTCATCCCAGGCGGGGCCCCCCTTATCAAAGCTCCTCCAGCCCCTCCCCCTCGGCTCTATACTCACCACCCATTAGAAAATTTGTTAAATCCCTGTTAACCCCGTCATGCCCGCCCTACGCTTATTCTCCTGCTGATATTGCTCCGGGCTTCCTACACTGGTTAATGCACTAGGTACTGAACCATGTAACTTTGCTATTACATCAACCGTTTGTACTGATACCCTGTGAAAAATTCAATAAAGAATATTGAAATAAAATGGTGGGTGTTTCATTTTTTTTTTCACACAGTATTTGCGCAGCGATTTTTCAAACGCATTTTTTGGGGAAAAAACACACTTTTTTAAATTTTAATGCACTAAAACACACTATATTGCCCAATTGTTTGATAGAATAAAAAAGATGATCTTAGGCAGAGTACATGGATACCAAACATGACATGCTTTACAATTGCGCACAAATGTGCAGTGGCAACAAAATATATACATTTTTAAAAGCCTTTAAAAGCCTTTACAGGTTACCACTTTAGATTTACAGAGGAGGTCTACTGCTAAAATTACTGCCCTCAATCTGACCTTTGCGGTGATACCTCACATGCATGGTGCAATTGCTGTTTACATTTGACGACAGACCGGCGCTTGCGTTCGCCTTAGCGCGAGAGCAGGGGGCGACAGGGGTGCTTTTTTTTTTGCTTTTTTTTTGCTTTTTTATCTTATTTTTAAACTGTTCCTTTCACTTTTTTTTTTAATCATTTTTATTTTTATCTCAGGGAAAGTAAATATCCCCTATGATAGCAATAGGTAGTGACAAGTACTCTTTTTTGAAAAAATTGGGGTCTATTAGACCCTAGATCTCTCCTCTGCCATCAAAGCATCTGACCACACCAAGAGCGGTGTGATAAAATGCTTTCCCAATTTCCCAATGGCGCTGTTTACATCCGGCGAAATCTAAGTCATGAAATGCTTGTAGCTTCCAGTTTCTTAGGCCATAGAGATGTTTGGAGCCACTCTGATCTCTGATCAGGTCTATGGTCAGCTGGCTGAATCGCCGGCTGCATTATCAGGTTCCCTGTTGAGACAGGAGAGCCAGAGAAAAACACGGAAGACGGTGGGGGCATTCCCTCCCACTGCTTGTAAAAGCAGTCTAGAGGCTAATTAGCCACTAGGATTGCTTTTACATGAAAGCCTACCGCTGGCTGAAAAGAATGATACCAAGATGATACTTAAACCTGCAGGCATCATTCTGGTATAACCACTCAAAGTCTTGAATGGCGTACATGAAGACAAAAAAATTGTTAACAATAAAACACAGTAAACGGTAAAGTATAATAAATTGCATACCTGAAAAGCAAACATGATAAAACATAATTACAATAAAACATTGCAGAATAGAATACAGTAAAAAAGAGCAGAACAATAGAGAGAGAATAGAGAGAGAGAGAACAATAAAACGACAATTATTTTTTTTATTTTATATATTTTTTTTTTTTACACTTTTTGTAACTGCAACTTTTATAACGGTAACCGGTTCCAGGTTCGGGTCTCTCAAAATGCGATGGCATCTTGGGAGACCCTGTGAAAGTGTGCCTAGTCTGTGCAATGCTGTACCCTATGCTAATACTCAACTAGTGTATGGTAGCGTTCAAAACATTCACCAATGCAAAGACCAGGATTGTCAGGACAGGAGGGACAATAATAGCGGGTGTCACGCCTATATCCGCGCTTGCTGCAGACACAACATCTTTTTTGGGGGGGTTCGTTGGGTAGGGGTACTCGGGAGGACATAAAGAAAATGCCTCTCATGCAGCCGACTGCATTTGGTTGGGGATGTGAATGGGGGAAGTACGGGCGCTGCAGAAGTGGTGGGTTCCCAATAATTAGGATTGGCAAATGCAGCAGGAAGGACATTATGGGCACGACGGGCCTGTGTTTGTCTTCTTCTTGGTGGCAGTGGGACACTACTTGTGCTTGCCACCTCACCAGCTTGAACTGCACTTATGGCACTCGCCATGTCACCAAGTGTTACTGCAGTGCTGGTTTGACTACGACCGGGGTGTACTAGGCCACTGGCGCTTGCCAGTTCACCAAAACGCTACAAAAAAACTGTTAGCGATCGCAGGGATCAGGCCTGACTCTGCGAACGCTGCAGTTATGCGTTTAGTGTTTTGTAAGTGACAGTGATCGATCGATACTGCACTTGGGTGGGCTGGGCCGGGCAGAGGGGCAAAACGCAGGTGCTAGCAGGTATCTGGGCTGATCCCACTAACACTGCGTTTTTGGAAACCCTAAACTGCTGGGGACGCTAGTATAGATCTGATCGGATCAGATATTGATCCGTTCAGATACTATACCATTAAGGGAGGCGTATGCTGCATGCGTGGGTGTTAGCGGTACTGGCGCTAATCTGACGCTGCCTGGGGCGACACATATCACCGCCGGGCGATCAGGGGGCTAAACCTTTATTTGGTAATAAACGACGGGTGCCCTGACACTATAAAAAATAAACGAACTAACCAGCGTCACCCGTAACAGTTATACGGTGATCACTGGTGAAAGGGTTAACTAGGGGGCAATCAAGGGGTTAAAACATTTATTAGATAGTATATGGGGGTCCCTGATGCTATAAAACGCTGACGGCGAACCTAAATATTTACCTCCCTAACTAGCGTAACCAGTGACACTAATACAGCAATCAGAAAAACGATCGCTTAGTGACACTGGCGACGGGTGATCAAGGGGTTAAAACTTTATTAGGGGGTTAGGGGGGTACCCTAGACCTAAAGGGGGCTAATACTAACTCCCCTACCACACTAACTGTCACAAACTGACACCATGCAGTAATCAGAAAAAAAAAACAAAAAAACAAAAACATTACAGTCTTCTCTCCTCGGTGCCGAAACGGAAAATACAGAGCCGAGGAGAGATGACATCATTTCCTTTGCTACTGTTTAGCATACAGCAGCAGTGGAATGATCTCATTGGCCAGCAGCGATCGCGAGGGGGGCCACAAATGGATGGTCTCCAACTCATCTCCGATCGCCGCTGGACAAACGCCGACCGCCTCGGCACTGGGGGGGTTCCGATCGGACCCCCCACCCGCGGGAGGCAGATCACGTACAGGTACATGATTCTGCCTGCCCGTGCTATTCTGCTGATGTATATCAGCGTGAGGCCGTCGGCAAGTGGTTAAGGGATTGCCCAGGCCCAGTTTTGAGGGCAGGGTTAAGACTTATTAATGTGGACAGAGTACCCCCTAAATTTAAGGATCTGGCCTGGTTGTGCTTCCATGGGAGGCTCTATGTTCGGGGCAATTTGAAATTCTGCAGTGGGATGGATCGTAACTGTCCTCGGGAGGAGTGTGCAGGTGAGGAGGAGACTATGGACCATTTTCTGCTTCATTGCCCTTTTAACATAGAGGTGTACAAACAGGTGGGGCGGGCCCTCTGTGTTCCTTTCCTCTCCAGGCTGGGTTATGCTGAGTGGGTGTATGGAGCAGTGTTTCTCAACTCCAGTCCTCAAGGCACCCCAGCAGGTCATGTTTTCAGAAATTTCCCTCAGATGAAACGGTTGTGGTAATTACTAAGGCAGTGAAAGTGATCTAATCACTTGTGCAAAATAATGGGAAGCCTGAAAACATGACCTGTTGGGGTGCCTTGAGGACTGGAGTTGAGAAACACTGGTATGGAGCATTCAATACTGGTGGGGTTTTTTGTTTGAATACACTTTTTTAGTTAGCCTAGTAGTCCGTTATTTCACTTGGAACGCACTGTGTCAGGTCTGCATTCGGCATAAAATCCTTCCTGTTGAGGTGGTGGTGTATGACATTTTGCATTAGGTGGAGAAGATTCGGGTACTTGAGAGAGACAAGCGGAGTCGGGGGGCTTGGTTGAAGGCGTGGAGGGGTTTCAAGTCTCCCTGACTGCCAGGAGTCTCTTTCCCGGGTGTGGCTGTCTGTCTCTTATCACCCTAGATTATTATTTTTTTAGATTCATTTTTGATAAATGGCTGCGTACATAGGTGATGGGTTGTGCCTCTTAGGTCCTCTCTGCTGCTTTATGTAAATGGTTTTCTAAAAATGTTTTGGTAGTGGATTATGTATATATTGTATATATTCTGAACATGGATGTGTATTTCTTGGATTTCTGTTGGAGTTTGTACTATGTTTTTTTTTTTTTACTTTTGTATAAAATTGGTTGCTTGATTCTTTTCAATAAAAGATCAATAGTGCCCCATCATTGGTATCAGTGGGAAGAATAGTGCCCCATCATTGGTATCAGTGGGAGGAATAGTGCCCCATCATTGGTATCAGTGGGAGGAATAGTGCCCCATCATTGGTGTCAGTGGGAGGAATAGTGCATCATCATTGGTGTCAGTGGGAGGAATGGTGTCCCATCAGTGGGAAAAATAGTGTCCTATCATTGGTGTCAGTGGGAGGAATAGTGCCCCATCATCTGTGTCAGTGGGAGGAATATTGCCCCATCATTGGTGTCAGTGGGAGGAATAGTGCCCCATCATTGGTGTCAGTGGGAGGAATAGTGCATCATCATTGGTGTCAGTGGGAGGAATGGTGTCAGTGGGAGGAATGGTGTCCCATCATTGATGTCAGTGGGAGGAATAGTGTCCCATCATTGGTGTCAGTGGGAGGAATAGTGTCCCATCATTGGTGTCAGTGGAAGGAATAGTGCCCCATCATTGGTGTCAGTGGGAGGAATAGTGCCCATTAATTGGTGACAGTGGGAGGAATAGTGCCCCATCATTGGCATCAGTGGGAGGAATAGTGCCCCATCATTGGTGTCAGTGGGAGGAATAGTGCCCCATAATTTGTGTCAGCGGGAGGAACAGTGTCCCAAGGGTCATATAAAGCCAAGCAAAGGGCCACATTTCAGAGACCACTGATTTTCATGTAGGTATTACTGTAATGTACAATATGTTTGAAACAGAAATGAATGTTCAGTTTTATAGAATCTACAAAGCTGGATGACTTAGAGCTCCATCTTTCTGATCCTAACCTTTTCAAGTGGACTCCCACCATGTTTTATGTAAGTCAAATTTTTTAAATTATTTTTTTTTCAAACAATAATAAAAAACATTAAGGCTGGGTTCACACTGCTGCAGTGCGAATTTAGCGCGATTTTGTTCCGATTGCGTTGCGAATTTGCATAGCGAATTCTATATGTGTTCTTGCGATTCTACTGCAAATTTTGCAGTCTATAGAGCTGAATTCGCATCGTACACGGATCAAATTCGCACAGGACCTTTTTTTCACGCAGGTTATATTCGCAACGCATCGATGTGAACGGCACTAATGTTAATCTATGAAATTTAAATGACTTGCGAATTCGAGCGATCGCAACGGCTCAAATTCGCAATAGAATTCGCAGCAGTGTGAACCTAGCCTTAAGCGGAACTTTTACCCATAACGAAGCGATAAAAAAATGTATCTTCTTTAACAAAAACAAAACATACATTCCACATTAATGATTATACTACCAAAATGACTATGTGCTGTAAATTGCCCCCCCCCCCCAGTATTGCTCCTGTTTCTGTTTCCCCAAGGCTGCCATTTTGTTGAAGCCCACATCAGTCACTCTCTTTATTATAAACTTTCCCCCCCCTCACTGGTCTCAAAAACTATTGGGGGAGATTTACTAAAACTGGAGCATTCAGAATCTGGTGCGGCTGTGCATAGGAGCCAATCAGCTTCTAATTTCAGCTTGTTCAATTAAGCTTTGACAAATAAAACCTGGAAGCTGATTGGTTTCTATGTAGAGCTGCACCATATTTTGCACTCTCCAGTTTTAGTAAACCTCCCCCTATACAGTATGTCACTTTTTCAATTAAAATATGTAAGTTTCCAGCCTTGATTGTATTTCTTGGCTCAGATAGAGAGGAAGGCTAACAGAAGCTTTACAGTGCTGAAATTCATTATTCATTCATTATTTAGCCTGCAGTTTTCCTGCCTGTGTAATTCTTACCTCCTTACTGCGGTGCAGCGGCGCGTTGCCTGAGCAGCTTCCTAGTTTTCTGAGCTTGTTTGTTTTAGCGTTTTGTGTACTCAGCATCTGACTTCCCGTGTACCGACCCCGGCTTCACCGTCCGTTTGTGCTTGTCTGCCACCTGCTCTGACCTCAGCTTGTTTCCCAGATCCTCTTTCTCTTGTCATTTGTACTCCTGTATATGAAAGTGGTCTTTGTATCGTCAGCTGGCCAAACCTGGGGGCCACAACCTGGTTCATACTGCATCTCCATCCCCACCATCAGGAGCCTGCTTCTTCAACAGGGCCCTGATGGGGGGTGGGGCTTAGACTCTGTGCCCTGGGGAACCATGGCATGGCATTATACAGGGGCTCACTACCACAGAGACCTGACAAGGAGAAAGGAAAGACTATCAGGAGATAAAATAAGACACCATCCTTGTAAGTTTAGCTCTTGTGTGTCCTCCTTTCAGCAGTGGACACAGCTGGTGAAAGAACGGGCCAGAGAGCTGCCCGTGGGGCGTGATCCTGGGAGGAGGTTATTTGACGTCCTCCCAGAACAACATTGTTCCCAGAGAAGGGGTTAAATAATAATTATAGATAAGAAAACTTTGTATTGTTATATAGCAGAGTGGATTTGATTTAAATCTTCATTTTTAAAGAGCAACTGTTATCTCTGACCCGCTGTTGGCTCCTCTTCTGACCCGCTGTTGGATCCTCTTCTTACCCGCTGTTGGCTCCTCATCTGACCTGCTGTTGGCTCCTCTTCTGTCCCGCTGTTGGCTTCTCCTCTTACCCGCTGTTGGCTCCTCCAGTGTTGGCTCCTCCTCTGACCCACTGTTGGCTCCTCCTCTGACCCACTGTTGGCTCCTCCTCTGACCCGCTGTTGGCTCCCCCTCTGACCCACTGTTGTCTCCCCCGCTGTTGGCTCCTCCTCTGACCCTCTGTTTGCTCCGCCTCTGACCCGCTGTTGGATCCTCCCCTGAACTGCTGTTGGCTCCTCCTCTGACCCGCTATTGTCTCACCGACAGTCCCATTCACTTTAATGGGACGGCTGGTGATGCGGCAGTGACACAACAAGGTGAGGGATGTGGCAGCAGCAGGTGATTGGACGCCCGCTAACAGGCGCTGCCATGATGAATCTGAAATGACAGGTGCTCTTTATATGTAAGGACTCATTCTTGCTGGTAATTAGAATCTTTAATAATTGCAAACAAAATGAAGGTTTCTTATTTAGAATAATAAGCTGTCAGGTTAGTAAAACAGCGATCATAACCGATTCAATCATACAGTTTGTAGTGTACATAGATTTGCACAACAATGGGATAAAGGATTATTCCTGAACATTGTGTTATCTCATTGTTACTGTGACATTGTGTGAATGCATCAATGCAGTGCATGTTATCTCAGCTTGCAGAGCTTGGATTCATTGAATGAGTTTACCAAAAATGTAAATATTGCAGAATAATACAGCCTCATGCTACATAACTAAGCTCCATTTTTATGCTAAATAAACTTTATTATTGTATTATTGTTATTAATGTATCTTAAATAGAAAACTATCTTTAGATAGATTGTTACTCCAAAAGCAGTTTTATTAAAATAAATTTGATAAAAATCAAGAAAATCGATTTTTAAATCAAAATTTTATATAAAACAAATCCTGATTTTCAAGATCTTGTAAAATTGCCTTTTAATTTGTGTATACAGAAGACATGTAAAATTTGTTGTTGAAAGAGAAGTATGGCCAAATCTTTTTTAGCCTTACTTCTCTTGTAGGTCACAAGGAATGCCTTTATTTTTGATCTCCTGTGATCCAGAATCAGACAAAACTGGGCTAAAGTCAGTTGATATTATAGAGCCCTCTTTAGGCTCTGGAAGGATCCCAAACATATTGTCGGCATCCACACAGAGGTTTGATCAGCAGCTGGATCAGCCTCTCAATCCACTGACTAGGGATGAGCTTCGAGTTCGAGTCAAACACATGTTCGACTCGAACATTGGCTGTTCGCAAGTTCGCCAAACAGCGAACAATTTGGGGTGTTTGCATCAAATTCGAAAGCCGCAGAGCACCCTTTAAAAGTCTGTGGGAGAAATCAAAAGTGCTAATTTTAAAGGCTTATATGCAAGTTATTGTCATAAAAAGTGTTTGGGGACCTGGGTCCTGCCCCAGGGGACATGGATCAATGCAAAAAAAGTTTTAAAAACAGCCATTTTTTCAGGAGCAGTGATTTTAATAATGCTTAAAGTCAAACAATAAAAGTGTAATATCCCTTTAAATTTCGTACCTGGGGGGTGTCTATAGTATGCCTGTAAAGGGGTGCATGTTTCCTGTGTTTTGAACAGTCTGACAGCAAAATGACATTTCAAAGGAAAAAAGCCATTTAAAACTACTCGCGGCTATTAATGAATTGCCGGTCCGACAATACACATAGAAGTTCATTGATAAAAACGGCATGGGAATTCCCCACAGGGGAACCCCGAACCAAAATTTAAAAAAAAAAATGACGTGGGGGTCCCCCTAAATTCCATACCAGGCCCTTCAGGTCTGGTATGGATATTAAGGGGAACCCCAGCCAAAATTTTTTTAAAAAATGACGTGGGGGTCACCCTAAATTCCATACCAGACCCTTCAGGTCTGGTATGGATTTTAAGGGGAACCCTGCGCCAAAAAAAAAAATGGCGTGGGGTCCCCCCAAAGATCCATACCAGACCCTTATCCAAGCATGCAACCTGGCAGGCTGCAGGAAAAGAGGGGGGGACAAGAGAGCGTCCCCCCTCATGAACCATACCAGGCCACATGCCCTCAACATTGGGAGGGTGCTTTGGGGTAGCCCCCCAAAACACCTTGTCCCCATGTTGATGAGGACAAGGGCCTCATCCCCACAACCCTGGCCGGTGGTTCTGGGGGTCTGCGGGCAGGGTGCTTATCAGAATCTGGAAGCCCCCTTTAACAAGGGGACCCCCAGATCCCGCCCCCCCCGTGTGAAATGGTAAGGGTACCCCTACCATTTCACTAGAAAACTGTCAAAAATGTTAAAAATGCCAAGAGACAGTTTTTGACAATTCCTTTATTTAAATGCTTCTTCTTTCTTCTATCTTCCTTCATCTTCTTCTTCTTCTTCTGGTTCTTCCTCTGGCGTTCTCGTCCAGCATCTCCTCTGCGGCGTCTTCTATGTTCTCCTTGGGCCGCTCCGCACCCATGGCATGGGGGGAGGCTCTCGCTCTTCTCTTCATCTTCTTCTCTTCATCTTCTTCTCTTCTTCATATTCTTCTTCATCTTCTTCATTTTCTTCTCTGGGCCGCTCCGCATCCATGCTGGCATGGAAGGAGGCTCCCGCTGTGTGACGGCGTCTCCTCTTCTGACGGTTCTTAAATAATGGGGGGTGGGGCCACCCGGTTACCCCGCCCCCCTCTGACACACGGGACATGACGGGACTTCCCTGTGGCATTCCCCGTGACATCACAGGAAAGTCCCGTCAAGTCACCGTGCATCGGAGGGGGTGGCCCCGCCCCCCATTATTTAAGAACCATCAGACGAGGAGATGCCGTCACACAGCGGGAGCCTCCCTCCATGCCAGCATGGATGCGGAGCGGCCCAGAGGAGAAGATGAAGAAGAGAAGAAGAGAAGAAAAGAAGAAGATGAAGAAGAGAAGAAGATGAAGAGAAGAGCGGGAGCCTCCCCCATGCCATGGGTGCGGAACAGCCCAAGGAGAAGAGGATAGAAGACTCCACGGAGGAGATGCTGGACGAGAACGCCGGAGGAAGAACCAGAAGAGCCAGAAGAAGAAGATGAAGGAAGATAGAAGAAAGAAGAAGCATTTAAATAAAGGAATTGTCAAAAACTGTCTCTTGTCATTTTTAACATTTTTGACAGTTTTTTTGTGAAATGGTAGGGGTATTTTTGTACCCCCTTACCATTTCACACGAGGGGGCCGGGATCTGAGGGTCCCCTTGTTAAAGGGGGCTTCCAGATTCCGATAAGCTGCCCGCCCACAGACCCCCACAACCACCGGCCAGGGTTGTGGGGATGAGGCCCTTGTCCTCATCAACATGGGGACAAGGTGTTTTGGGGGCTACCCCAAAGCACCCTCCCAATGTTGAGGGCATGTGGCCTGGTACAATTCAGGAGGGGGGCGCTCTCTCATCCCCCCTCTTTTCCTGTGGCCCGCCAGGTTGCATGCTCGGATAAGGGTCTGGTATGGATCTTTGGGGGGACCCCACACCGTTTTTTGTTTTTTTTTGGCACGGGGTTCCCCTTAAAATTGGGTCTGGTATGAAAATTAGGGGGACCCCCACGTCATTTTTTTTTTTATGTTGGCCGGGGTGCCCCTTAATATCCATACCAGACCTGAAGGGCCTGGTATGGAATTTAGGGGGGCCCCCACGTCATTTTTTTTTAAATTTTGGTTCGGGGTTCCCCTGTGGGGAATTCCCATGCAGTTTTTATCAATGAACTTCTATGTGTATTGTTGGACCGGCAATGCAATAGCCGCGAGTAGTTTTAAATGACTTTTTTCCTTTGAAATGTCATTTTGCTGTCAGACTGTTCTAAACACAGGAAACATGCGCCCCTTTACAGGCATACTATAGACACCCCCCAGCTACGAAATTTAAAGGGATATTACTCTTTTATTGTTTGACTTTAAGCATTATTAAAATCACTGCTCCTGAAAAAAAGGCTGTTTTTAAAACTTTTTTTTGCATTGATCCATGTTCCCTGGGTCAGGACCCAGGTCCCCAAACATTTTTTATGACAATAACTTGCATATAAGCCTTTAAAATTAGCACTTTTGATTATTCATGTTCGTGTCCCATAGACTTTAACGGTGTTCGCGTGTTCGAATGAACCTTTTTCCTGTTCGCATGTTCTGGTGCGAACCGAACAGGGGGGGGTGTTCGGCTCATCCCTAGCACTGACTAATGAACAGGGATGAGCTTTGAGTTTGACTCGAACATCGGCTGTTTGATCATTCGAAGAACGAACATTATGGGCGTTCACGCCAAATTCGAGTGGCGCGTCACGCCCCATAATGCACTGCGTAATCGCAGTGCATTGCTGGCTGATGATTGGCCAAGCGTGCACTATGACCCACATGCTTTGGCCAATCACAGCACCGTCAGCAAAGAGAGCCATAATTGGCCAAAGGCAGGGTGCCTTTGGCCAATTATGGCTCAGGGGTTTAAGTCCACGTCCCACACTATATAAGGCCGCCTGCACGTCGGCCTTGTGTAGTGTGTTGCTGGCGGAGGGAGAGATAGAGAGAGAGTGTCATTTCATTTACTTTGAGCAGGCAGTTTATTCAGTTAGCTCCAGTATATTTATACATCCCAACTTTGTGTGTGTGTATACACACACACACCAGTCTGACTGTAAATATATTAAATACACTGCATCTAACAATCAACTGCCTGCCTGAAGTATATTAGAAACAGTACAGCAGGAACGGTCTGCAGTGAGATCTAGCTAAATTGGATACACTCTGTATGTATGTATATATACAGTGGGGACGGAAAGTATTCAGACCGCCTTAAATTTTTCACTCTTTGTTATATTGCAGCCATTTGCTAAAATCATTTAAGTTCATTTTTTTCCTCATTATTGTACACACAGCACCCCATATTGTACACACAGCACCCCATATTGACAGAAAAACACAGAATTGTTGACATTTTTGCAGATTTATTAAAAAAGAAAAACTGAAATATCACATGGTCCTAAGTATTCAGACCCTTTGCTCAGTATTTAGTAGAAGCCCCTTTTGACCTAATAAAGCCATGAGTCTTTTTGGGAAAGATGCAACAAGTTTTTCACACCTGGATTTGGGGATCCTCTGCCATTCCTCCTTGCAGATCCTCTCCAGTTCTGTCAGGTTGGATGGTAAACATTGGTGGACAGCCATTTTTAGGTCTCTCCAGAGATGCTCAATTGGGTTTAAGTCAGGGCTCTGGCTGAACCATTCAAGAACAGTCACGGAGTTGTTGTGAAGCCACTCCTTCGTTATTTTAGCTGTGTGCTTAGGGTCATTGTCTTGTTGGAAGGTAAACCTTCGGCCCGGCTGAGGTCCTGAGCACTCTGGAGAAGGTTTTCGTCCAGGATATCCCTGTACTTGGCCGCATTAATCTTTCCCTCCATTGCAACCAGTCGTCCTGTCCCTGCAGCTGAAAAACACCCCCCACAGCATGATGCTGCCACCACCATGTTTCACGGTTGGGACTGTATTGGACAGGTGATGAGCAGTGCCTGGTTTTCTCCACACATACTGCTTAGAATTAAGGCCAAAAAGTTCTATCTTGGTCTCATCAGACCAGAGAATCTTATTTCTCATCATCTGGGAGTCCTTCAGGTATTTTTTTTAGCAAACTCCACGCGGGCTTTCATGTTTCTTGCACTGAGGAGAGGCTTCCGTCGGGCCACTCTGCCATAAAGCCCCGACTGGTGGAGGGCTGCAGTGATGGTTGACTTTCTACAACTTTCTCCCATCTCTCGACTGCATCTCTGGAGCTCAGTCACAGTGATCTTTGGATTCTTCTTTACCTCTCTCACCAAGGCTCTTCTCCCCTGATAGCTCAGTTTGGTCGGACGACCAGCTCTAGGAAGGGTTCTGGTCATCCCAAATGTCTTCATTTAAGGATTATGGAGGCCACTGTGCTCTTAGGAACCTTAAGTGCAGCAGAAATTTTTTTGTAACCTTGGTCAGATCTGTGCCTTGCCACAATTCTGTCTCTGAGCTCTTCAGGTAGTTCCTTTGACCTCATGATTCTCATTTGCTCTGACATGCACTGTGAGCTGTAAGGTCTTATATAGACAGGTGTGTGGCTTTCCTAACAAGTCCAATCAGTATAATCAAACACAGCTGGACTCAAATGAAGATGTAGAACCATCTCAAAGATGATCACAGGAAATGGACAGCACCTGAGTTAAATATATGAGTGTCACAGCAAAGGGTCTGAATACTTAGAACCATGTGATATTTCAGTTTCCTTTTTTAACCTCCCTGAAGGTATGATTATTTCAGATTTTAGGTGCTGAAAGCGGTACCATTATTTTGCACAGAAATTTGGCGTTTTATATTGTAGGCCTGTAATTCTTAGGAATAATTCACTTAAATCTGTCCAAACAAGAGTCTAGTAGACATCCCGGGTATGATAAAGTTTGAAAAACTAAACAAAAAATTATAATATAATAAATAACTATAAATAATTACAAAAAATAATAATATAATAATAATAAAAATTATTCAATAACGTAATCAAATCAAAAACACTGAAATTTGCTCATTTGCAGAATTGTCGCTTTCGTTACTTTTAGTGTTTGATGACGGATTTCCCCACAAATCACTATCGCTCAATTCTGCAAGTGATTCTAATTTATTATCGCTGTTTTCTAGCTGCTCTAAAGCCACTTTTGATGTAAAGGGACAGTTTTGGTTGCTATGGACAATCTCCAGTTTCCAGGCAGAAAGAACAGTATTTGTAATATAAAAGTGCATGCAGGACACTGGACAGACCACTGTGGACAAAGGGGATGTGTAATTATTTGATACAGTACTGTAATCTGTAAGATTACAGTATACTGTATCTGTACTGTGTGTTTCACTTTTTGAATTTGCCGCCCAACGCTCGCAGGGAACGGAGCTCGGCACTGTGAATCGAGCGAGACACAGCGGCTCGCCGATCACAGCGGAGAGACATCCCAGGATCCAGGGGACAAGGTAAGTAAACTCTTCCTGGATCCTGTGATGCGATCCCGAGTCTGGCTCGGGGATACCGCTTTTGGTATTGAAAATCCACCCCGAGCCAGACTCGGGAATACCGCTAGGGGGGTTAATAGATCTGCAAAAATGTCAACAATTCTGTGTTTTTCTGTCAATATGGGGTGCTGTGTGTACATTAATGAGGAAAAAAAATGAACTGAAATGATTTTAGCAAATAGCTGCAATATAACAAAGTGAAAAATGTAAGGGGGTCTGAATACTTTCTGTCCCCACTGTATATATACATACACAGTGTATCCAATTTAGCTAGATCTCACTGCAGACCATTCCTGCTGTACTGTTTCTAATATACTTCAGGCAGGTAGTTGATTGTTAGATGCAGTATATATATATATATATATATATATATATATATATATATATATATATATATGCAGTCAGACTGGTGTGTGTATATATCTCTATCTATCTATCTATCTATCTATCTATCTATCTATCTATCTATCTATCTATCTATCTATCTATCTATCTATCTATCTCTATATCTATATCTATATATATATCTATATATATAGATATAGATAGATCCACTGCATACAGTTTAGCTAGTTCTTACTGCAGATCGTTCCTGCTGTACTGTTTCTAACATACTTCAGGCAGGCAGGTAATTCAGTGATCTGCAGTGCATAAAGATATACATACAGTCTCCTACATATATATCCACTGCATTTTAGTCTAGCCAAGCCTATACCTGACTGCAGGCCATTCCTGGTGTAATTTTTCTAGTAAACTTCAGATGGTGTTTTGCTAATCCAGTTTTACAGCATGTCTGAAGGCCACCAAGAAAAGGCAGACGCTCACAGGCCACTAAAAGAGGGCAAGCAGGCTCTGTGTCTACAGCCAACAGTGCTGGTCGTGGACACGGTGCATCCTTAGCATGTGGCTGTGGGGCACACTTGTCCTTTTTTTCGACAGCTGGCCGTGTTGAGCTACAACATGCAGAAGAGTTGGTAGAGTGTTTTAATAAAACACTTTACAGACCCACGTTGCTTTTTTGTGTCCAGATACAGGCTTCATTCAAAGTCCCAAATCCCCCCTTTCTTTAGCTTTCAATTTGATGACATCACCCGGCTCCACCCAATGTGTTGTGTCACATTTTATATGACTTCTTCAGGGGTGGAGCAGGGTGACTCATGCATAAGTAGAGCTGTTTTGTTTGCAACTTTATAGTATATACATTTTCTATACTTAAATCTAAGGGATTGTCAAACAAATTGGGGGCTGTACACTTTCCTGGAGGACCTGTACCAAAGCAACAACTTTTTAAAAAATTCTGTTCAGTGGGGCGTGATTTTAATAATGTGAAACTAAAAATGAAGAATTTATTTAAATAACATGCTTGGTTGGGGAAGAGGGGGGGCCCGTTAACCTGCTTGTGAATTGGCACATCTGTTGGAGTACAAGTTTTCAAAAACAGACTCAAGAAACATCTATTCATCCCGGCCTAAAGAAATACCTGACAAATCCATCACTTCAGTAACCCCCAACACCAATTTAGAGTGAATCCCTGTGGAGAAAAGTGTTATAGAAATATTATTATTATTATTATTATTATTATTATTATTATTATTTATACAAACTACGACAGTAAAACTGGTATTTACAAAGTAGAAAATGCAGTTTAAATTGCCAGTAAATGACAGCTCCTGGGCACTTACATCTGTTTGTAAACAAATGGCAAGTCCTTCTCTTCATCTAAACCAGATTTTTATAAACCTTGATGAGGGTCTGGTATCCCAGAATGCAGTCTATCAGGAGTAAAAAGGGGAATAAGCATGCACCCTTCTACCTCCTGGACCATGCCAGGCCACATGCCCTCAAAATAGGGGGATACTTTGCCTGGGGGGACCACTCTCACATATTGATGAGGACAAGGTCCTCTTCTCCAAAAAACTAGCCAGCTAGTTGTGAGGGACTGCCAGCTGAGGGAACCTGGAAGCCCCCTTTATAAACATGGGGTCCTTGTATCCCATCCCTCAATGTGAATGACTAAGGGGTATGTAGTACCCCTACTGTTCTGTTCCAAATGCTGATTTATGCATTGACATACCTCTTTAGACCCAGTCTGTCTGGACAGTATGGTTAACTGCTTACTTGGCACCACCAATAGGCAGCTCCTTTGGTCGGGGGTCAGACTCAGAGACCAGTAGCTATAGCAGTAGAGAGGTTTGCACCGACTAGCAGGATAAGTACATGAGCATTTCACCTGGCACATGATGTGGGCCTGCCTGAGGCATGAGGTCTAAGCACTAACTACACCAGAGGTATGGGTTTTAGTGCATGTTAGTGCCAGGTAACAGTCCTAAGGATTGTTCCACCAGGAGGTGAGCAAGTCTGGGTTCTGGTGGCAGATTGAGCAGTTAAGGATCATGCAGAAGCATAGTCAGTAAACAAAACAATAGTCAGCAACAAGTGGTTACAGGTTGGGATTGAAAAAAAACATAGTTGAGAAGCAAGCCAGAGATTAACAACGAATGGTTGCAGGTTGAGATCAAGCAAAGTCAACAAACAAGCCAAAGGTCAATAACAAATGGTTGCAGGTACTTGAGGAACAAGCCAAAAGTCAGTAATGAGCAGTAGTGAACATACATACTTAGTACAATAATCTGGTAAGAAGAAAAGGCAGAGGCACGGCTGAAATCAGGAAGTTCAAGGGTGATCAAAGGGTTCAAGGTTCACTAGAAATGAGACACAAGGCCAGGTTGTCCAAGGAATAGTCCTGGGAGACGTCAGCGTATGACGAAACACATTTTGGGAGGAGTGGCATGCTGACATCATCATGTTGTATCTCTGCAGTGGACAGGTGTTCGCTAGCCGGCCGGCTTCTATTTACCTTTGATGTTTTTATTCGTGTAAGTGCAACCTTTTATTCGTTAAACAACTCTTAGTTACGTTTTACACTATGTGAGTTCCTCTTTATTTTTGGGTAAATGATTGGTCTACATCCGTGACTTTGAGCGATTGACCTTCCCTGGTGTTTTCTGTGGTTTGCCTCAACTCTCCACATACCCTGAAGTGCTGCTCCCAAACCTCCTGGATAAAGGCCCTGGCTTGGTTTATAGCCGCAAGCTCATACAGCTTGCTTTCTGGTAAGCTTGCACTTTATGTGGTAGAGGTGCACAAGTTTGTTCTGGTGTCGAGATGGACCATTCAAATTCACTTCCTTGTGGTTTTTGGACTAACTCCCCTTTTTTTGGTGTTAACTATACACCTATTTTTTCATTTATGGACTATTGTTTCTCTTTCTTCGTGTATTCAATGTTATTTGATTTCACTTATTTGTTTTAGTGCGGCTATACCAACTTCTACTTTCCAATAGTAACCTGATGCTGTTCGTCAAAACTCAGCAAAAATACAAATAGGTGGAACAGAACACCTACCACTGAGGCATGAGGCCTGATAGTCTCAAACTGATTTATGTACATTCTGCGGTTCGGCTGGAAGTTTTAGGTTGTGTTTCAGTCCTACTACTAGTAGTGCTAGATGGCCCCTCTGTCTACACCCCATCAGCTTCCCGCTACTGCAGGTGCCGACTCCTTCAAGGAGCACATTGAGCTCCAGACCTATATAGAAAAGAGCAGACCGGGGCCGCACACTAACAAAGACAACCATGAGACAGTGGATAGAATTCCGGCTTCAGCTCAGTCCCCCCACATAGATCAGCACAGCTCAAACATACCAGCTATGGGGGGAGGTATATATTTGACCAACATATATTTGACCAACATATATGACACCTGTATAATATTTCATTTTTTAATTTACTTTTTTAATCTCAAACCTGATGGTTTGTCCAGTGTTATGATTCTACTTTTTTTCTCCTCCAGAGGTATATAGAGTGCCTAATATGGATCAGTACCTCAGCTGTGTTGTATCCAGTGAGTGTCTTATGATCAGGGTGAAACGGGGGCCAATGGGAGGGTACTGAGCTGAAGCCGGAATCCTACCCACCGTTTCATGTCTTGTTTTTGTCAGCATGCAGCCCCAGTCTATATGTGTTTCAATCCCAGTTACAGTAGCATTTTCTTAGGTTGGTCCCTCTTCTTTGAGCTGACCTATAACTAATATCCAATAACAGTCATCTTGGGATGAAAAGTACGGAGGAACATGGAAAACTGAAACGCTTATATTTGCAGCAGAAGATACTTCTCCAAACACCCTCCAGTGCTGCTTATTAGCCTGAGCCTGTGGACCATTGTTATATGCTGAAGAGTCTGCAATCTGAACTTTGAACCTTTTCATTAGCACAGATCACATGACCCAGTGTCTAGGCTTGTGGTTGTGTGAAGAGCATGCACCTCACAGTCCCCATTGGCTGCTAATTTGTTGATAAGACTGTGTGCATGTAGAAGTGATCTAGGAGGAGGACCAAAGACCCGTTGACTAAAGGGGAGAAGTTAGACGGTTGGGTCATCCACAGAGGATATTGGCTCACTAAGATCTATATAATCCAGAGGAAATCCTGATTTTAAGTATTATTAAAGGCATCATTTTTTTAAATTAAAAGGAGGTTATACTTACCTCCTCTTTGGTGGCCCTCTGCTCATGCTCTCCTCCGGGTGCCCCCTTAGCAAACCAAGTGCAATGGAGGCACCTAACCGGACACTCTCCCAATCCAGACTGTGTACAACCATAGACACACTTAGCCCCAGTAGGCAACGTCCACACCCCCTACTCACAGGAGTTTGACTGACAGCAGCAGGAGCCTATGGCTGCCAATGCTCTGTGTCTCCTGTAAGATTGGGAAGAGAGGAGAGTGGTGCTGGAGCTGGGACAGAGCTGGATCAGTGAGAGGAGTCAGGATAGTGTTTAGAGATGTGGGAACAGTTAGTGGGGTGTTTTTTTTACCTTAATGCAGGGAATACATTAAGGTAAAACATTGTTAGACTTTAGAACCAATTTTAATGAACTACTCTCTTATATCTATTGATCATGTTTTTCTATTTTTTCAGGACACACTACCAAGAAATATGCAATGGGCCATCTCACTTCATCTCCAAGCTGTGAAAGAAATTGAGGATATCACATTCCGCAGTAGAAAAGGCAATGAGCGCAGCTATGGATGGTGGACTTGCCAGTGTGGATGGACTATCAGATCTTTCTGATGCTGAGCAACCTCATACTGTGAGGGATGGTACCAGAATTCAGGTGGAGGAGAAATCTTTTCAGGACACGCCACCAAGAAATATGCAATGGACCGTCTCACTTCATCTCCAAGCTGTGAAATGAAAGATGAGGATATCACAAGAGATCGTGCTGGAGAAAAGGCAATGAACTCACCTATGGATGGTGGACTTCCCAGTGTGGATGGACCATCAGATCCTTCTGATGCTGAGGAACCTCATACTGTGAGGGATGGTGCCAGAATTCAGGTGGAGGAGAAGTTTTCCTGTCCTGAATGTGGGGAAAGTTTTAGTTCTGAATAAAGTCTTACCGTACACCAGAGATCTCACACGGGTGGGAAGCCACATTCCTGTTCTAAATGTAGGAAAGGTTTTTCTCGTGCATCCCTTCTTTACAGACATCAGTATTCTCACACAAGGAAAAGACTGTATTCCTGTCCTGTGTGTAGGAAAATGTTTGCACAGAAATCAGAATTTGTTCTACATCAAAGCTCCCACCAAGGGAAACGGTCTAACTGCTGCCCTAAGTGCGGGAAATATTTTTCAAAGAAGTCCCATCTTTATAGACATCAGTGTTGTCACACAGGGAAAAAACTGTATTTCTGTCCTGAGTGTAGAAAAAGGTTTGCAAAGAAATCAGAACTTGTTCTACATCAAAGATCTCACAGAGGGAAAAAGTTGAATTGCTGCGGGAAATGTTTTTCACGTGTGTCCCATCTTTGCAGACATCAGAGAGTTCACACAGGGCAGAAGCCATATTACCGTAATGCGTGCGGGAAATCTTTTACATGGAAATCAAGCTTTGTTATACATCAGAGGTCTTACACAGGGCAGAAGCCGTATTCCTGCCCTTAGTGTGAGAAATCTTTTACACTGAAACCATACTTTGTTTTACATCAGGGGTCATACACAGGGGAGAAGCTGTATTTCTGTCCTGAGTGCGGGATTTTTTTTACACTAAAATCAAGCCCTGTTAGACATCAAAGATCTCACAATATGTGAGAAGCCGCATTTCTTCCCCGAGTGAGGGAATTGTTTTCCGCAGGTGTCCGATCTTCACAAACATCAGTAAGTGAACAAACAGAATGTTTTATATTAAAGAAATGTTGTTATGTTATAAATGTTACATTTTTATGTTATACAGTTAATATTATTCTTTAAAGAAATAAAACCTTAAAATTCCAACAGAACTCAGTTAAATTTATACCTCAGTTAACTGGGAAAAGCGGTATTGAGCCATACTGTGTCCGGTCACACAAATAGATCTTTCTTTTGGTGGTATTTAATCACCACTGGGGTTTTTTATTTTTTGCTAAACAAACAAAAAAAGACCAAAAATTGTGAGGTGGCACTGGTGGGCACTGATGAGGCTGCACTGATAGGTGGAACTGATGGAGACTAATAGTCAGCACAGAGAGGTGGCACTGATAGGTACTGGTATGTGGCACTGATAGGCAGCACTGATAAGTGACACTGATTGGCAGTACTGATTGGCACTGGTGGAAACTGATTGGCAGCACTGATGGGCACCGATAGGTGGCACTGATTAGCAGCACTGGTGGGCACTATGGGGACTGATGTCCCTCTAACAGAAGCTGCTTAACAGCTTTCTTCTATTCTTCACACTGACAGCGTGAGGAAAAAAAAAGCAGATTACCGACTCCTGTTTACTTCCATGATCATCTGTGATTGGCTGACAGCTGATCATGTGGTAAATGGGCCACTGTGAATGGCCCTTTACCCAAATCTGTGATGACCCGAGTCCCAGTGCGAGTATGGGAGGACGTCCATGGATGCCCTCCCGGCAAAGGAAGCCGGCGCTATCGCTTTCTTTTGACTAGCGCGGGCTCCAAGTATATTCTGTAATGACTTGTTTGAAAAAAGGTGTCTCTGGAAATGTGTTTTGAAATGTTGGCAACTATGGTAAAAGCAGATCAGGTGGTATTTATTAACTTAGTGACCACTAACCCGCAATGTACTGTGGACGAGCGGCCACTGTAGGCAAAGCAACATACCCATACGTCACTGCCTACTTCCGGGTTCAGTTAGTAAAACCAGCACACTTTACACACACATTACACATAGTTAGGCACATATTTAACTCCTTGATTTCCCTAGATGTTAACTCATTCCCAGGCGTTTCATTAGTACTGTGACAGTGTATAGTATTATCAGTGATCATTGTATTAGTGTCACTAGTGATATCAGTGTCAGTTCTTTCCAGTGTCAGTTAGTGTCAGTTTTCCCACCGCACTATCACATTCCTATTATAAGTTGTTGATCGTCACCATTACTAGTAGAAAAAAAAAATAATTCCAATATATATACCAGTGTTTCTCAACTCCAGTCCTCAAGGCACCCCAACAGGTCGTGTTTTCAGGATTTCCCTCAGATGAAACTGTGGTTGTGGCTGTGGTAATTACTAAGACTGTGAAACTGATCAAATCACCTTTGCAAAATAATGGTAAGCCTGAAAACATGACCTGTTGGGGTGCCTTGAGGACTGGAGTTGAGAAACACTTGTGTATATATACTGGATTTTTTTTTTTTGAGAAACACTGATATATAGCATAGTTTGTAGGTGCTATAATTTTCATGCAAACCAATCAATATATACGTATTGTGATTTCTTTTTTAATCAAAAACAAAAAGGCAGCATTTTGGCCAAAATTTATGAATAAATCTGATTTTTTTTTTAAATTATTGAATATGTTTTATAACAGAAAGCAAAAAAATATATATATATATATATTTTTTTTTGGTTTTCTCAATTTTTGGTCTTTTTTAATTTATGTCACAAAAAGATAGAAAAAAATGCAATGGTGATCTAATACCACCAAAAGAAATCTCTATTTATGTGAAAAAGAAATTATATAAATTTTGTTTGGGTGCAGTGTTGCATGCGCAATTATCAATTAAAGTAACACAGTGCTGAATAGCAAAAAATGGCCTGGTCATGAGAGGGGTAAAATCTTTTGGAGCTGAAGTTGTTCAAGGGCATCAAGAAGGTCCAGACTCCATCAGACCAATGCCTAACCTGATGACCTATTAAGAAGCCCACCAAGGCCTTCTCTGCTCCTCTCTGTGAATGTGAAGAGGGCATCTGATAGGGTACACTGGGGCTATCTACCCACTAACTAGGTTCATGCTAGGGTTTGGTATCAGCAAGGTTCAGCAAACATTACTAAAATTCTGGTGCCAAATCCAAACCCCAATAAAATCAAGGGGAACCAGATGTTAAAAAAACAGTAATGGCCAGTTTCTAGGTTAATAGGCAAGGGGTTATCAAACAAATGGAATTGGGGGCTGAGCACTAACCTGGGGCAGGAGTGTAGCTTAGGCAGGGCCACGGGGCCGTTGCCCTGAATGCAAAACTCATAGGGGTGCAAATTTTACATCCACAGGTCATATGTTAATACACACCCTACAGAGCTTCCACACCTCCCTCTCTTTTCCCCTGCTCTTTCGAACTGCACTGCATTCATCTTTTCTCTCCAGCTTGTCTGAGGGTCACAGTCATTTATCGGCCTCCTAGATCAGTGTCGCGCCTTCTGGATGACTTCTCTGCATGGCTACCCTATTTTCTCTCATCCAAAGTGCCTGCCATCATACTAGGTGACTTTAACATTCCAATCAATGTTAATAATGCTACCACTTCTAAACTACTCAACTTAACCTCCTCTTTTAACCTAACACAATGGACACAAACCACCACTCACTCCAACAGCAACACTCTCGACCTCGTATTCTCCCATCGCTGCACTCCCTGCAATCTCTCTAACGCACCCTTTCCTCTTTCTGATCACAACATTATCCATTTCACACTCTCCTTGTCTCCTACCTCCCATGCTGCCAACCCACAAACCACTACCCACAGGAACCTTCGCAACCTCAAACTTTCCCTTCTTCACTCTGCTACTGATGGCCTTTATGACAAAATCGCACCCCTGTTCTGCCTAGACCTAACCACTTCCATCTACTACACCACGTTGTTATCCTCCCTAGTCATACTTGCTCCTCTTTCTACACGCAGAACCAGGCCCCATCTGCCACAACCCTGGCAAACAGACGACACCAGAAGTCTCAAGAGACACAGTCGTGCTCTTGAGCGAGCATGGCGTAAATCTAAATCCCTGCAAGATTTTACCCTCTACAAATCTGCCCTTCTCAAATGCAACTCCTGCCTCCACACTGCTAAACAAACCTATTACAATACTCTCATCAAAACCTTCTCATCCAAACCTCATCAACTCTTTTCTACCCTTAATTCCTTACTTCACACCCTACTGCCCCCACCCACCAACTTGCTTACCGCTCAACATATTGCCAACCAATTCAATAGCAAAATCAACACAATTCGCAAGGAGATATCCAGCATTCAAATTCCTCCCCTACTCAACATATCAGGTCCAACACCACACTCAATACTCTCCTCCTTTTGCCCAGTTACCACAGATGAAGTTGATAAACTCCTCTCCATGGCCCACCTCACTACTTGTCCTCTGGATCCTGTCCCTTCTCAATTACTGTGACCACCTTCCCACTGTATCCTCAACTCCCTAACCCACATCTTCAACCTCTCCCTCTCCTCCGGCACCTTTCCTTCCACGCTCAAACATGCACTGGTTACCCCCATAATCAAAAAAACCTCACTAGACCCCACCTGTTTGAATAACTTAAGACCTATCTCCCTGCTCCCGTTTCCCTCCAAGCTCATCGAACGCCTTGTTCATGACCAAATGAGTTGCTACCTCATGGACAACAACCTTCTCGACCCCCTACAGTCTGGCTTTCGCCCACAACATTCTACTGAAACTGCCCTACTAAAACTCACAAATGACCTAATAACTGCCAAAACCAATGGCCACTACTCCATACTCATACTTTTAGACCTCTCTGCTGCCTTTGACACAATTGACCACCTGCTCCACCTCAGCAAACTACACTCCCTTGGCCTCCGTGATTCTGCATTATCCTGGTTCTCCTCCTACCTATCTCAGCACACTTTCAGTGTCACTTACAACTCCATCTCCTCCGCTCCCCTTCCTCTTTCTGTTGGGGTACCCCAAGGCTCCGTCCTTGAGCCTCTCCTTTGCTCACTCTATACCTCTTCCCTGGGCCAGTTGATAACCTCCCATGGCTTCCAATACCACCTCTATGCCGACGACACACAGATCTATCTCTCCACTCCTTAACTCGCCCCCTCGATCTCCTCACGGATCTCAAAACTTGCTGAATGACATATCGGTATGGATGTCACACCACTTCTTCAAACTTAATCTTTCTAAAACTGAGCTTGTTACATTTCCTCCTTCATGGTCCCCCTCCTGTGACTTCGCCATTAATATCAACAGCAAAACTATTGGTCCCTCCACACATGCCAGGGTCCTGGGTGTAATCCTTGACTCTGACCTCTCCTTCAGCCCCCATATCCAATCACTGGGTAAATCCTGCCGCCTTAACCTCCGAAACATCTCCAGAATTCCAACCTTCCTGACTAATGACACCACAAAGCAACTTATTCACTCCTTGATTATTTCCCGCCTTGACTACTGCAACTCTCTCCTTAATGGCCTACCCTTACGCAGGCTCCTCCCCCCTCCAGTCAATTATGAATGCTGCAGCTAGACTAATACACCTCACTAATCGATCCCTGACTGCTGCTCCTCTCTGCCAATCTCTTCACTGGCTTCCCCTCCCCCACCGTGTAAAATTCAAAATGCTAACCATAACATACAAGGCCATTCACAACATCGCCCCCATCTACATCACCAACCTCATCTGCAGATATAGCCCAAATCATCCCCTCCGCTCCTCCCAGGACCTCCCGCTCTCTAGCTCCCTTGTTACCTCCTCCCATGCTCGCCTTCAGGACTTCTCCAGAGCCTCTCCCATCCTCTGGAATTCCCTGCCCCAGTATGTTCGATCAGCCCCTAACCTGTCCACCTTTAGGAGATCCCTGAAAACTCATTTATTCAGGGAAGCCTATCCCACACCCACATAACTATCCCTGAGCCATCCCCATCAAATCATTCTTTGCAGCTATTACCTTTTGTACCACCACCCCCTCCCTTTAGAATGTAAGCTCTACGAGCAGGATCCTCCTTTACCTTTTGTATTGAACTGTAATTGTGTTGTCCCCCTTATACATTGTAAAGCTCTGCGTAAACTGTTGGCGCTATATAAATCTCGTATAATAATAATAATAATAATTAAGGTTAGTGAGGCTAGAAGTGTTTTGATTTTGCGTAATTTTTTTAAGGTATACTGAACTTGCCATCTGGAGTGTCTTGCAGGGGGTTCAACACTGCATTGAAATCCCCTCCAAGCACAATACAGCCATGGGAAAACTCTTATGCCGCGTACACACGGTCTGACTTTTCGACCGGACTGGTCCGACGGACGCCGACGGACCAAATCCGGTGGACAATCTGATCGTGTGTGGGCTCCCCCGGACCTTTAGCAAACTTTTCCAGTCGCAAATCTGACGGACTTTAGATTTGGAACATACTTCAAATCTTTACGTCGTAACTCCGCTGGACCCAGAAATCTGCTCGTCTGTATGCTAGTCCGACGGACAAAAACGGACGCTAGGGCAGCTATTGGCTACTGGCTATCAACTTCTATGTTTTAGTCCGGTGTACGAACCCGTCAGACTTTTGTGTGATCATATGTAGTTAAGTCCGTTCGTTAGAAAGTCCGCCAAAAGTCAGTCGAAAGTCTGTTGAAAGTCTGTTGGACGGGCTGTCGGACTTTTGTAGCCGAAAAGTCCGACCGTGTGTATGCAGCATTAAGCTCACCAATCATACGTTGGCAAAAAGTGACCTGGGCAGTGTTAGGGAAGTACACGTTTGCCAGTATGATTGGGGTTCCTGCCCATTGCTCTTTAATGAATAAATGTCTTCCTTCAGTGTCTGCCTGTTGTTGGGTGATGACGATGTCAGCGTTTTTATGTATTAGGGTGGAGACTCCCTTTGACTTGGTTGTAGGATTTGTTGCGTGGAAAGCATGTGGGTAGTGTTTGTCATGTAGTTTAGGTACTGTACCTGTTTTGAAGTGGGTCTCCTGGAGAAATATCACCGCCGGTTTTGTCTTGAAAAGTTCTCGTAGCAATGAGATTCGCTTCTATGGTGTATTTAAACCCCTGATGTTATGAGAGATCACAAAAGAATGTTTATTGAGCAAAGAATATGACATGGTTAATACAATCAGTATCATAGCCTGTTTATCTATTAAGTTGTCTTAAGCACCCCGAAAGTCAGAGAGGAGAATAGAGGAAGGAGAAGAAGAGATAGTGTAGAAGTGTTCCAGTAACTCTCAAGTGGAGTGTCACTTAGGCTGAGCCTATAGGTAAGATATCTCCCAATGTCAATTTTAGGGGAGAAGCGAAGTGAGATTCTGTTTGGCGTTAAACCAACCAGAATTCACAGTTGAGTGCAATGGGGGATTGTTGCTACAGGAATGGTGTAAGCAACTATACCCAAAAATCTTTTGTATGAAACTTGTTGTAATAAAATAAATCTGAGGGAAGCCTCCCGCGGCTCATAATAACGATTATAAACAATAACTATTCATGTACCCCTTCCAGCCATTAGGGTAGTAACATGAAATTTAACATGAAAGTTGCTACCATGTTAAACGATGGTTGCATTTAATAAGCTATGACCCACCAGAAAGTCTGTTGAATCTGTATTTAGCAGTTATAGCTATTGGTTAACATATTAGAATTTAAAACAATAAAATACATATTTTTCTTTTTCAAAACATCAGCAATTGTATGGCCTGTTAGTGCCATATGAACTTGAAAGCTGCACAAATTATTTATTAATACCATACAGTAAATGTATCAGAGTCCATCCCCTATAGTGAAGTATTGAGTGCACCCTCATCGGGTGTTCCCAATGTTGCATATCCAGGGTCAATTTGATGGATGTTGAGGCCCGATCGTGGCAAAACATGTGTGCCATCTGCAGATCTAGTCAATGAGAGGTACCATCTTTAATGCATCTTTTAGGGTATGCCCCCCAAATATCTTGTTTATTGTATGGATTCTGACCAAATCCCTTTGGGTGAGGAGCACCCTACTCCCTCATTAGTACCTCTCATTAGTGTCCAGTTGTGTCATGGGTGGAGACCTCAAGATTCTCCCATTTTAGAAGAGTATATTGCTCTCATGTTTTAGAGAAGCAGGATCTGCCAATCTATGGATAGTGTAGGACCCACTAATCATGGGGTACTTTGTTGCAGTAAGTGGGCTTAGCACCATATAGCAATATGGTGTGACCAAATCCCCATATTTTTTTATAATGTTTTTTGAAAATGTTTAGGTGTTTTAAACTAGCCTTGCTGGAGGTAAATGTCTTTTTTGCATGTGTGCACTGTAATATTTTCTTCTACTGTACGGTCTTATGGCTGCACCATCTTTAATGCATCTTTTAGGGTGTGCCCCCCAAATATCTTGTTTGTTCGTTAGTGTTACTAGGTCTCTGGTGTGAATGGGGAGCGGGTTTGTTAAATTTGGTGTTATCGCTCTCACTCTCTCATACTGGTCACTGGAATTTCAACATGGTACTTAATTCAAAAAAACTCTCTGAGGATTTGAAAAAAAGAATTGTTGCTCCACATACAGATGGCCTAGGCTATAAGAAGATTGCCAAGACCCTGAAACTGAACTGCAGCATGGTGCCAAGACCATACAGCGGTATAACAGGACAGGTTCCACTCAGAACAGACCTCGCCATGGTCGACCTAAAAAGTTGAGGTCACATGCTCAGCGTCATATCCAGAGGTTGTCTTTGGGAAATAGACGTATGAGTGCTGCCAGCATTGCTGCAGAGGTTGAAGGGGTGGGGGGGTCAGCCTGTCAGTGCTCAGACCATACTCTGCACACTGCATCAAATTGGTGTGCATGACTGTCGTCCCAGAAGGAAGCCTCTTCTAAAGATGATGGACAAGAAAGCCTGCAAACAGTTTGCTCAAGACCAGCAGACTAAGGACATGGATTACTGGAACGATGTCCTGTGGTCTGATGAGTACAAGATAAACTTATTTGGTTCAGATGGTGTCAGGAGAGTGTGGCATCAACCAGGTGAGGGGTACAAAGATAAGTGTGTCTTGCCTACAGTCAAGCATGGTGGTGGGAGTGTCATGGTCTGGGGCTGCATGAGTACTGCCGGCACTGGGGAGCTACAATTCATTGAAGGAACCATGAATGTCAACATGTACTGTGACATACTGAAGCAGAGCACGATTCCCTCCCTTCAGAGACTGGGCCACAGGGCAGTATTCCAACATGATAATGACCCAAAACACACCTCCAAGACAACCACTGCCTTGCTAAAGAAGCTGAGGGTAAAGGTGCTGGACTGGCCAAGCATGTCTCCAGACCTAAAACCTATTGAGCATCTGTGGGGCATCCTCAAACCGCAGGTGGAGGAGTGAAAGGTCTCTAACATCCACCAGCTGGATGAAGCGCAGGTGAACTCCATGCCCAAGAGGGTTAAGGCAGTGATGGAAAACAATGGTGATCACACAAATTATTGACACTTTGGCCCCAATTTGGACATTTCTTCTTAGGGGTGTACTCACTTTTGTTGCCAACGGTTTAGACATTAATGGCTGTGTGTTGAGTTATTTTGAGGGGACAGCAAATTTGCACTGTTATACAAGATGTACACTAACTACTTTGCATTGTAGCAAAGTGTCAGTTCTTCAATTTTATCACATGAAAAGATATAATAAAATATTTACAAAAATGTGAGGGGTGTACTTGTGACAGACCTAGCCAGAACAGAGGCTGTTAGAGAGGACTGTATGCAAGCCTGTTGCCTTTTGATTATGGGCCCTGGATTTTCAATGGAACAATACTCTTTGTGAGGTGAATGAGAAATCCAGGCTGAACTGTACTAATCGGACTCAGTCGTGTATATATGTATATATTGTATGGGGACTCCTTACTGTAGATTTGTGTCCCTGAAGAGGGAGGGGGGATTCCTCCAGCAGCCCCCTGCTGATAAGACTGATTCATTCTGTTGGGACACATCCTGTGAGGAGATGCTGGTGTCATCAATTCCAACTACCTGTGTTTATGTTAATTGAATGAGCTGATCACATTGTCCTCTATACAATGTAGGAGACGGGACGACTGCTATTGTGTTGATATAACTGTGTGAAGCTCGGTGACCACAAGTCTGGGCGAAAGGTCATGTCTCAGTCACCTAGGCTGTATAAAGGATTAGATAATTAGCTCATGTTAATTAGGTTACAGTTCTATTGTTAGAGGAGGTTCCAACGGCATATAAAGTCTTGTAATTTTGATTCTAAATAAAGTGAGTTCTTGGTAGCAGCAAGCAAGTGTCGCCTTGTGTTGTGCTCAGAGAGCTTGGGATATCTGTATACAGACTGGGAGGAAGTGGTATATGACGGAAGCACTCAAGCGGAGTGTGGGACGTTCTGTGACAGTACTCATTTTTGTGAGATAGTGTAGGTACATAATTATTTGGACACAGGCACAATGTTAATTTCTTTTAGGTATTTGCCAACGCATATTCAAGCTATAGTTATATAATGGATATGGGCTGAAAGTGCACAAACAGGTTTAATTTGAGGGTATATACATCCAAATCGGAGGAAGGGTTTAGGAGTTACAGCTTTTAAGAATAGCCAACCCCCCTTTTTCCATAGACCAAAAGCAACTGGACAATTGAATCAAAAGCTGTTTCATGGCCTAGGGTGGGCTACTCCTTTGTTATTTCTTCATCAATTAAGCAGGTAAAAGGTCTGGAGTTTATTCTAATGCCCCATACACACGGCCGGACTTTGTTCGGACATTCCGACAACAAAATCCTAGGATTTTTTCCGACGGATGTTGGCTCAAACTTGTCTTGCATACACACGGTCACACAAAGTTGTCGGAAAATCCGATCGTTCTAAACGCGGTGACGTAAAACACGTACGTCGGGACGATAAACGGGGCAGTGGCCAATAGCTTTCATCTCTTTATTTATTCTGAGCATGCGTGGCAACTTGTCCATCGGATTTGTGTACACAAGATCGGAATTTCCGACAACGGATTTTGTTGTGGGAAAATTTTATATCCTGCTCTCAAACTTTGTGTGTCGGAAATTCCTATGGAAAATGTGTGATGGAGCCTACACACGGTCAGAATTTCCGACAACAAGGTCCTATCACACATTTTCTGTCTGAAAATCTGACCGTGTGTACGAGGCATAAGTGTGGTATTTGCATTTGGAATCTATTGCTGTGAACCTACATTATCTGTTCAAAGGAGCTGTCCATGCAAGTGAAACAGGCAATTGTAAGGCTTCAAAAATCCACCAGAGCGATAGCAGCAACATTAGGAGTGGCCAAATCAACAGTTTGGTACATTCTGAGGAAAGAAGAACGCACTGATATCAGCAACATAAAAAGGCCTGGATGTTCACAGAAGACAACAGTGGTGGATGATCGCAGGATCCTCTCTATGGTAAAGAAAAACCCATTCACAACATCCAGACAAGTGAAGGACACTCTCCAGGAGGTGGGAGTATCATTGTCAAAGTCTACAATCAAGAGAAGACTTCACAAGAGCAAATAATACAGAGGGTTCACCAGAAGGTGCAAACCATTCATAAGCCTGAAGAATAGAAAAGCCAGATTAGACTTTGCCAAAAATCATCTAAAAAAAGACGGACCAGTTCTGAAAAAGCATTCTTTGGACGGATTAAACTAAGATTAATCTGAAACAAAAAGAAGGGGGGGGGGGCTTAATGAGCTACACCTCTGTACAAATGTGTGGGGGGAAATTACTTCCAGTTAAATCCACAGCTAGAACACCCATCTACGTTCAATTAAGAACTACTGACTCCTTGATAAGTATTGGAAAATCTGGACAACATGGTTTAAAGGTAACTGATATTAGAAACTACTAAATAAATCATTTTACTCTAACTACATCCACTATGTTCGCATGGTGGTCGGACCCTAGACAAATTTCCCTCCCTTCCCCTTCCTCCCTCCCTACCCCCACCTTTCTTATTCTCTTACGTTATTTCTTTATATATTTTATACTTTTCTAGTTATACATCTTATCCAACTATGGATACCGTGTTACTCAGTTATATGTACACCATAGAAGTTAATACACCCTTGCGGGACCACTGTTTTTATAGTACTTTTAAGGTTAAATTGTCTAAACAAGACCCCTGTACTATTTCTTTAATGTACTATTGTAAAGCTCAATGGTGTAATGCTGCATTTCGTGTATAACATGTAAAACTCAATAAAAATCATTAAAAAAAAAAAAGAACTATTGACTCCTTTAGACTATAAGCAGCATATAATAAAAAGAGGAAGAGCTCCTCAAGAGACTCATCAATGAGGAGTAAGCTGGTTTAAGAAAAAGTACAAATTGCTTTATTACATATGTTAGAAGAGTATGAGGGATGAACGTGAGGCAATTATGACCCTACAAAGGTATCATCCCATATAAAACCAAATGAGAACAAATATGGAGTGGGACTTTACATGTACTTTGCATGGTCTAATAAAAATACATACCAAATAGGCTTAAAAAATAAACAAATCTTTAATTTCCATTTACAAATGGTTAGCTTTAAAAAAGTTGAATACAACTGGTTAAACCCACAGTTAAGGTAAGTAAATCCTGGATGTGCTGGTCCTGGCTGAAGAATGAAGAAAACTTGCCTACTTGTTTCGCGGGGAGTCCCGCTTCATCAAGGTCTTAGATTGGAGCACAAATTATGTACATATACTGTGTAGTTTTTGTTAGCCGATCCGGTGGAGGAGAAGCCTGGGGAGCCGTGGGGATTAACTCCCCTACCCCCCCCAAAGAAAAAACAGACTCCTTAAATGATCAAAAGGGACTAGAACTGGGTCAAAAGAGTGTCCCAAGTTACAAGAGGCACAATTAAAGAGTGAATCAAGCCACACGTAAGCTTTTACTTATCCTTGCAGCATAGATGGAACCGTGGAAAAATCTATATTAAATGGCTTACTGGGTGTGAATACTTCCTCCGTCTGTGTCTGAATCAAAGAAACATCTGTGATGATAATGACAAGCTGACATGTTTCACTAGTCAAGTCAGTTTCTTCAGAGCTCTGAAGAAACTAGCTTGACTAGTGAAACATGTCAGCTTGTCATTATCATCACAGACGGTGTGATGCTTTGATTCAGACTATGCCCACTTGACTTGCCTTACATGCTCCAACTACCAAGCAAGGATTTCAGCTGACATAACAGGAGGAGTGTGGAAGTGGTGACTGACCTGCTGTGGAGACAGATCCCGGAGTTAATGTCAGGGCTGGGCTCAGCCCTTTCTTCTCTGAGCTGGCCGCTCAGCTGTCGGCTAATTGCCATCTCCTATCTCTCCACAGTTATGCCCTGTACACATGGTCGGACATTCCGACAACAAAATCCATCAGATTTTTTCCAACGGATGTTGTCTCAAACCTGTCTTGCATACACACGGTCGCACAATGTTGTCGGAAATTCCGATCGTCAAGAATGCGGTGACATACAACATGTACGACGGGACCATAAAGAGGAAGTTCAATAGCCAGTAGCCAATAGCTTCTGTCTCGTAATTTATTCTGAACATGCGTGGCACTTTGTGCATCGGAATTGTCTACACACGATCTTACGCGATCAGATTTTGTTGTAAAAAAATTTTAGATCCAGATCTCAAACTTTGTGTGTCGGAAATTCCGATGGAAAAAGTCTGATGGAGCCCACACACGGTGGGAATTTCCGACAACACGCTCCGATCGCACATTTTCCGTCGGAAAGTCTGACCATGTGTACAGGGCATTACTCAGATATTGATGATTTCCTGCTCGTCAGTCCTGCCTACTTAAGCCATTCAAGAGAGACTCCACCGCACAAGTAGATCCAGACCAGAATAAATGAATCCTTTACCTCCAGGAAAGAGCCCCAGGTGCTGGCTAATGCTGAAACAGGCAGGAAATGTACGAAAAGTTCTGGACAGCCTCACACCAGGAGAAATTTCATGTGTCTTTATTAAAGAAACTGGATCATGAAGTACACAAGACACCACAGCAAGAAAGTACAGGAAAACAGCTGACGCGTTTCATACTTATGCTAAGTGCTTACTCATAGCTGTGTTCATGTTTAAAGACTTGCTTTGCTGACATCCCTTCTGGCTCCAGATCCTGCTTGCTGTTCCACTACATTGATTTCTGGCTTGGCTGACTATCCGTTCCGGTTGCTGAACTTTGGCTATGTTTTGACTATGTTTGTTCTTTTTACTTTTCTTATTAAACAAGTGTGATTTAATTGTACTTCTGTCTCGGTCTGATTTCATGGTTTCTGACAGTTAACCGGTGGATCTTTGGGTGCCAACATGGACTGGTGAGATTTATTGGGCTATCTACTTGTACCTGCTTCAATCCAACACCATCCCATCTTCCTGTGATACATTACTTCCATCTGCGGAAATCCACTGCCTGTCTGCTTTCATATGTACCAGCTTGACTTTACAGTATTTCGCACTGAGTTTGCTGCCTTCAATGTGATCTTTATTGAAATCTGGCTGAGGATCTAACCCCGTAACTTTTACCTGCTTCCCTATCAAGCTATGTCCCTTCTTTTTCACACATTTCCCCAAAGTTGCTGCATAACTACATCTCCGATTCCTGGACTGTGTTATCACTATACTGACAGGTTCACTGTCCTAGTGCCAAACTGAACCAGGGACTGGCTGTTCATTTTTCATTCACCAGCGATATTTCCTTTATTGGATATCTGATGTGTGATAGTGTGTGTGTGAGCATGAAGGCTTGAGCAGGGTGGTTGCAAGTCTGTTACTGACAATGTTGTCAATTTTTATTATGAAATGGTGAAGGTAATTGTGTTTTTTTGTATGACTATGTAATATAGCAATTTGTACTTTTTCTTAAACCCGCTTACTCATCATTGATGAGTCTCTTGAGGAGATCTTCCTCCTTTTATTATAAGATTAATCTGTACTAGAATGATGGGAAGAAAAAAGTGTGGAGAAGGCTCAGAACAGCTCATGATCCAAAGCACACAACATCATCTGTGGTCACATGGTGGAGCTTGCAGTGTGATGACATGGGCATGTATGGCTTCCAGTGGCACTGGGTCATTGGTGTTTATTGATGATTTGACAGAAGCAGCCAGATTCATTCTGCAGTGTTTAGAGATGTACTGTCAGCCCAGATTCAGCCAAATGCAGCAACGCTGATTGGACGGCGCTTCACAGTACAGATGGACAATGATCCAAAACACACTGCAAAAGCAACCCAGGAGCTTTTGAAGGAAAAGAAGTGGAATATTCTACAATAAACAAAAAATTACAATAATGTTGCGCTACTATAAAGAAAAAATAAGATGACATATATAGCAGCCAGCATCAACAATGTAGTAACAGTGTGGGAAATAGTAGAATAAAAATGCAGCGCTAAACACAAATAACCATATTAAGTGATTCCCAAGTATGTAACAAATTTAAGTGCAAAGTGATGGCGTGATAACCATATGTGGGGAGAAATTGATTCTCATAAATAACAGTGGAATATTCCAGTCCAAGACCATAGGAATAACCAACTGAGTGGACATTACGGTCACATAAATGGGGTCTTTTCATTCTTTTGCATGCCCCCACATTGGCTGAGTGAAAGGTGTATTTTTCCATCATACATCTGCCGGGGAGGTTTCCATACCCAGACTCGGAACATCCGATTTCTCCAGATCGTCTACGATTGCTATTAGGGATCCAGTGGAATCTGCCACACACGCTTCTCCACCAAGCATCCATTCGGATCGGTTGATCCACAAGCTTGTATGACACCTAGCCATACGGCAAACATGTCCATCAGTTCCGGTAAGAGTATTTGCTCCTTCTATCTCCATCTGTGGATATTGAGCACCGGAACACTGCCCCTATGATCTGCTTGGCACCTATGATCATCTTTTCATCCATTTATAACACACATTGTTCACATTGTCAGGACATTTATGTGACCATAATGTCCACCTAGTTGGATAATCTTATGGTCTTGAACTGAAATATTCCACTGTTATTTATGAGAATCACTTTCTCCCCATATATGGTTATCACGCCACCACTTTGCACTTAATATTGTTACATACTTGGGAATCACCTAATATGGTTATTTGTGTTAGCACTGCATTTTTATTCTACTAGAATATTCTACAATGGCCGAGTCAACCACCTGATCTCAACCCAATTGAGCATTTCACTTGCTGAAGGCAAAGCTAAAGGTAGAAAGAGCCACAAACAAAGAACAACTGAAGACAGCTGAAGTTAGAGCCTGGCAAAGCATCAGAAAGGAGGAAAGCCAGTCTTTGGTGATGTCCATTGGTTCCAGACTTCAGGCAGTCATTGCCAGTAAGGGATTCTCAACTAAATATTAAAAATTACATTTTATTTATGAATATGTTCATTTGTCCAATTACATTTGAGGCCCTGAAAATGGGGGGACTGTGTATAAAAATGGCTGCTGTTCCTAAAATTTGTACTTGATATTTATGTTCAACCCCTTGAATTAAAGCTAAAAGTCTGCACTTCAAATTCATTTGGGTTGTTTTAATTTTATTCTAGTGGCATACAGAGCCAAAAGTATGGAAATTGTGCCTGTGTCCAAATATATATGGACCTAACTGTATGAATGACACCAAAAAACTACATGATCAATGCACCTTTTATAGTGAAGGCGCTGGTGCATACATAATTCCCAATTAATGGCCGTTCTTACTCTTCTAATCAGAGTTCAGGCTGGGTTTTATGCAAACTTTAAAATTTGGGTCACATAAATTTCCACATAATTTCACCGGGACTGCAAATCTTGAACCTGCAGTTTTCTCTGTGAACATGCAAGAGACGTTAATCCACACCTAACCCCTGGCCATGAGGCTGAGAAATACTTGAATCTTACATAGACCATGACAGCAGCATGTGAGTAGGACAGCAGATTACCCCTGGAGAAGAATGGGAGGAAGAGGACCTTTCATACAAGCATATTTAAGGAGCCAGGAACTCAGCACACGGATCTCATCAAAAAAAGTCCTTGGGATGTAAATCACTTTCTGCTGGTTTCACTGTTCACCATCTACAAGACAGAGAAATGTGGATTGTGGTTGGATTGACACACCAGATTACATGATGTTTTTCTCCAAAAAAAGCAGAGGAAACACATCTTGTGGTACAAAATCTTCTTCCTCTTTGAGTTCTTTATAACCTTCATTCTTCCCACACAGACCTCAAACCGGACTGCAATGATGTGCCACCTCCGGGTCTTCCTCCTATGGGCTCTTCTCTGTCCAGGAACAGGTATGTAAGAACATTATAAAAATGGTATTAATACAGTATTATTATCAGAGTACATATCATAGATACCCTGACTGCAGCAATGTGTCCCCTCTGGGTCCTCCTTCTGTGGTCTCTTCTCTGTCCAGACAGAAGAATGGATACAACTCTGATGAATGGAGGAGGATGGAAGGTGACAATGTTATACACAGATGGACAGTTTTATCCGCTCCTGCAGGGTGCTGCTCATTTCTTTAGTAGGAAAGCTCTTATATTTGGAGCTCTTCTATCCCCCGGCTATTCTGAGGATAGGACTAACAAACCTTCTTTTACATGGCTCCCCATCCATGGGGCTTTTAGATGGGACTTTAGTCCATGCAGATATTAAATGTTATGTAGGACAAGAAAACATATGAAGTCTGGAGATACAATGGAAATTTCAGTAAATCCAGCAATTTGTGAATTGTAGCAGGAAAATGTTTAGTGGATCCCATGTAGGAAATGTGAGATGTAATATGTGGGATGTACTGGGCCACCCATGAGGATAGGAAGAGATGAACAGAATTGTGTAGGACAAAAGGGACATCCTAATACATTCAATGTAAAAATGGCTTAATGTAGCTTAATGTGTAATAAAGTACCTAAACCTCAATCAATTGCCTTGAAACTTTGCACAAACTAAGTGTTCGCCCTACCAAACACCTTGATAACACCTTGCTCCCCTCCAAATGCGTCTCCTGCAGGAGGACAATATGTGGTTTGGCCACTTTTAGATAAGTAAACATAGCCGCCCTTTTAACTTTGTCATTGAGGCCCTGGACATTCCAGGACAGTACTGTAAACGACATAATAATGAATTAAAAAGCACATTAATAAACCCGGGAGAACAGAGGTAGGCACGCAGCCTAGTCCTAATGCTTCAGTGAAGCTGCAAAGAAATACATAGTTAGTGTAATGTAGTTGTGGAATATCCCCACACTGTGGCACCTGGAAACCTGAAAAACATACCCTGCTGTAATACCTAATGACAAAAGAAAACAACAACCTGGCATTCAACTTATACCCAAAACCCATAGCAACTGTCATTGCAAAGTAAATTGATTGAATATGCTGCGCTAAAAAATTATATAGATTGTAGTGTACACTGAAGCTATGTAAAATTAATCAAATTAATATAATTAATAAATGGATATGATATACAAAGAAAACCAATTTAAAGTGCCTTGTGGATAACAGTGTTTAAAACCATAAACATAAACAAATAATATATAGGAAAAGTGCTCCTGTGGAATATATAATGTCCAAATATGTGGTAAATGACCGTGCTGAAAATAAACAACACTGCAGGCGATATGTGATTCAGGTCATAAAATAAAGTGCTCATGTGCATATAAATCGCATCCAAATCGCATCTGACTGCGTCTATAGTAATGTGATAAAAGTTTTTGTAATTCAAGAACAATAAAAAATGTGATCCAAGACATGCTGGGGTGTCTTCACTCAGGTGCCCCCCTTAGGTAGTAAACGCTCACCTTAGAGCGTGCGACTTTGTGATTAAGCTAAGTCAAAGCACGCATGTGAACCACCTCTGGGCTCTTTAAACTGTCAGGCTCCTGGGTTTCTCAGCATAGTCATCCGGGATATATGAAAGGAAAAACTCGATGTGCAATGACGTTTTAAACAATTTATTTCACTAAAGCAAAGATTCCCATTTGGGGTACTCACATCTAACAGGTTTGTCAGTGCACCATTCTATGATGTAGCAGATTATACCAGGGGGGTATCGGGATGATATGAGCGTCCTCCTTAGCCTACAAGATGTCTAGTCGTGCCGTCCTGACCCCTCCCGGATGGCATGACAGAACATCTTGTAGGCTAAGGAGGACACTCATATCATCCCAATACCACCCTGGTATAATCTGCTACATGTTCATCATAGAATGGTGCACTGACGAACATGATAGATGTGAGTACCCCAGATGGGGATCTTTGCTTTAGTAAATAGTTTAAAATGTCATTGCACTATCGAGTTTTTCCTTTCATATATCCCGGATGACTATGCTGAGGAACCCAGGAGCCTGACAGTTTAAAGGGCCCAGAGGTGGTTCACATGCGTGCTTTGACTTAGCTTAATCGCAAAGTCGCACGCTCTAAGGTGAGCGTTTACTACCTAATGGGGGGCACCTGAGTGAAGACACCCCAGCACGTCTTGGATGACATTTTTTATTGTTCTTGAATTACACAAACTTTTATCACGTTGCTAAAGACGCAGTCAGATGTGATTTGGATGCGATTTATATGCACATGAGCACTTTATTTTATGACCTGAATCACATATCCCCTGCAGTGTTGTTTATTTTCAGCACGGTCATTTACCACATATTTGGACATTATATATTCCACAGGAGCACTTTTCCTATATATTATTTGTTTATGTTTATGGTTTTAAACACTGTTATCCACAAGGCACTTTAAATTGGTTTTGTGTGTATTTCGTATCCATTTATTAATTACATTAATTTGATTAATTTTACATAGCTTTAGTGTACACTACAATCTTTATAATTTTTTAGCTCAGCGTATTCAATCAATTTATTTATCTTTGCACGATATATGTGACGTTTTCAGCGCTAGCAGCTTTTAGATAATTTATTCATCTTTCACAATACATGTGACAGGCTCAATACCAATATTCTTTGAGTAATTTAATCCACTTTAAGCATCTAGACAGTGGTGGCTCGCAGGATTTCTTTCTATTTTAGTCATTGGAAAGTAGCGAGTACTTTAACAGATGGTAAACATTTGCAATTGTCCTAAGGCAAAACGCCCACACAGCAAAAAGGTAAAAAAAAAGAATATATATACTGTATCTCACAAAAGTGAGTACACCGTCACAATTTTGTAAATCTTTTCTTTTATCTTTTCATGTGACAACACTGAAGAAATGACACTTGTCTACAATGTAAAGTAGTGAGTGTACAGCTTGTATAACAGTGTAAATTTGCTGTCCCCTCAAAATAACTCAACACACAGCCATTAATGTCTAAACCGTTGGCAACAAAAGTGAGTAATGTTCAAATTGGGCCCAATTAGCCATTTTCCCTCCCCGGTGTCATGTGACTCGTTAGTGTTACAAGGTCTCAGGTGTGAATGGGGAGCAGGTGTGTTAAATTTGGTGTTATCGCTCTCACTCTCTCATACTGGTCACTAGAAGTTCAACATGGCACCTCATGGCAAAGAACTCTCTGAGGATCTGAAAAAAAGAATTGTTGCTCTACATAAAGATGGCCTAGGCTATAAGAAGATTGCCAAGATCCTGAAACTGAGCTGCAGCACGGTGGCCAAGACCATACAGCGGTTTAACAGGACAGATTCCACTCAGAACAGGCCTCCCCATGGCCCACCAAGGAAGTTGAGTGCACGTGCTCAGCGTCATATCCAGAATTTGTATTTGGGAAGTAGACATATGATTGCTGCCAGCATTGCTGCAGAGGTTGTAGGGGTGGGGGGTCAGCCTGTCAGTGCTCAGACCATACGCCGCACATTGCATCAAATTGGTTTGCATGGCTGTCATCCCAGAAGGAAGCCTCTTCTAAAGATGATGTGCAAGAAAGCCTGCAAACAGTTTGTTGAAGACAAGCAGACTAAGGACATGGATTACTGGAACCATGTCCTGTGGTCTGATGAGACCAAGATAAACTTATCTGGTTCAGATGGTGACAAGCGTGTGTGGGGGCAACCAGGTGAGGAGTACAAAGACAAGTGTGTCTTGTCTACAGTCAAGCATGCTGGTGGGAGTGTCATGGTCTGGGGCTGCATGTGTGCTGCCAGCACTGGGGGGCTACAGATCATTGAGGGAACCATGAATGTCAACATGTACTGTGACATACTAAAGCAGAGCATGATCCCCTCCCTTCAGAGACTGGACCGCAGGGCAGTATTCCAACATGATAACAACCCCAACACACCTCCAAGATGACCACTGCCTTGCTAAAGAAGCTGAGGGTAAAGGTGATGGACTGGCCAAGCATGTCTCCAGACCCCTATTGAGCATCTATGGGGCATCCTCAAACGGAAGGTGGAGGAGCACAAGGTCTCTAACATCCACCAGCTCCGTGATGTCGTCATGGAGGAGGGGAAGAGGACTTCAGTGACAACCTGTGAAGCCCTCGTGACCTCCATGCCCAAGAGTGTTAAGGCAGTGCTGGAAAATAATGGTGGCCACACAAAATATTGACACTTTGGGGCCACTTAGGGGTGTACTCACTTTTGTTGCCAGTGGTTTAGACAGTAATGGCTGTGTAGTAAATAAATAAATGTAGCGCTATGTGTAAAATTATAAATATAAAGTGCAAATCTCTAAAATAAATAAATCCTACATATAAATGAATAGTCCATAAAAACTAATTCTGAGGATGAACAATCACTGTGGTGGAATTGTGTGGATACACTAATCACAAGAAGAGTTTTTCATGTTTTATTTCTTCATTTTTTTCATTTTATGGACTATTCATTTATATGTAGGATTTATTTGTTTTAGAGATTTGCACTTTATATTTATAATTTTACACATAGCGCTACATTTATTTATTTACTATCCATTTTGAAATTAGTGTGGTGTACCACTTGGAATATAGGTAGAAATGTCCTTCGCGCTAATAGCGAGAAATAGTGAAATGGTGACAACAACAAAATGTGAAAATGATCCAAATGGGGGGTTGTGTTAATACACGTGGTGTGATAATGTCTGATATAGACTGCAGCAAAATCAAAGTGTGCACATTACACTCCTATAACAATGACAGTAAAAAGATCTTGCGCATAAAATCTATCACCTTGTGGTATTAATAGTGACTAATTAATAATTACACGCTGTAGAAATAAATGAATACCCTAATAACGTGATGATTATCTAAGTGACTAATAGATTTGAAAGTATAAAGTTCATAAGTGACAGGGTGAGTAAGCTGGGATCAAATATGTAAGATGGATGAATAAACGTTCATATTAATCTTCATGTAGAAAGTCCCGATGTAAATCAGGCTCTCTGAACTCTCACATTAAAAAGAATGTATTCAGGCATCAATAGGTATCTTGAGGTGACAATGTTTGATGTAGCGTGGTAGTAATCAGGATTTTGCATCTGTTAGTGGCTAAATTCATTGCCTTCCCATTCTTCTTCATGTAAGGATATACCTATCAAAACAGTTTCCACCAAGGCTCCACAAGCCTGGTGGAATGTAGGAGGGGAAAGAGAAAGAAGCCTCCAATGGTGTAGTATGGATGAATACTCAGCTTTATTAATGTCTAAAAGTGGTCTCTTACATTTAAAAACGTTTAAAATTATTATTATTATTATTATTATTATTATTATTATACGAGATTTATATAGCGCCAACAGTTTACTCAGCGCTTTACAATGTATAAGGGGGACAACACAATTACAGTACAGTTCAATACAAAAGGTACAGGAGGGCCCTGCTCGTAGAGCTTACATTCTAAAGGGAGGGGGTGGTGGTACAAAAGGTAATAGCTGCAAAGAATGATTTGATGGGGGTGGGTAAAATTGCATGCAAACAGAAGGAGCGGCGTCTGAGGCGCCTCCTTACGTGACTTCCGATTTGCGTCTGCTCTCCGTCACGCCCTACGCGTTACGTCACCGCTCATGACTTCATCTGGGGTACCGGATTGGTCAGAGAGGGGTGTCCTTTATATTGCGAAACCGGAAATAGTACAGAGGCCATTTTCTTGTAGTTCGTCTGTCTGTGTTAATGCGGCCATCTTTATGGTGGCGAATACACACAGATGGCGGCCATTTTTAGATGGATAAAACAAGTATAGGCAGACGTACTGCTGTACGCAATGGGGTGAAATCTTCGCTAGTGTGTTTAAATATGTATCAAATAACAGGGACGTGATAAAAATGATGGGGAGAAGAATCTCAAATACTTGGAATGGGCACGTCATTCGTACACCTTCGTACATAAGGAGATGCCTCTTACACATGTATACATTATGGCAAAACCTATATGTAAAGATAACATGTTCATATATACATTCAATGCACACCCATATCCGAAATAGCTACATTAAGACACTGAGTTGTGCATATCATATAGAATAAATCTAAGATCAAATAGTATACAATAAATGAATAAAATCAATGAATGTGCATACACTTGTTGGATTAAAAATACTTCCTAAATATATATAATATGAGATAAAAAAGATTAAAAATGTTAAAAATTACTAAGAAAACAATTTAGGTCGAACTCAACGTTCATACCTCTCGGAGTTAATGTACGCATAGTATGTATCCAGTATGACTCTCTTTGACTAATGGTTCTTATTTTGTGACTACCTCTCCATGAGCCTTTATATGTTTCTATTCCCCAAAATTGGAGGTGTATGGGATCCCGATTGTGTACTGCTGCAAAATGTTTAGATACGTTGTGTTTGGGGTTTCCCTTTTTTATATTTTGTATATGTTCCTTTATTCTGACTTTGAGGGCTCTTTTGGTTCGACCTACAGCACATATACTACCCCCTCAGTATGGCATCCTATAAAATCGCTAATTTTATATGTCTCTCACTTGTGGCGGTCGCTGTAAATTCCATCCTTTTGCCCTGAAATTTCTGAGCATGTTTGCACGCATAGCAATTTCTACAAGGAAAGAAACCTTTTCCTGAGAAAAGGAATATGGTACTTGATGTGGAGGTTCTATTACTGATTTCACCACCATATCTCTGATGATCAGTGCTCTCCTGTATATAATACTTGGCAGTTCTGGTAGTATATTGTTGAGATCTTTGTCATTTTTGAGGATATGCCAATGACGTTGGATAATTTTTGATATTTGTTTGTGTTGTACATTGTAGTCTAGGATTAGACTCGGTGTTTCTTGTTGGAGCATTTTCTTAGGGTATGTTTCCAGCATTTTGGTCCTATCCATATTGTTAACTTCTTGAATTTGTTTATCTATCCATGTATGCTCATATCCTTTTTTCTTAAATCTGGATCCAATTAGTTTGGCTTGTTCTTTGTAATCTTCTTCTTTCCTGCAATTTCTTTTAATTCAGACAAATTGTCCCTTTGGAATGTTATAAAGCCATGATTTGTGATGTCAACTGTCTGTGGAGAGATAACTGTTGGTGTCCACATTTTTGAAGAAGGTTTTAGAACCCTATAAGGAATCCTCAGATTTCAAAAAATTGGCTACACAACTGAATAAAGATCTCATCAGTAAAGATCTTGAAGGACAACAACGCAAGATGAAAAAATACCAGCGAGACATAGAAGACTACAAAACAGAACAAGTTTTTAAATGGCAAAAGAAAACAGATCCAATACCATCAAGTTCAATGTATTCTACACCAGAAAGAGAAGTGAGAATATAAGATCCTACTATAGCGTAAGCCCAAAACCCACCATGATGGGACGATAGAGAAGCATACAATGACACTAGGCCACAACAGGGAACTAGAACACCACAGTACGAACAGCGGAATTCCAACCATTATGTACAACGTACTCCTAAACAACAATGGAAGAAACCATTCAAAAAACCTTTTAAGAAACCATACAACCACCGGCAAAATAACGATAGAAATCAGATTACAACAGACCAACTTATGCCCAGGATACATATAGAGAACCAGAAAGAACCCCGATACCAATATATAATAGGTTTGAACCTATCAGAAATTATCAAGATCAATACCACTATGAATCTAGACAATATCAAAATGAACATGAATACAATCAACAGCAACATTTTTTAGAGAGAGAGAGAAGGGACCACATCCCACGAAAACAACTACAGGATCCTTACCCCTCACCCAGGAGAAGAACACAAGAAGACAGAACAAGAAACAGTCCAGAGCGAAGAGAGGACACAGAGCGGGAAAGAGAATCCAAGCAAAAAACAGAGTAGTGGGAGAAAATGTGGTGAATCTTAGTGGTCACCCTATTTCATCGGATGAACTCTCAGTATTAGACAAAGGATTAAAGTATGCACCAGTCAACAATTTGAACAAATTTAACACCTACATAGGGATACTCAAATACATTAGAAAAGTAATTTCTTCATTTTGTATAAGGGTCGTTCCGGAGGCGGATTGTAGTTTGTGTATTGTGTTATTAGCCTTTTGTTTGCGTAAGGCCCTTGCCAACAGTCTGCCACTCTTGTTACCAAACTCATAGAATAACTTGTGCAAAAAAATGAATTTTTTCTTAATGTTGGAATATATTTCTTCTTTGATAAGTGTACGGATCTCTGTTAGTTCTATATGGGTGTTTTGTGCTAACGTTTGTTTGTGGGACGCTTCTAGCTTCTTTAGTTTCATGAAAAGGTTGTATGGATTGGTTTTCTTGGCTTTACTGATGGAGGCTGTAAGGGAAATCAATTTCCCTCTTATGACGCATTTGTGCGCTTCCCATTGCGTCAGACGGAACGTGTCTGGGGTGTTATTTTCTGTGAAGTAATCCTTCAGACAGGAACGGATTTCTTCTACCTGTAGCTCGTCCGTTAGGAGTGTTTGGATTAATTTCCACAAGTAGGGTCTTTGGGGGGTGTCCGAGAGATTGAGCGACATTGAAATGGGATGGTGGTCTGAGAATGTCATAGGGTCTATAGTCGCTGTTGAGAGGGTAGGGAGGTCCGGTTGTGATAGGAACAAGTAATCAATATGGGAATATTTATTGTGGGGGGCCGAAAAGAAGGTATAGTCTTTGTCTTTTGGGTGTGGGGTTCTCCACGAATCATGCAATGATAGTTCTTGTAAACAATTTTTGATCTGTTTTAGGGCTCTGTACGGTAAGTGGGATTTACCTGTTGAGGAATCTACAATAGGGTCTAGAGGGACATTAAAATCCCCTCCCAGGATCAGAAGACCTTCCTGAAAGGATGATAATTCTCTCGTTATTGTGCGAAATAATGGTACTTGGGAGGTATTAGGGCTATAGATGTTTGCCATGGTGATTGGTTTGTTTTTGAATGTGCCTTTAATAAAGATGAACCTGCCTTGTACGTCTGTCAATGTGTCCGATATTTGCAAATGTATATTCTTGGAGAGGAGTATAGAAAACCCTTTTGTCTTTGAAGATGGTGTAGTGGCATGGTAGCAATGGGGGAAGAAATGGTTCATCAGTTTAGGGATATTTGCGCTGGAGAAATTAGTCTCCTGTATGAAGATTACGTCCGCCTTCGAGCTACGCATTTGAATAAGTAGCTGCCATCGTTTTTCAGGAATGTTTAAACCCTTTGCATTGATAGATATGATATTCAGCGAGTGGGTAGTTGATGGAGCTTGACGAGGGGCCATTATTACCCTTAAGAGACTTGGATACCTAAATTTGTGAAGATATTTAGGAGGAGTCAGAGATTGGGCTGTGAATGTGTCGGGGTTGTGGGAGTGGAAGGTGACGTTCGGCGATAGGAGGATGTCCTGTGTCCCATAGAGGTCGTGTGGAGCTATCTATGTGGTTGCTTGATACGCGGGTCGGGGCTCTGCCACGGATGCTAAGGGGGTCTTACTGTGAGCCCGATTGGAAACTTAGCTGTTTTCTGACTATGGTGTAATAGAGATAATAACGCATCCTTAATGTAGGAGATCTATATGTTGTGAAGGGTGATCTAGGTCTCGTGATTTTGAGCGGTTTTGGTTTAGATGGTGTACTTTAGAGGGTCGTCGGTGTCTCGTAAGTATATTATGAGTCTGTGGAGTGGTATCAATGTCATTCTGCCTCTTATGCCCAGAGGGCTGTGGTTGGCTGTTGTTAAAGTGAGTAAAATAGTTATTGTTATCTACGCTTAGAAAACTATGTAAGCGTTGGGTAGAATTCTTGGGTGTGTAAGCATTCTAACCCCAGTGAACTTGGAAGCATATAAAACATTTAGCAAACTTGCTCAGTTACATACTTAACAAACTAAACTTAACAAAAGGTTAACAGTAATAATCGTACCTGTAAAAGAAAAGGTGGGTCTTCAACAAACTCTTTCTGGTATCGAGAGGGGCGTGCTCAGTTATAATCTCTGAGTGATAACCCTGTGTTTTGCCCTCCGCGGGTTGTTGAATAGCCTGTACTATAAGTTTTGTGAGGGAGGGCAGGTTAATTTTGTGTATACTGTGTGTGTGGATAAATAGATTGTTTTGATGTAATTCGCTTTCCTGAGCCCGCCCCTGTCGATTTCCAGACAGACTAAGGCGTTCCACATTGCCTATGGATTAAATTTTTGAGTTATGCACCAGAAAGGAAAACAGAAAAGAGACTAGGGAGGAGCAGGGTTGTATGGCTTGCCACCTAAACGTAACCACCATAGTAATATTCATGCTCTCAAATACCCATTAAATTGTTGTTGTTAGGATAAGAGACCCTTGCTTGAGGGAATATACCATAGGGTGAGTCACTGAATTATTTATAAGGGGAAGAGAGCTAGGGAGAAGGTCCTGAGAGATGAGAATAAGTAGGAGGAGGAGAGCAGGGGTGTGCAGGGGGAAGGAAGGAGTTAGAAAGATATGTATATTTACTGTAGGAGTTCTTATTAATATATCAGAGCAGCTGCTCTTGGTCTTCTGTTTAGGCGTCAACTTAGATCCGGGTCTGTGTAGATGGGTAAGGTAAGTATTACCGACCATAGCTTCTATTTCAGACGAGTGTTAGTGAAGGTATTGTGTCTCAGCAAAGTAAGGGGGTCTTTATCCATGACTTTGCATACTTCTATTCGGTTAGCAAAAATGTCATTGTCTCTCAGTGGTGTTACCATGACAGAAGTGGCGATGGGCCATGGGTGGCATGTCACGTCTAGATGGGTAGTGGGGCTGTCCAACATCACGGTGGACATAAAGGACATAGGCATGTCTGTTCGGGTTTTACAGGTATTTGTAACCATTTAACGGGGAAGAATAGCCATTAGGATCACTTTCAAACTGATTCCTGGATCATACCAAAGGATGAAAGATATATTACCGTTCTTTAAATTGATCCGGGCTCTGCGATGTGCAGGGGAGGCTGTGGGGCTGCCGTTCCTTGGCATGCCTGGATCTCTTAGCGGTGAGAGGTGAGGCCCTTGGTGATGTCGGTGACGTCCAAGGTGGAAGTTGCCTGCTTCTGCAATGCCATCCATCGATGTAGCTCTGTGCATCTGAGGAAGACGGAAATCACTGTACCAGTCCGGCAGAGCGACAATTGGGATGTCTAGTGTAGAACAGAAGTGTTCTAAGTCTTCTGGGACTCTGAGCAGAGCCGTTCTGCCTTGGTGTGTTGCAGACAAGCCAAAGGGAAATGTCCACCGATATACAATAGATCTGGCTCTCAGAGTGTCTAGTAAGGGCCTTAATTCATGTCTCCCCTGCAGGGTGATGTTTGAAAGATCCTGGTATATCTTGATGTTTGAGCCTTGAAAGATTATCTGATTTCGGTTTCTGGATGACCTCAAAATATCTTCCTTAAGCGAAAAATCTAAAAGGCAGCTGTAACGACACCCCGAGTATGAAGGGGTTAAAGTCGTTTAGGACATTCCATACCCAAAAACAAAGGCAGCTACCGAACACTTCAATCAGCCGAACAAGGAACCCATACAAATAATTCTCCCCCAAAAATGAGACAAGATGCTCTGTCTTCAGGGTCAAGCAGGAATCAACTCATTTATTATAACACATGGACACAACACATAAAATAACTCAGAAACTCTTCCCCCCACCCTTAGAAAAGAGGGCAGGTTAAACTGTCCAATGACCATGGACACACAGGTCAGGTGTGTTTAACGTCTCATCAGTACACAGTGTTAGCAGGGAGAGCTGTTGGAAGAATCCCCCCTCCCTCCAATGCAATACACATCCTATGATCCAAGGCAGACAAACATAATAGAACATTGGTTTGCAGGAGGCTGGCATTCAGTCCCCTCCAAAAGTCTCTCTCCCGGCTAGGTCTGTCACAGCAGCAAACTGTATCCCTGGGGGGATCTGTGTCCCTCCCTCTTGGTCGTAGTGCCCTGTGTATGCGTTCAAAGACTACCGGGGCATCTTGGGGTCTGTCTAAAAGTTAGTTCACAATGGTTGTAACCGATTGAGATAACTGTTGTGAGTCAATCGATTCTGGTATCCCCCTAAATCTGAGGTTGCGGCGTCTCCCGCGATTATCGAGGTCCTCCATATGGTGAATTATGTCTCTCAGGTGTATGGCATGAGATTCTGTGAGCTGCTGTACATGGCACAGGGAAGCCTCCTGTCGTGTCTGGGTTGTTTCAACCTCCTCAACTCTGAGTGATATTGCTTGTAAATCAAACCTCATGTCAGATATAGCTGCCATCAGGGTGTTCTTAATGTCCGCTGCAACATTATGGAGGTCATCCAAATTGATTGCGGGTGGGTGTCTCTGCTCTGTCCCCGTGCTTGATTTGCTCTGTGTGCCTGAGCTAGGGGGGCAGGTGCTCTGGGGCTGTGATCTACTCGAGGCGGCTGGCTGAGCATCCTGCATGGCACCTCTGGGTCGGGAGCAGAAGATCTCAGGAATATGTCCTTCCCGCGGGGGATTTTGGTTCCGAGGGGATCGGGATGCTGAGGTACTGTGGGCTGTCCTTACCATAGCGGAGTGTTGTATAGTGGCGGTTCGCTAAAGAAGTTAGACCTCATGGAGGGGAGCTTCAGCACAACGCGTCCATCTTAGAGCGGCTCCAAACCACGCCCCCGTTTAGAAAAGTAAATGTGAAAAAATATTACTCATCTAATCCCTATAAAACGACCAACACGATAAGAAACACCTCTCCTACAATAATACATAGCACACTATGGAACAATTCTGTTTTTAACCCCCAAGTTTCAGATAACCAACACATAGAAGTGTTTAAAAAACTGGTACTAAAAGATTTGGAATCTCTAGAAATTAGAAGAGTGTCGGGTTCCTATACATATCAAGAAAGGCATCAAATCCTTAAAAGAGAGAAAGGACATTATAGTACGCCCAGCCGACAAGGGAGGAGCAACTGTGATACAATCAAAGGAACAATATCTTGGTGAATTACAAAGACAACTACAGGATGACAGAACGTACATTAAACTATTTGGTAATCCCATGAATAAATACAAGAAGGAGCTAGAACATCTTATACAGTTGGGAATGAAAAAAGACATATTGAACAAGAAAGAATCCAAGTATCTCTTACCGGAAGCTTGCAGAATACCAGTTATCTACACGGTCCCAAAAATTCACAAATCATTAGACAACCCACCGGGTAGACCAATCGTGAACGGGATAGATTCCCTCACGTCTCGAGTAGGACAATATCTGGACCAGTTTATTCAACCAGCAGTACAACATACACCAGCTTACCTGAAAGACAGGAAGCATGTGTTACAGCTTTTAAACACATTACCAGTATTAGAAGGAAGAACATTACTAGCCACGACGGATGTAAGTTCGTTATACACCATAGTTCAACACCATGATGCGTGTTCAGCAACAAAGTGGCTTCTCAGAAAGTATAGCAACTTGATATGCAAACAGAGAAAATATCTCAGTAAGCGTCTAGATGTTTGCTTAAAGTGCAATTATTTTTGGCATGACCAGGCATATTATAAACAAGGCATTGGCATTGCAATGGGAGCCAAGTTTGCACCAAGTGTGGCCAATGCCTTTATGGCACAGTGGGAAGATCGATCCATTTATGAAGATACACCTGCGGAACTTACCTTATATATAAGATACACGACTATGTAATTATAGTTTGGAACAGTAAGAGAGAGGCATTGGAACCGTTTTTAAATATATTGAATGTGAACGAGACGAACATACACTTATCATGGAACATTGATGAAAAGACAGTTGAATTCTTAGATTTAAAGATCAGTCTGGAAGGAGATAAACTGGTTACTAAAACCTTCTTCAAAAATGTGGAGACCAACAGTTATCTCTCCACAGACAGTTTCCATCACAAATCATGGCTTTATAACATTCCAAAGGGACAAGTTGTCTGAATTAAAAGAAATTGCAGGAAAGAATAAGATTACAAAGAACAAGCCAAACTAATTGGATCCAGATTTAAGAAAAAAAGGATATGAGCATACATGGATAGATAAACAAATTCAAGAAGTTAACAATATGAATAGGACCAAAATGCTGGAAACATACCCTAAGAAAATGCTCCAACAAGAAACACCGAGTCTAATCCTAGACTACAATGTACAACACAAACAAATATCAAAAATTATCCAACGTCATTGGCATATCCTCAAAGATGACAAAGATCTCAACAATATACTACCAGAACTGCCAAGTATTATATACAGGAGAGCACCGACCATCAGAGATATGGTGGTGAAATCAGTAATAGAACCTCCACATCAAGTACCATATTCCTTTTTCTCAGGAAAAGGTTTCTTTCCTTGTAGAAATTGTTATGCGTGCAAACATGCTCAGAAATTTCAGGGCAAAAGGATGGAATTTACAGCGACCGCCACAAGTGAGACATATGCAATTAGTGATTTTATAGGATGCCATACTGAGGGGGTAGTATATGTGCTCCAATGCAGCTGCAAACTCCAATATGTAGGTGGGACCAAAAGAGCCCTCAAAGTCAGAATAAAGGAACATATACAAAATATAAAAAAGGGAAACCCCAAACACAACGTATCTAAACATTTTGCAGCAGTACACAATCGGGATCCCATACACCTTCAATTTTGGGGAATAGAAAGATATAAAGGCTCATGGAGAGGTAGACACAAAATAAGAACCATTAGTCAAAGAGAGTCATACTGGATACATACTATGCGTACATTAACCCCGAGAGGTATGAACGTTGAGTTCGACCTAAATTGTTTTCTTAGTAATTTTTAACATTTTTAATCTTTTTTATCTCATATTATATATATTTAGGAAGTATTTTTAAACCAACAAGTGTATGCACATTCATTGATTTTATTCATTTATTGTATACTATTTGATCTTAGATTTATTCTATATGATATGCACAACTCAGTGTCTTAATGTAGCTATTTCGGATATGGGTGTGCATTGAATGTAATATGAACATGTTATCTTTACATATAGGTTTTGCCATAATGTATACATGTGTAAGAGGCATCTCCTTATGTACGAAGGTGTACGACTGACGTGCCCATTCCAAGTATTTGAGATTCTTCTCCCCATCATTTTTATCACGTCCCTGTTATTTGATACATATTTAAACACACTAGCAAAGATTTCACCCCATTGCGTACAGCAGTACGTCTGCCTATACTTGTTTTATCCATCTAAAAATGGCCGCCATCTGTGTGTATTCGCCACCATAAAGATGGCCGCATTAACACAGACAGACAAACTACAAGAAAATGGCCGCTGTACTATTTCCGGTTTCGCAATATAAAGGACACCCCTCTCTGACCAATCCGGTTCCCCAGATGAAGTCACGAGCGGTGACGTAACGCGTAGGACGTGGCGGAGAGCAGACTCAAACCAGAAGTCACGTAAGGAGGCACCTCAGACGCTGCTCCTTCTGTTTACATGCAATTTTAAACGTTTTTAAATGTAAGAGACCACTTTTAGACAATAATAAAGCTGAGTATTCATCCATACTACACCATTGGAGGCTTCTTTCTCTTTCCCCTTCTCCATTCCACCAGGCTTGTGGAGCCGTGGTGGAAACTGTTTTGATAGATATATCCTTACATGAAGAAGAATGGGAAGGCAATGAATTTAGCCACTAACAGATGCAAAATCCTGATTACCACGCTACATCAAACAGTGTCAACTAAAGATACCTATTGATGCCTGAATACATTCTTTTTAATGTGAGAGTTCGGAGAGCCTGATTTACATCGGGACTTTCTACATGAAGATTAATATGAACGTTTATTCATCCATCTTACATATTTGATCCCAGCTTACTCACCCTGTCACTTATGAACTTTCTACTTTCAAATCTATTAGTCACTTAGATAATCATCAAGTTATTAGGGTAATCATTTATTTCTACAGTGTGTAATTATTAATTAGTCACTATTAATACCACAAGGTGATAGATTTTATACGTGAGATCTTTTTACTGTCATTGTACCACTTGGAAAATTTAGCAGCTGTGCACGTTTATTATTAGGTTATCTTATTTAAACATCACAATATTTTTTACTTGTGGCGCTGATTGTTTCATCTTATAATTAATGGCTGTGTGTTGAGTTATTTTGAGGGGACAGAAAATTTACACTGTTATACAAGCTGTACACTCACTACTTTACATTGTAGCAAAGTGTCATTTCTTCAGTGTTGTCACATGAAAAGATAGAATAAACTAGAAAAGCTACAATTTCTGGGGAAATTGTGAAAAGTGTTCTTGGAGTGGGTGGAGTAACTGGGTGGTGTGGCTTGAGTAACTGTTGTGTGGTTGGAGTGGCTGGAGTTACTGTGAAAAGTATAAATAGTAGTAAAAAAGTTGAAGAAGTCCCATCATTAGCTGAAAGAGCTGAACATTTTTTTCAAAAATGATTTTTTTTTTCAAAAATTATGAATTTTTTTTTCAAAAGGGAATTTCTTTTTTTTCAAAAATGATTTTTTTTTTCAAAAATATTTTTTTTTTTCAAAAATATTTTTTTTTTTCAAAAATGAATCCATTTTTTTTTTCAAAAATGATTTTTTTTTTCAAAAATGATTTTTTTTTTTTTCAAAAATATTTTTTTTTTCATGGGGCGGTCATAATGTTTTGGCTGATCATGGGGTGGTCATAATGTTTTGGCTGATCATGGGGTTGTCAGCTTTTGTCACCTCCCACTCTAGTTTTGAACATTTCGCCATTCATTCCTATGGGACCAATTTCACTGCAAAGACGACGATATTTTGTAAACCATTCGGTGAAACGTTCCACAAAGTAATAGCACACCAATTAAATGACATTGAGGCCGGATTCACACTAGTATTTTTCAGCTTTTCACAAAGTTCCGCAAGGTAATAGCACACCAATTAAATGACATTGAACATTTCGCCATTCATTCCTATGGGACTAATATTGCCGCAAAAACTGCGATATTTTGTGAAAAATTCGGCAAAACATTCCACAAAGTAATATCACACCAATTGAGAACAATCCGCACCTTTGGTATAATACTGTCTATGTAGTGTAAAAACTGTGGGAGGAGTTAGGGTGGTATGATCATGGGGTTGTCAGCTTTTGTCACCTCCCACTCTAGTTTTGAACATTTCGCCATTCATTCCTATGGGACCAATTTCGCTGCAAAAAAGGATATTTCGTGAACCATTCGGTGAAACGTTCCACAAAGTAAAAGCACACCATTCGGGAACAATCTGCACATTTCGGTATATTACTTGTCTATGTAGTGTAAAAACTGTGGGAGGAGTTAGGGTGGTAAATTTGGCTATAATAAGAATAATAAATATATATATATATATATATATATATATATATATATATATATATATATATATATTTATATTATATTATATATATATATGCTATGCAAGAACTCTTAAATATTCCTAAAAATGTGAGGGGTGTACTTACTTTTGTGAGATACTGTATATATACTAAACTGTCGGCATGCCACTAACTAACCTGCCTCTAGCTAACGTTCTTTCAATCTCCACGTTATTGTAACACTATATACCGCCGCCGTGTAAGCAGCCTTATATAGTGTGGGGCATGGACCCCCTAAACATGATTGGCTAAAGGCACCCTGCCTTTGACAATCATGGCTCTCACAGATGTGATTGGCCAAAGCATGCAGGTAAGGTACATGCTTTGGCCAATCAGCAGCCATCAATGCACTGCATTATACAATGCATTATGGGGCGCTCTGCTGGGCTCAAATTTGCTGCGAATGCCCCATATGTTCGTTTGTTCTGCGAACAAATGAACACCCAATGTTCTATTTGAACTTACGTTTGACTCGAACATCAGGGCCATCCCTAATCTCTAATTCCCTAATGCAGAGTTCAGAGTCGCTGTCTCTTGAAGAGCGCTCCTGTGGTGTAAATCTCTGAATATTCCTGTCTGGGGTGACAGCGAGTGTTACAGACATTTGTTCTACAATCCGAGTTCCTATTACTAATCTGGTGAATGATTACTACTTCTCAATAAAAGTAGTTGGTGGAGGTTTAAAGAGTTCATTGCTTAGTTATCCAAACCCAGCGACAATCGCTCTCAGTCTGCTGGCACTTAGATTGTGTCCCGCAAGCTGGAGAATCTTTGTGGCGGGTGAGGCTGGGAGTGGCGTTGTTGTGTATCGGTGACAGTGCGGTGTGAGGAGGACCTGTCATTTGTCACAAGTTGGTGAAGGTGACAGTGGTCTGACCCACGTTTGTCATATGGATGTCTTGGATAGTGTTGGATTTTTTTTATTCATTAGTCTTATGGGATTCCAGATAGTTCTACATCAATGTGTGTTATATGAGGGGGGAGGGGAGAGTACACTGTGACCTGACTGGGATCTGTATTCTGTCTGTGCAGGAAAATTCCAGGTTTTTTGGAAAGAAATATTCACTCAACCAGGATCTGACCTTCTCCTCCCCATCAGACTCCATCTCACCCTCAACCATACAGATAAAGAGAGATGTGACCGTATTACCTGGTACTATATAAAAGTTGGTGAAGTCAGGGGAGAAAAAATAGCTGAACACAGAAATTGTGATCTGTCTGAGTCCGGATATTTCCCCAATACAAGGATATCAGAGAATGGAAGTCTGATCATATCCAATGTGACTCTGGAGAATGACGGGAAATACAGTATAACTATGTACAACTCTACAGGAGGCCGTATACAGGTCAATGATTACTTAGTTTATGTAGGAGGTAAGTCCATCCAACCCCCACCCCCAGTCCTAGCAGTGTCCTCCCCGTGTCTTTCTATCCATACATTATATAGTAGAAGATCTGGGAGAGACGTATGTACAATGTCCTCTGATTACTGCCCCATCCTCACCATTCCCTGTGGATTCACATCTGCAGTGCTCAGCCCTCCTGAAGTTGCTGTGATCTGAACTGTGCTGTGCCTTCTGCTCGGGGTCCCCAATGTGTTAGATGTGACCATTGATGGCGGGGTGACAGATCCTCAATACACACACTGACAATGCAGCAATCTGGAGACCTTGGAGGGGATTTCAGTGACCCCAGTTGGAGCTCTGACCCTCAGGCTGACCTCTGACCTGGATGGAGCTGCCTCTCTGCTGTAAGTTGGAGTTCTGTTTACTGGGAAGGAGCTGATTCATCAACAATGGAGGGTGGAGTTTCTACCATCAGCAACCAATCAGTTTATCACTGTGAGGACGCCATGCCATGATAGGTGACAATGGTGGATCTCCAGCTGGAAACACAGATGGTGTGTGAAGATCTCATCCTTCACCTGAGCGGGGAAATCTTCACCCCTCCCCTTGTACAGATGTTGGGGGATTCCCAGCATTTACAGCTCCGGAGACTCTTCATCCCAGAGGATTCCACCAAGAACCACTGGATGGAGGTCTCCTTTATAGGGAACTCCTCACATCGTGGGGGTTCCATAAATCCCATGAGGATATGTCCCTGCAATGGTTTGGAGGACATTTTGAGTTCTCAGGTATTCCAGAAGGCATACCTACCAACTTTTGAACTTCAGAATGAGGGACACTTATGGGAGGAAGCGACCGACTGCGAGCTACATGCACTGCGGCAAAAAGAAAGATTCTCACTGATGCATACAAAAACCCCAGCACAGTCATTTAAAAAAAATAAGAATAAAAAGCTTCCATTACAAATGATTTTGCATAAACTATGGAAGTGTGCATTACACAAAGTGTGGAAGGATTCAGGAGTGCGTTATGTACAGAGTGTAGGGTTCAGGAGAGGGCTAGATACAGAGTGCAGGGTTCTGGAGTGTGTTATGCACAGGGTGCAGGGTTCTGGAGTTACATATAGAGTGCAGGGTATTGGCATGTGTTATGTACAGAGTGCAGGCACAGTGCATGGTTCTGGAGTGCGTTACGTACAGAGTGCAAGGGTTCAAGAGCGCTAGGTACAGAGTGCAGTCATCCATCCACATGTCACTATTGCCCTTCTCCTCAACTATAACATCTGAACCCCCCTCCCTATACACACACACACACACACACATATAACACACACCACACACACACATAACACACACACCACACCACACACACATATAACACACACCACACCACACACACATAACACACATAACACACACACATACATAACACACACACATACATAACACACACCACACACACTTTTGTAAAAGTAGCACCCTTCTGTAGATGTCTTCTATCCAGTGCAGCCACAGCTTCCTTCTCCTTTCAGTGCACTGGGTATCTTCGACTCCTGGAGCAGGAAGGAGATAAGGATTAGGGGGCAGCTCACTCCCCTCCTCCCTCCTTAAACACGCTGCAGTCAGACTTTCACTTGTCCCGACTTTAGTGCAGAGCCTGTTGAAGGAGCCGAGCTGAGCTGTTACTTTCACTTTCAACTGCAGAAGCCAGGCTTCTGTATTTAGGTGAAAGTGGGGAGCTGCCTGTGAGTGCAGGCTGAAAAAACTCTGGGGGAGAGGAATAGGCCAGCAATCTATGAATGCCGATGTGGTGTCACCGGCTCTTTCGCTATGCACTGGACAGAGGGGTGGGTCTGGATAGCAGTCCCGCCCCTACCCGACATCACAATCTCTTTTTGACAGGTGAAGTCTCTCATTGGAGCTGCACAGTGCACATCCAGCTGACATGCTAGGCAATCCCTGGCTGTACTGGATGTGCACACTGCTGCAGGTCCTATTGAGAGAAAAATTAGCTTGTAGTCAACAGCATTATGCGGGACAAATCACCTGTATGGCGGGATAGCGGGACACAGGTGTCAAAGTGGGAAAGTCCCGCCCAATCCGGGACTGTTGGGAGGTATGCAGAAGGTAGTGGTGAGCATGTCTCCCAACTGTCTCAGGATTTGATTTAAGTTTCGGTTAATCAAGGCTTTGTCCTGGAGTGGAGCCCAGTGCCAGAAAACAAGTGGCTCCAGAGGCTCACCTACAAGCACGCACTAGCTTGGGTGGCAGTAGCACCCATGCTGTGGTTTGTGTGGGGTGTCTGCCCTATGTCTTCCAAGGGCTGCTCATCTTCCGGCAGAAGGAAATGTGGATGCGGAGGCGGTAATCATACCGTGTACAGTTTGATCCATGGATCTGATATCATGTGATGTGTGGAGGAGTGTTGGTATGTCAGGAGGGGTAGAGCAAAGCTCACAAACCCCCACCCTAGCAGTTTTGTACTTGGACTGGGGTGAGAGGTTTGTGGAAGGGGGGTTTTTTGTGCAGGGAAGGTTAATTTAGGAGGAGGAATGGGGGGATTTGTGCTAGGAGTGGGGATTTTGGTTAAGAGGATGAATAGGGGGGGATTTCACCCCCTCCTATTCTGACCTACTGACTCCTGTCCTCCATCCTGCTGACCCCTGTACCCTGCCATACTAACTCCCTGTCCTCCATCCTGCTGACCCCTGTACCCTGTCCTACTAACTCCCTGTCCTCAATCCTGCTGACCTCTGTACCCTGCCATACTAACTCCCTGTCCTCCATCCTGCTGACCCCGGTAACCTGCCCTACTAACTCCCTGTTCTCCATACTACTTATAGTAGGGCTGAAACAACTAATCGATTAATCGGCAACTAATCGATTATGAAAATAATCGATTACTATTTTCATAATCGATTAATCGGCCAGTAACATTATGGGGTTAAAATAAACTAAAATGAGCCCTTTATAGTACAAAAAGAGCAAATAATCGCTACTGTAAATATTACTTTCACAGTTGTACAGTAAAAAAATGAACCCCTTACAGTAGTGATTATCTGCTTTTTTTTTTGTACTATAAAGGGCTAATTTTATTTTTTTTTTAACCCCATTATTTTACTAAACGTCTTAGACCTGGTTCACATCTATGTGTTTTTTGGTGCTTTTTGCAGAAACACACTACAGTTCATTTACATGGTTTCCTATGGGACACGTTCACATCTATGCTTTTTTCAGCCACTGCATGTTTGGAAAGGGTCAGGGACTTTTTTTTAAAGCAAAACAGTGCTTTTTGGTTCAATATACTTCAATAGAGAAGCTGCAGAAAAGCATGTAATGCATTTTTGCAGCAATTTGTGTTTTTTAATCTGCCCAACAACAAATTGGCCAAAAAAATGCAGAAAAGCAAATTGCAGCAAAATCACGTGTGCAAAAATCAAAAAGCACTGCAGAAACAGTTCACAAGCAAACTGCATAGGTGTGTACCGAGCCTTTTGCTGGCCACACGGATCAATTTTCGGACGAGAATATTCATACGAAAAATCTTTATACATTTGCTCAATGAAAGAATGTTGTTTGAAATTTTCACTTGCTTTTAACATTTCTGTTTAAAATGAATGTAATCTCTGAACGAAAACCACATACACTGTCTGTCTGAAAATCCCTTTGACCAAGAAGTTTTCTGTTATTTCCAAATTTTCCTGTCACTGTGGTTGAAAATGAACATCAATTTGACCCCACTAACAGTTAGAAAATCGAAAACTAACGTTTTTAAAATTACATTTCTTTTTTGAAGGAAGACATTGTTTGTTTTTTTTAATACAAAAATTTGATCTCTGAGTCTGATATTTACCAGATTTACTCTTTAATAGTATATACAGTATATCTCTTCTGTCTGTTATTCTCAGAGTGGATTAGAGATTTTGCTCCCTAACCATATAGTTGGTTATTTATATTTACCACTGCATAGCGATATTTAAGAATAAATTGCCTTTTTTAAAAAAACTTTACATATTAACTAAATTATACACCACACTTTTTTTTTGATGTTATTAACCGATTAATCGATTAATCGAAACAATAATCGGCCAACTAATCGATTATGAAAATAATCGTTAGTTGCAGCCCTAACTTATAGTAATATAGTATAGTGGGTAGATAATTAATAAGTAGTTATTATAATCTTCCACAGCAGCCCAATTCTTTCATGCACTTTATTGATTTCCAACACAGAACAAAGTCTTGCAACAGATGATACAATCCAACAGAGTAAATATGACAATGCTAGTAAATATACTAGCCTTCAGAGTCCCATGTTTCCTAGACTTGTGCCTTCATAATCACACAGAGTGAATAGACTGAATGCCAGGTTATATTACCTATACACTGAATGGCTGAGCAATTTGATTGGCCGTTTAAATGAGGCCTTTGATCTGCTTCTGTCTTTCAGAGTGACAGACAATGACCCCTAGCCGTAAACAGAACATAGCCCAGAGTCACTATCTGTCCCCTTTGATATGTGGAGTAAATTTTGTTTGGCCACTTCCCCTTTGATCAACAAGTCCCCTTTGATATGTGTAATTGAGTTGGCTCGGACAACTCAATCATTGTCAACTGAAATCTGGCCTGGTCAATCTTGTACTGTATATGTACATATATATAATAATAATAAAAAATCCCACATAAATCTACCAACATATTACAACACCCTGTACCCTGCCATACTAACTCCCTGTCCTCCATCCTACTGACCCCTGTAACCTGCCATACTGACTCCCTGTCCTCCATCCTGCTGACCCCTGTACCCTGCCATATTAACTCCCTATCCAACATCCTGCTGACCCCAGTACCCAGCCCTGCTAACTCCCTGTCCTCTGCCCTGCTGACCCCTGTACCCTGCCATACTAACTCCCTGTCCTCTGTCCTGCTGAACCCTGTATCCTGTCCTACTAACTCCCTGTTAGCTGTCCTCTTGAACAATGTACCCTGCCCTACTGACTCCCCGTCCTCCATCCTGCTGACCCCTGTACCCTGCCGTATTAACTTCCTATCCAACATCCTGCTGACCCCAGTACCCTGCCCTACTAAACCCTGTCCTCCATCCTTCTGACCCCTGTACCCTGCCCTATTATCTCCTTGTCCTCTGTCTGGCTGACCCCTGTAACCTGCGCTACTAACTCCCTTTCCTTCATCCTGCTGACCCCTGTACACTGCTCTACTAACTTCCTATCCTCCCTCCTGCTGACCCCTGTAACCTGCCCTACTGACTGCCTGTCCTCCATCCTGCTGACCCCTGTACCCTGCCATACTAACTCCCTGTCCTCTGCCCTCTTGACCCCTGTAACCTGCCCCACTAACTCCCTGTCCTCCATCTTGCTGACCCCTGTACACTGCTTCTACTAACTTCCTGTCCTCCCTCCTGCTGACCCCTGTACCCTGCCATACTAACTCCCTGTCCTCTGCCTTCTTGACCCCTGTAACCTGCCCCACTAACTCCCTGTCCTCCATCCTGCTGACCCCTGTACACTGCTTCTACTAACTTCCTGTCCTCCCTCCTGCTGACCCCTGTACTCTGCCCTACTAACTCCCTGCCCTCCGTCCTGCTGACCCCTGTATCCTGACCTACTGACTCCATGTTCACTGCCCTGCTGACCCTTGTACCTTGCCCTACTAACTCCCTGTCCTCCATCCTGCTGACCTCTGTACACTGCCCTAATGACTCCCTGTCCTCCATCCTACTGACCCCTGTAACCTGCCCTACTAACTCACTGTCCACCATCCTGCTGACCCCTGTACCCTGCCCTACTAAATCCCTGTCCTCCATCCTACTGACCCCTGTATCCTGCCCTACTAACTCCCTGTCCTCCATCCTGCTGACCCCTGTACCCTGCCCTACTGACTCCCTGTCCTCCATCCTGCTGACCCCTGTACCCTGCCCTACTGACTCCCTGTCCTCCATCCTGCTGACCCCTGTACACTGCCCTAATGACGCCCTGTCCTCCATCCTACTGACCCCTGTAACCTGCCCTACTAACTCACTGTCCACCATCCTGCTGACCCCTGTACCCTGCCCTACTAAATCCCTGTCCTCCATCCTACTGACCCCTGTATCCTGCCCTACTAACTCCCTGTCCTCCATCCTGCTGACCCCTGTACCCTGCCCTACTGACTCCCTGTCCTCCATCCTGCTGACCCCTGTACACTGCCCTAATGACGCCCTGTCCTCCATCCTACTGACCCCTGTAACCTGCCCTACTAACTCACTGTCCACCATCCTGCTGACCCCTGTACCCTGCCCTACTAAATCCCTGTCCTCCATCCTACTGACCCCTGTATCCTGCCCTACTAACTCCCTGTCCTCCATCCTGCTGACCCCTGTACCCTGCCCTACTGACTCCCTGTCCTCCATCCTGCTGACCCCTGTACCCTGCCGTATTAACTCCCTATCCAACATCCTGTTCACCCCTGTATCCTTCCTACTAACTCCCTGTCCTCCATACTACTAGTAGTGATATAGTATACACACATACAGTACACAGAACAAAGTCTTGCAACAGATGATACAATCCAACAGAGTAAATATGACAACGCTAGTAAATATACTAGCCTTCAGAGTCCCATGTTTCCTAGACTTGTGCCTTCATAATCACACAGAGTGAATAGACTGAATGCCAGGTTATATTACCTATACGCTGAATGGCTGAGCAATTTGATTAGCCATTTAAATGAGGCCTTTGATCTGGTTCTGTCTTTCAGAGTGACAGACAATGACCCCTAGCCGTAGACAGAACATATCCCAGAGTCACTCTCTGTCCCCTTTGATCAACAAGTCCCCTTTGATATGTGTAATTGAGTTGGCTCGGACAACTCAATCATTGTCAACTGAAATCTGGCCTGGTCAATCTTGTACTGTATATGTACATATATATAATTATTATTATTATTATTATTATACAGTATTTATATAGAGCCAACAGTTTACGTATCGCTTTACAACTTGAGGGTAGACAGTACAAATACAATACAATTTGATACAGTAGGAATCAGAGGGCCCTGCTCCTTAGAGCTTACAATCTAGGAGGGAAGGTCAAGATATACAAGAGGTAATAACTATAGGTGATGTGCTGATTGAGAAGATAAATGTACAGTTGTTAGGTGGGGGCCAGATAGGCTTCTCTGAAGAGATGAGTTTTCAGGGATCGTCTGAAATCCCACATAAATCTACCAACATATTACAACACCCTGTACCCTGCCATACTAACTCCCTGTCCTCCATCCTGCTGACCCCTGTACCCTGCCCTACTAACTCCCTGTCCTCCGTCCTGCTGACCCCTTTGATATGTGGAGTAAATTTTGTTTGGCCACTTCCCCCTTTGATCAACAAGTCCCCTTTGATATGTGTAATTGAGTTGGCTCAGACAACTCAATCATTGTCAACTGAAATCTGACCTGGTCAATCTTGTACTGTATGTGTACATATATATAATAATTATAAAAAATCCCGCATAAATCTACCAACATATTACAACACCCTGTACCCTGCCATACTAACTCCCTGTCCTCCATCCTACTGACCCCTGTACCCTGCCCTACAAAATCCCTGTCCTCCGTCTTTCTGGCCCCTGTACCCTGCCCTACTAAATCCCTGTCCTCCGTCTTTCTGGCCCCTGTACCCTGCCCTACTAAATCCCTGTCATCCGTCCTTCTGACCCCTGTACCCTGCCCTACTAACTCCCTGTCCTCTGTCCTGTTGACCCCTGTACCCTGCCATACTAACTCCCTATCCTGAATCCTGCTGACCCCTGTAACCTGCCCTACTAACTCCCTGTCCTCCATCCTATTGAACCCTGTAACCTGCCCTACTGACTCCTTGTCCTCTGTCCTGCTGACCTCTATAACCTGCCCTACTGACTCCCTGTCCTCTGTCCTTCTGCCCCTGTCCTACTAACTCCCTGTCCTCCATCCTGCTGACCCCTGTACCCTGCCCTACTGACTCCCTGTCCTCCATCCTGCTGACCCCTGTACCCTGCCCTACTGACTCCCTGTCCTCCATCCTGCTGACCCCTGTACCCTGCCGTATTAACTCCCTATCCAACATCCTGCTGACCCCTGTACCCATCCCTAATAACTCCCTGTCCTCTGCCCTGCTGACCCCTGTACCCTGCCATACTAACTCCCTGTCCTCTGCCCTGTTGACCCCTGTACCTTGCCCTACTAACTCCCTGTCCTCCATCCTACTGACCACTGTAACCTACCCTACTGATTCCCTGTCCTCTGTCCCGCTGCCCCTGTACCCTACCCTACTCCTGTCCTCCATCCTGCTGAACCCTGTATCCTGCCCTACTAACTCCCTGTCCTCTGTCCTGCTGACCCCAGTACACTGCTCTACTAACTTCCTGTCCTCCATCCTGCTGACCCCTGTACCCTGCCCTACTATCTCCATGCCCTCCGTCCTGCTGACCCCTGTACCCTGCCATACTAACTCCCTATCCTGAACCCTGCTGACCCCTGTAATATGCCCTACTAACTCCCTGTCATCCATCCTACTGAACCCTGTAACCTGCCCTACTGACTCCTTGTCCTCTGTCCTGCTGACCTCTATAACCTGCCCTACTGACTCCCTGTCCTCTGTCCTTCTGCCCCTGTCCTACTAACTCCCTGTCCTCCATCCTGCTGACCCCTGTACCCTGCCCTACTGACTCCCTGTCCTCCATCCTGCTGACCCCTGTACCCTGCCCTACTGACTCCCTGTCCTCCATCCTGCTGACCCCTGTAACCTGCCCTACTAACTCCCTGTACTCTGTCCTGCTGACCCCTTTACACTGCCCTACTAACTCCCTGTCCTCCATCCTGCTGACCCCTGTACCCAGCCCTACTGACCCCTGTACCCTTCCCTACTAACTACCTGTCCTCCATGCTGCTGACCCCTGTACCCTGTCCTACTAACTCCCTGTCTTGAGTGGACTGTAATGGTCGTGTGTACTGGGCACAAGATAGGCTGTATGCAGCTGTCATGTTGTTCAGGTCCCAAGTCCCCCATGCCATTTTGTCATAAGAAAAGACATAACTGCAGTGACCTCCCCCCTCCTTCCTCCTTGACTTTATACAATCAACAAATGTTTAGCTGCACCCAAACACCCCTTAGGTGGACTAGCAGAATCTAACCCCAATACACGTCTCAGGGCCCTCGTAAAACTGTCAGACTTGCAAGCTTGAGCAGTAAAAAAAAAGACATTCTGCCAGATCTTCGCCCCATCCTAAATACCTTAGCTGGAGTCTATAGAAATACACATTGATTGTGGTCTCTCCTCCCTGGTAGAAACATTAACTTCAGTGTATTTCATAACTCATTGTGACAGACCTAGCCGGGACAGAGGCTTTTGGAGGGGATGGAATGCTAGCCTCCTGCCTACCGATCATGGGCCCTAGCGTTTGGGGGAACAGTGCTTTTTGTGAGCTGTATGCCTGGGAACCCTTGAGGTGGTGTTACTTTGGATTCAGGTCCAAGTCCCCCCCAAGACACACAGACTCTGGGAACCCTGTATATGCCATATTAGAAATAGTGACTGATTCATAATGTTGGGACACATACTGTTAAAAGATGCTGATGTCTTCAACTCCAGCCACCTTTCTGTCTGTCTGCTATAATGTAAATTAGTCTACAATATAGACTTCTAATGCCCCGTACACACGGTCGGACTTTGTTCGGACATTCCGACAACAAAATCCTAGGATTTTTTCCGACGGATGTTGGCTCAAACTTGTCTTGCATACACACGGTCACACAAAGTTGTCGGAAAATCCGATCGTTTTAAACGCGGTGACATAAAACATGTACGTCGGGACTATAAACGGGGCAGTGGCCAATAGCTTTCATCTCTTTATTTATTCTGAGCATGTGTGGCACTTTGTCCGTCGGATTTGTGTACGCACGATCGGAATTTCCGACAATGGATTTTGTTGTCGGAAAAGTTTATCTCCTGCTCTCCAACTTTGTGTGTCCGAAAATCCGATGGAAAATGTCTGATGGAGCCCACAGACGGTCGGAATTTCTGACAACACGCTCCGATCGGACATTTTCCATTGGAAAATCCGACCGTGTGTACGGGGCATAAGAGTCTTTCACCCATTGTTGTTTGTGCTAATTAACCCTGCAATTGTATGAAGGAGTTATGTGTTGATATGTATGATAATGTGTATTGTAGTTAGGGAGTCACATTGGCTGCTTTAAGGGATTAGTTAATTAGCTCATGTGAGTTTATGTTTCTGGTTACAAGTGTATTGTTAGAGTAATATGAGCAGGGGGGAACCTCCTCTTTAACTGTATATAAGACTTGTATTTTGGTTCTAATAAAGAGTCCATGTTCAGCAACTAAACAAGTATGGTCTTGTTTTGTGCTTGTGAGCGTTTGGAATATCTGATATCTATATTCAAACTGGGAGGAAGCGGTTTATGATGAATGCACTCAAGCGGAGTGTGGGACATTTTGTTACATTGGTCGCAAGCAGTGGGACGCTTCCTGCAGTCTGGGACATCCAAGCCTCCACCTGGATCCAAGGTCCGGATAGCAGGAGAGGAGAGGTACAGATGCCAGCCACCATGGAAGAGGAATTCAGGAGGTTGCGAGAGATGCAGATACAGCACAGATTCTATCCGCTGCAAACTCTGGAAGGAAGCACTAGCCCGTGAGCAGCGACACCATGGAAAAGTTCTCCCCTCCATCCAGGAAAGTTACTGGTCGCAGTATGGATTGCGGGTACTGTTTTTGGGAGAAAAACCAAACAAGGAGCAGACAGCTGAAATAACCACTTCAGCCCCGGAAGGATTTACCCCCTTCCTGACCAGAGCATTTTTTGCGATTCGGCACTGCGTCGCTTTAATTGACAATTGCGCGGTCGTGCGACCCGGCTCCGAAACAAAATTGATGTCCTTTTTTTTCCCCACAAATAGAGCTTTCTTTTGGTGGTATTTGATCATCTCAGCGATTTTTATTTTTTACGCCATAAACAAAATAACAGCGACAATTTAGAAAAAAACACATTATTTTTTACATTTTGCTATAATAATTATCCCCAAAAAATATATAAAAAAACGTTTTTTTTCCTCAGTTTAGGCCGATACATATTCTTCTACATATTTTTGGTAATAAAAAATCGCAATAAGCGTTTATTGATTTGTTTGCGCAAAAGTTATAATGTTTACAAAATAGGGGATAGTTTTATGGCATTTTTATTGATTTTTTTTTTTTACTAGTAATGGCGGCGATCAGCGATTTTTATTGTGACTACGACGTTATGGCAGACATGTCGGACATTTTCTACACATTTTTGGGACCATTGTCATTTATACAGCAATCAGTGCTATAAAAATGCATTGATTCCTGTATAATTGACACTGGCAGTGAAGGGGTTAACCACTAGGGGGCGGGGAGGGGTTAAGTATGTCCTAGGGGAGTGATTTTTAACTGTCAGGGGGATGGGCTGGTGTGTGACGTCACTGATCTCTGCTCCGATGACAGGGAGCAGAGATCGAGTGACACACTGTAATATATACTCTGCACTGCACTATATACCATGTACTGTATTATATATACTACACTGACTGCACTATATACTCTGAACTGCATTATATATACTATACGGAGTGCACTATATACTCTGCAGAAAAATTGGGCCTTGGGTGCTGGTGGTGACAGAACATTGTAACCCCTCACAGTTACTCTTGTTGGGCACAGGAACAGGTCGTGCTGTTACAAATTGGTTCAATAATTGAAATTACATGCCCCAGTCAAACAGGTGCAGACACATTGGGCCTTGGGTGTTGAAGGTGCCAGAACACTGTAACCCCTCACAATTACTCTTGTTGGGTGCAGGAAGGGGCCCTTCTGTTAAAAATGTGTTCAATAATTGAAATTATATGCTCCAGTCAAAAAGGGGCAGAACAATTGGGCCTTGGGTGTTGGTGGTGCCCTAAACCAAAAATATTGTAGGAAGCTAGCATAATCAAGATTCAGGATGGAATAGGATAGGCAGCATAGGCAGTCTTCAAGGTATCCCAGATCCCCAGCAAATTCAATCAGTTACATCAGCATCAGGGGCCTGATAGCTGCTGATCCAGGACTGATTCATTTTTATGAATGTGAGCCTATCACAGAGTCTGTGGACAGGTGCACCCTTTGATCCGTTACAAACCCTCCAGCAGCACTGAATGTGTGTTCAGAAAGAACGCTGGATGCAGGACAGGCCAGTAGCTTAATTGCATATTGAACAAGTTCTGGCCAGTGGTCCATCGTCAAGACTCAGTAACCCAGTGGATGCTCAGTTGGAAAGGTCTTCAAGTCTACTCATGCTCCTAGATATTCCTGCACCATATAATGCAGATCCTGCCAATGGTTGTTTGCACCTATCAGCCCTGGGCGCTGAGGCATCGGTCAGCAGTCCACCTTCTCCGCCGCTCTTCCACTGATCGAACAAAGCCTCAGAAACACATTGCCCAGCACCATGAAATGGTAACCTCCCTGGGTCTGGAAAGGCATTATGCAAACTTTTCTTAATCTTCAAGATATTCCATCCTCTGCTCCGTCTGCAAAGGAAGGATGGTCTCTGCAACTTTACCCTTTACCCTAACGTGTATCAAGAAGGTTTGCCAGCCAGTAGTGATCCCTCTCCTTGATACCACAAATCCTAGAGTCCTTTCGCAGGCTTTGCAGAATCAGGGAGCCCATGCAGCATAAGTTTGCAGAGGCATGAGATTCTGAGTCCTCTGCGTCACTAAGGATGACATTGTCAAGAACTACCTCCTGCCAGCCACGTACAACTCCTTGGGTTTCTGGGGACTGAAAACCATCCCTTGAAGACTGTTGCATGTTATTCTCTACATCCATGCTGACACAAGCCGTCTCCTCTTTTTTTGTGTGTTTGGCGGCCCCGCAGGGATGCTATCTGCATAAAGGGGGCCTTGAGAGGAAATTAATTCCTCTTCCTTCCTCTGCCTCAAGTGCCCTGTCCATTATTTCACAAAACGTGCGCTCCAGCAGGAAGACTAGAGGGACAGTGTCACTGATGCATGCATTGTCACTGCTCACCATCCTTGTGGCCTCCTAAAATTGTGACAGAACAGTGCATGCATCCTTAACCAGAAGCCACTGGCATGCCGAAAAGAAGCCAGGTTCCCTGAGCCTGTCCTGATGCCATACTCACACAGGTACTCATTGATGGCCCTCTGCTGTGTGTGCAGCCACTGCAGCATTGCCAATGTTGAGTTCCACCTGCTGGGAATGTCACAAATGAGGCGGTTGGTGGGCAGGTTGAATTCCCGTTGAATGTCAGCCAGCCGAGCACTGGCATTTTATGACCACCAGAAATAACCACAGACTTTTCTGGCCTGCCTCAGGAGATCTTGGAGGCCTGGGTACCTGGTCAAGAAACCCTGCAGCACTAAATTCAGGACAAGTGCCAAGCATGGAACATGTGTCCAGTGTCCCTGTCGGAGGGCGGAGAGAAGGTTGGTGCCATTATCGCATACAACCATTCCTGGCTCAAGCTTCTGTGGCTTCAACCACCTTTGAGCCTGCTTCTGTATAGCTGACAGAATCTCTGCCTCAGTGTGGCTCCTGTCCCCTAGACACACCAACTGAAGCACCACATGGCATCTTTTAGCATGACTGCTTGTGTAGCCCCTTGAAAGCTTAGGGAGCACTGCTGGTTCAGAAGACAATTCTGCAGAAGAGGCCATAGAGGAAGAAGAAGAGGAGGGGTGGAGCACACAGATGTGGCGGCAGAATCACCACCACGTGATGGTAGAGAGCTGGAATGGCCTTACGTGAAAAGAAATGTCTATTTGGAACCTACCACTGTGGTACAGCACGTTCAACAAATTCATAAAAGGGGGCAGAGTCTACCAGCTGAAAAGGCAGCAGTTGCAGTGCTAGCAATTTGGACAAGCTAGCATTTATACGCTGGATGGCTGGGACAGTATTTTTTTTGCGGTTCAGCAACTGGGGTAGCAAAATTTGCCTGCTGAAATCAACTGGCGTTGTACTGCTAGCAGATTGACTTAAGTAATCGTGGCACCTATTGCTATATCTTTATTCCTCTCAGTGCAGGTTTTTGAGAGGACTTGAGGAAGAGTAGGGGTTGAGATCCCAGATGATGAGCAGGGAGAAGTCCGCCTTTTTTTTATAATGTGGGTCTTTCAGGTGCTGTTGTCAAAGGACTGCATGGCAGGTCATCATACGTCTGGTCAAGCATATGGTGCCCAATTTGGTGCTGTTCTGGCCATGCTTGATCCGCTTCAGACAGATTGCAAACAGCAACTGTGTGATCTACTGCGTGTGTCGAAAAAAACCCACACCAAATTAACTTTTGAAAGTCAGCTGGGATTTAGCAGCGCCCTGCACCTGTGGAGCTCTGTGGTGAAATGCAATAGAGTGGGCTGCCCTTAAGATGGCCCCTGGAGGACATCCTGCCTCGTTGGAGTTGTGATTCCTCTTCACTTTTCTCCTCTCTTCTCTCAGGCACCCAGGTACAGTCAGTGACCTCATCATCCCCTCCCTCCTCATCACTGGAGCAAATTTGGTAGTATGCTGCAGCTGGGGGAACATGACTGCTAGTGTCTTGACCTTCTGTGGTACCCCCACTCTCTAGGCTCACATTACTCCATTCTTCAACCTGGAAACCAACATAGGATCCTTCAAATTGCTGCGCATCCTCCAGCAGCATGTAACTGACACTATGGTTGAGAAATTCTGTTGATTCTTCTGATCATGATGGTGGAACTATGCAAGGAGTAACTGTGGACAAGGAGCTGGTGGAATAGGCTTTAGTAATTATACAGCTTTAGGCCTGGGCCCCCTGAGCCTGACCACCAACATTCCCCAGGCATGTATACACACAGGCATATGTACACACACAGGCATGTACACACACAGAGACATGTACACACACAGAGACATACACACACAGGCATGTACACACACAAGACATGTACACACAAAAGACATGTACACACAAGACATGCACACACAGAGACATATACAAACAGAGACATGTACAAACAGAGACATGTACACACAGAGACATGTACACACAGAGACATGTACAAACAGAGACATGTACACACAGAGACATGTACAAACAGAGACATGTACAAACCGAGACATGTACACATAGGGAAATGTACACACAGGGAAATGTACACACAGAGAAATGTACACACAGAGAAATGTACACAGTCTCACACACACAGCCCCCCTGCAGAACAGCTCTTACTTGTAAGGTGGTCCTAGTCCCAGCTCTTGTTTCCACATGCAGAGGGGTGCACATGCAGGAAATTGCCAGAGGTGGCAGCAAAGAGCCCGATGTCAGCTCAATGACAAAGCAGGAGCCTGTTGACTCACACACATACAGGAGCATCCACGGAGCTCCTCTGGACCCATACTTACCAACTGTCCCGGATTTTCCGGGACATTCCCAGGGTTTGGACTCTTTTCCCAAGTTTATTGTTTCCCGGGAAATGTCCCGAGAAATACGGTTTTTACGAATTTTCACCACCGCCGCTTGCCACCGCCACTAGAGGTTCGTGGCTGGCTGCCATTTTCAAGGAGACTAGGAAAGGCTGGGTGGCTAGACGAAGCTCCAGCATCGCCGCCTACCCTGCGCCCCACTCCACCTCGCCCCGCCTACCCTCCTGCCCCGCTGCCGGTCTGTTATGGAAAGGGGCAGGGGTTCTGTTTTAACCCCGCTGCTGGTGGAGGGAGACGTAATTTTGTATACCCACTCCTACTAGGACACCTGAGGTAACGGGGGCACCGCTGGGGACACCTGATGTTAGGGGGGACCACTGGGGACACCTGATGTAAAGGGGCACCGCTGGGGACACCTAATGTAAGGGGGTGCTCCGCTGGGGACACCTGATGTAAGGGGGGCTCCGCTGGAGACATCTGATGTAAGGGGGCTCCGTTGGGGACATCTGATGTAAGGGGGGGCTCCGCTGGGAACATCCAATGTAAGGGGGCTCTGCTTGGAACACCTGATATAAGGGGGGCTCCGCTGGTGACACCTGAGGTAAGGAGGCACCAATGATGACATCTGATGTAAGGGGGGCTCCGCTGGTGACACCTGATGTAAGGGGGCTCCGCTGGTGACACCTGACATAAGGGGGCTCCGCTGGGGACATCTGATGTAAGGGGGCTCCGCTGGTGACACCCGATGTAAGGGGGGCTCCGCTGGTGACATCTGACGTAAGGGGGCTCCGCTGGGGACATCTGATGTAAGGGGGCTCCGCTGGGGACATGTGATGTAAGGGGGGCTCCACTGGGGACACCTGATGTAAGGGGGGCTCCACTGGGGACATCTGATGTAAGGGGGGCTCCGCTGGGGACATCTGATGCAAGGGGGGCTCCGCTGGGGACATCTGATGCAAGGATGGACTCTGCTGGGACACCTGATGCAAGGTGGGACTCTGCTGGGGGCACCTGATGCAAGGAAGGACTCTGCTGGTGGCAGGTGACACGCTCAGGGATCCCACTGATTCGGCATTAAGGTGAGTTGAATGATTTCATTTTATATTACAATGTAATAATAGAAATAATGCACTTCAATCATCCTGACACCATAACAAGCATGGTGCCGGGATGATTGAAGTGCTAACACCAGGTGTTTGGAGTATCTTTACCTGCTGGTTGTTAAACTTTCTAGAATACACATATTTCTATTGTTGTGTAGGATCTGTGATGCTGTCCCTCCATCCCACTCCCCCCTTTCCCTCTCCATCCCTCATTCATCTCAGACTCTAACCACACCCCATTTGAGTCACGCCCACTTAAGACACGCCCACTATTTTTGTGTAAACCACACCCATTTGTCACACATGCTTCGTGCGCCACATTTTTACTTTCCCCCTGTGCCACGCCTACAAACGTATACCCCGCCCCTAAATGCATGCCCCACCCCTAATTTATAATAAGACTCCGCCTACAACAAAAAAGTGTCCCTAAATTTTTTTTTCAATGTTGGCAACTATGTGCACCCGCCCCTGCCTTCTCACATCCCTGGCAGACGGCCGGGCCCGTCCATACGCTGGGGTCCCTTACAAGTGTATGGGCTGTACCCCCCTGATGGCGGCCCTGAGCCTGGGTGACAGAGGATGAGGGGGATGAGGATGGCTTTGTTATCCACTTCACCAACTCTTCTGCATGTTGTGGCTCAATAACACAGCCAGCAGCAAAAAAAAAACAGACAAGTGTGCCCCACACAGAGGATGCACCATGTCCACGATCACCACTTTTCACTGTAGACACAGAGGCTGCTTCCCCTTTTTTAGTGGCCGATTGCACTGAATTATATACTGTGCACACTATATTATATACTGTACACTCAAAAGTGTCCATAATAATTTAAAATAATTGTCCATCATAGATAAATTCAAATATCAAAAAAGAAACAATTGTGAAAATAGTGCAACTCTTCATAAAGTGCAAAATTTTGAACACCGTAGATCCTTCACCAAAGTGCACAAGTGCCAATCCACACCCTTATAGAATGAGGCTCACCAGATTGTAGATTTCAATCGCATGTGCGATTAAATTACTTTAAACTTTATGCAGATAATCAACCCAATCTCCACTCAGATCTCCTTTAGATTCCAATGGATGACAGCTCTCTCCACATGTAGAGATAAAATCAATACAAAGCTTCCACAAAGCCTCCAATAGTGTAAAAACCTGTTGGGAACAATTTTATTTAAAAAAGTAATGCGCTTACATCACAAATAAAAAAAACAAATCGCCTTTGGTATATATTAGTTACATTCCGGGTGCCTGCGTGCTGCGTCTCCAACCTCTCCTCGCTCGCACTCGCAGATAGCACTCTCAGTATCAAGATTCAGTTGCCGTGTAGCCACGCCCCTAACATGTTTCGTTACTTCCAACTTGATCACAGGGGATCCTGGAGAGGTTGGAGATGCAGCACGCAGACACCTGGCATGTAACTAATATATACCAAAGGCGATTTGTTTTTATCTGTGATGGACAATTACTTTTAATTATTATGGACACTTTTGAATATTTTTTTTGTTCTGTTGTGGTACTGTGATTGTGTAGATTGACAATATATTGTTTTTTACCCTTTGTATTATTATTTGTATTTTAAGCAGCAGCACGCATATTTATATTTATATTTACATTTAGTTCAATAGCGCAGTGCTTATATGAGAATATACTGTACACCGCCTGCACTGTATTATATACTGTACACTGACTGAAGTGTATTATATACTGTACACACTGTATTATATATTGTGTACACCGCCTGCATTGTATTATATACTGTACACACTGTATTATATACTGTTCCGGTCAGGATGTTGTGGTCCACTTGAGGCCATGCTCAGGTGGACTTTAACCACTTCCCGCCCGCCCTATAGCGGATTGATGTCCGGGAAGTGGTTCTGTTATCCTGACTGGACGTCATATGACGTCCAGCAGGATAAGATGCCGCAGCGCGCCCCCGGGGGCGCGCATCGCGGCGATCGGTGGAGCGGTGTGTCAGTCTGACACACCACTACACTGATCTTGGTAAAAAGCCTCCGGCGGAGGCTCTTTACCACGTGATCAGCCGTGTCCAATCACGGCTGATCACGCTGTCAATAGGAAGAGCCGTTGATCGGCTCTTCCTCACTCGCGTCTGACAGACGCAAGTAGAGGAGAGCCGATCGGCGGCTCTCCTGGCAGGGGGGGTCTGCGCTGATTGTTTATCAGCGCAGCCCCCCCTCAGATCACCCCACTGGACTACCAGGGATGCCACTAGGACCACCAGGGAAGGGGCAACGTGGATGGCCAGGTATGTACCCCATGGCCATCCACATGTGCCCAATCTGTGCCAATCAGTGCCCACAAATGGGCACTGATTGGTACTATTATGTCAATGATCTGCCCAGCAATGCCCAGATCTGCCCAGCAATGCTTTATCAGTGCCACCTGTCATTGCCCATCTGTGCCACCTGTCAGTGCCCATCTGTGCCCATCAGTGCCCACCTATCAGTGCCCATCAGTGCCACACATCAGTGCCACACATAAGTACCCATCAGTGCCACCCATATATACCAATCAATGCCACCTACGAGTGCCCATCAGTGCCGCCTATGTGTGCCCATCGGTGCCACCTATGAGTGCCCATCAGTGCCGCATACCAGTGCCACCTATCAGTGCCCATCAGTGCCACCTATCAGTGCCCATCAGTGCCGCCTCTCATTGCCTATCATCAGTGCCTGTTAGTGCCACCTCATCGGTGCCCATCGGTGCCGCTGTATCAGTGCCCATCAGTGCAGCCATATCAGTGCCCATTATTGAAGGAGAAAGCGTACTTATTTACAAAAAAAATTTACAGAAACAAAGAAAAACTTGTTTTTTTTCGAAATTTTCGGTCTTTTTTTATTTGTTGCGCAAAAAATAAAAACCGCAGAGGTGATCAAATACCACCAAAAGAAAGCTCTATTTGTGGGAACAAAATGATAAAAAACTTGTTTGGGTACAGTGTAGCATGACTGCGCAATTGTCATTCAAATTGTGACAGCGCTGAAAGGTGAAAATTGGGCTGGGCGGGAAGGTGTCTAAGTGCCTGGTATTGAAGTGGTTAAATGAGCAGGAAGAGAGCACAGGAGAGCTCTGGCCTAAGACTCAGAAGGGAATCTGAGAGAGAAGAGCTACTGTATAGTTTTGCGCCGGACAGCAAGGCTTTCATTTACAGTTTTTTTGTTTGTTTTCATGACTTTGCAAACCTCTGCTAAATAAACCTGGCAACCCGTCAGATTTTAAAGAAATTGCCTGCACGCTGACCTTATTTTTCCAGAAAAGGTGATCCCCACAAGCTAATCTCCCACATGTGGTGGACTCAGCAGGCAGTTTCTAAAGATGGAGGAAATATTAAAGGCCCGGCTACAGGCCAATCTAGCTCAGCGAGAAACCAACAGCCAAGTCACAGAGGCCGCTGCAGCACATCAGGTGGCTCAGCAGGAGATGAACCGGCAGTTTGCAGAGGCTCTGGTGGAGTTGAAAAAGGGCTCTGCACATCCTGTGCCAGTGGAACCAAAGATGGTATGTGCCTCCTACCACCTACAGAAGATTACACTTGCTGATGATGTCGAGGCATACATTGCAACTTTTGAGAGAGTTGCTGTCCGCAAAGGATGGGCAAAAGAAAAGTGGGCGGGCCTGTTTGCACCGTTTTTGACAGGAGAGCCTCAACAGGCCTACTTTGATCTGGAACCGGATAAGGCCCAGGACTATGAGACTCTGAAGACAGAGATAATTGCACGCTTGGGTGTCACCATGGCAGTCTGGGCCCAGTGCGTGCATCAGTGGACCTACTCCAGTGACAAGCCACCCCAATCTCAAATGTTCAACCTGGTCCACCTCACCAGGAAGTGGTTGCAGCCAGAGACCTTGACAGGCCCTCAGATTGTGGAGCATGTGGTAATGGACCGGTACCTGCGTGCGCTCCCTGCTGCTCTGAGGAGGTGGGTCTGACAGGGGGACTCCAAAACTGGAACCCAATTGGTGGACCTAGTAGAGAGGTATATTGCTACTGAGGACTTGGTGAACCCACCTACGCCCCACTTCAGTGTGTCTATGGGTGCAAGATCACCAAGCGGTTCTGGTAAGACTGTTCCAGGCTTCAAGAGCATGGGGAAGGTAAGATAAGACTATTGTTACAGCTGATGAGACTGTGGGTCCTAGACCTGGAGACTGGCCAAAGAAGCCAGGAAGGTCTTTGGGACCGTTAAGAGGACTGGGGGGTAGAGCATATACAGTGGTTTCATTGCCATGCATTAGGGCATATTGCTGCAAACTGTCCTATAAATGATGAACCTATGCAATGCGATTATGCTTATATGAAAAGACACATATCTCTGCTTGCACAGGTCGCATGTACTGCATCCTGTCAGAGTCACATAAAAAAACAAGTGTGTGTTATTTCAGTGGATGGAAAGCCACTCACAGCCCTGCTAGACTCTGGTAGTGTGGTGATCCTAGTCAGGGATGATTGTGTAAACCCCACAAAACTACACCCCATTACTATTGGGGTCATTTGCATCCATGGGGACACTCTGGACTACCAGACAGTGGTGTTTGAGGTTGATACCCCATTGGGGCAGTGTGACACATTCAGTGGGGGTGGTTCCTTCACTACTTCATGAAGCTTTAGTGGGGAGAGATTTTCCCCGTTTTTGGAGTTTATGGGAGAGCAAAGGGAGGCTGGTAGGTAGAGCTCCCCCTGCTGGGGAAGCACAGGAACTCTCACCAGACCCTTTTTTGCCAAAGGGAAGGGGACGCTGTTGGGGGAGATCGCAGAAGCCAGAGATCCTCTTCCTTTCCCTGTCATTGCTGGCTAGCTAGCTCCCAGCCCAAGGGTAATGGACAGAAGAACATCTCTGACCCTGACAATGAGAGTAGCCAGAATGTAGTACCCAACATAGAGGTCAGGTGTTTAATCGAGTGGGGATCCCAAAAGAGGTCTTAACTGATCAGGGCACCCCATTTATGTCCAGGGTTACCAAGTAACTGTGTAAGTTATACAAAACCTCCCATCTCCGTACTTCTCTCTACCACCCTCAAATGAATGGTCTTGTGGGAAGATTTGATAAAATTTTGGAAAGTATGCTGAAAAAGGTGGCCGACAAAGATGGGAAAAATTGGGATTTTTTGTTACCATATCTCATGTTTGCCAATAGGGATGAGCTTCGAGTTCGTGTCAAACTCACGTTCGACTCGAACATAGGCTGTTCGCCAGTTCGCCGAACAGCGAACAATTTGGGGTGTTCGCTGCAAATTCGAATGCCGCGGAATACCCTTTAAAAGTCTATGGGAGAAATCAAAAGTGCTAATTTTAAAAGCTTATATGCAAGTTATTGTCATAAAAAGTGTTTGGGGACCTGGGTCCTGCCACAGGGGACATGGATCAATGCAAAAAAAGTTTTAAAAATGGCCATTTTTTCGGGAGCAGTGATTTTAATAGTGCTTAAAGTGAAACAATAAAAGTGTAATATCCCTTTAAATTTCGTACCTGGGGGGGTCTATAGTATGCCTGTAAAGGGGCGCATGTTTCCCATGTTTAGAACAGTCTGAAAGCAAAATGACATTTCAAAGGAAAAAAGTCATTTGAAACTACTCGCGTCTGAGGAAGATGCCGGACGAGAAGACTGGATGAAGAACCAGAAGAACAAGAAGAACCAGAAGAACAAGAAACAGAAGAAGAAGATGGAGGAAGAAACCGAAGGAAGATATAAGAAAGAAGATAGAAGAAAGAAGAAGCATTTTAATAAAGGAATTGTCAACAACTGTCTCTTGTCATTTTTAAAATTTTTGACATTTTTTTTGTGAAATGGTAGGGGTACAAGTACCCCCTTACCATTTCACACAGGGGGGAGGGCCGGGATCTGGGGGTCCCCTTGTTAAAGGGGGCTTCCAGACTCCGATAAGCCCCCCGCCCGCAGACCCCCACAACCACCGGGCAAGGGTTGTGGGGATGAGGCCCTTGTCCCCATCAACATGGGGACAAGGTGTTTTGGGGGGCTACCCCCAAAGCACCCTCCCAATGTTGAGGGCATGTGGCCTGGTACAGTTCAGGGGGGGAGCTCTCTTGTCCCCCCTCTTCTCCTGCAGCCTGCCAGGTTGCGTGCTCGGATAAGGGTCTGGTATGGATTTTTGGGGGTACCCCACGCCATTTTTTTAAAATTTTGGCACGGGGTTCCCCTTAAAATCCATACCAGACTCAGGTCTGGTATAGATTTTGAGGGGGACCCCACGCCATTTTTAAAAAAAAATTGGCCCGGGTTACCCTTAATATCCATACCAGACTTGAAGGGCCTGGTATGGAATTTAGGGGGACCCCAACATCATTTTTTTTTTTATTTTGTTTCGGGGTTCCCCTGTGGGGAAATCCCATGCAGTTTTTATCAATGAACTATTATGTGTATTGTCGGACCGGCAATTCATTAAGCCACGAGTCATGACTATTAATGAATTGTCGGTTTGACAATACACATAACAGTTCATTGATAAAAACTGCATGGGATTTCCCCACAGGGTAACCCCGAACCAAAATTAAAAAAAAAATGACATGGGGGATGCCCCTAAATTCCATACCAGGCCCTTCAGGTCTGGTATGGATTTTAAGGTGAACCCCGCGCCAATATAAAAAAATGGCGTGGGGTACCCCCAAAAATCTATACCAGACCCTTATCCGAGCATGCAACCTGGCAGGCCATAGGAAAAGAGGGGCGCCCCCCTCCTGAACTGTACCAGGCCACATGCCCTCAACATTGCGAGGGTGCTTTGGGGGTAGCCCCCCAAAACACCTTGTCCCCATGTTGATGGGGACAAGGGCCTCATCCCCACAACCCTTGCCCGGTGGTTGTGGGGGTGCCCAATTTGGTGCTGTTCTGGCCATGCTTGATCCGCTTCAGACAGATTGCAAACAGCAACTGTGTGATCTACTGCGTGTGTCGAAAAAAACCCACACCAAATTAACTTTTGAAAGTCAGCTGGGATTTAGCAGCGCCCTGCACCTGTGGAGCTCTGTGGTGAAATGCAATAGAGTGGGCTGCCCTTAAGATGGCCCCTGGAGGACATCCTGCCTCGTTGGAGTTGTGATTCCTCTTCACTTTTCTCCTCTCTTCTCTCAGGCACCCAGGTACAGTCAGTGACCTCATCATCCTCTCCCTCCTCATCACTGGAGCAAATTTGGTAGTATGCTGCAGCTGGGGGAACATGACTGCTAGTGTCTTGACCTTCTGTGGTACCCCCACTCTCTAGGCTCACATTACTCCATTCTTCAACCTGGAAACCAACATAGGATCCTTCAAATTGCAGCGCATCCTCCAGCAGCATGTAACTGACACTATGGTTGAGAAATTCTGTTGATTCTTCTGTGCATGATGGTGGAACTATGCAAGGAGTAACTGTGGACAAGGAGCTGGTGGAATAGGCTTTAGTAATTATACAGCTTTAGGCCTGGGCCCCCTGAGCCTGACCACCAACATTCCCCAGGCATGTATACACACAGGCATATGTACACACACAGGCATGTACACACACAGAGACATGTACACACACAGAGACATACACACACAGGCATGTACACACACAAGACATGTACACACAAAAGACATGTACACACAAGACATGCACACACAGAGACATATACAAACAGAGACATGTACACACAGAGACATGTACACACAGAGACATGTACACACAGAGACATGTACACACAGAGACATGTACAAACAGAGACATGTACACACAGAGACATGTACAAACAGAGACATGTACAAACCGAGACATGTACACATAGGGAAATGTACACACAGGGAAATGTACACACAGAGAAATGTACAAACAGAGAAATGTACACAGTCTCACACACACAGCCCCCCTGCAGAACAGCTCTTACTTGTAAGGTGGTCCTAGTCCCAGCTCTTGTTTCCACATGCAGAGGGATGCACATGCAGGAAATTGCCAGAGGTGGCAGCAAAGAGCCCGATGTCAGCTCAATGACAAAGCAGGAGCCTGTTGACTCACACACATACAGGAGCATCCACGGAGCTCCTCTGGACCCATACTTACCAACTGTCCCGGATTTTCCGGGACATTCCCAGGGTTTGGACTCTTTTCCCAAGTTTATTGTTTCCCGGGAAATGTCCCGAGAAATACGGTTTTTACGAATTTTCACCACCGCCGCTTGCCACCGCCACTAGAGGTTCGTGGCTGGCTGCCATTTTCAAGGAGACTAGGAAAGGCTGGGTGGCTAGACGAAGCTCCAGCATCGCCGCCTACCCTGCGCCCCACTCCACCTCGCCCCGCCTACCCTCCTGCCCCGCTGCCGGTCTGTTATGGAAAGGGGCAGGGGTTCTGTTTTAACCCCGCTGCTGGCGGAGGGAGACGTAATTTTGTATACCCACTCCTACTATGACACCTGAGGTAACGGGGGCACCGCTGGGGACACCTGATGTTAGGGGGGACCACTGGGGACACCTGATGTAAAGGGGCACCGCTGGGGACACCTAATGTAAGGGGGTGCTCCGCTGGGGACACCTGATGTAAGGGGGGCTCCGCTGGAGACATCTGATGTAAGGGGGCTCCGCTGGGAACATCCAATGTAAGGGGGCTCTGCTTGGAACACCTGATATAAGGGGGGCTCCGCTGGTGACACCTGAGGTAAGGGGGCACCAATGATGACATCTGATGTAAGGGGGGCTCCGCTGGTGACACCTGATGTAAGGGGGCTCCGCTGGTGACACCTGACATAAGGGGGGCTCCGCTGGGGACTTCTGATGTAAGGGGGCTCCGCTGGTGACACCCAATGTAAGGGGGGCTCCGCTGGTGACATCTGACGTAAGGGGGCTCCGCTGGGGACATCTGATGTAAGGGGGCTCCGCTGGGGACATGTGATGTAAGGGGGGCTCCACTGGGGACACCTGATGTAAGGGGGGCTCCACTGGGGACATCTGATGTAAGGGGGGCTCCGCTGGGGACATCTGATGCAAGGATGGACTCTGCTGGGACACCTGATGCAAGGTCGGACTCTGCTGGGGGCACCTGATGCAAGGAAGGACTCTGCTGGTGGCAGGTGACACGCTCAGGGATCCCACTGATTCGGCATTAAGGTGAGTTGAATGATTTCATTTTATATTACAATGTAATAATAGAAATAATGCACTTCAATCATCCTGACACCATAACAAGCATGGTGCCGGGATGATTGAAGTGCTAACACCAGGTGTTTGGAGTATCTTTACCTGCTGGTTGTTAAACTTTCTAGAATACACATATTTCTATTGTTGTGTAGGATCTGTGATGCTGTCCCTCCATCTCACTCCCCCCTTTCCCTCTCCATCCCTCATTCATCTCAGACTCTAACCACACCCCATTTGAGTCACGTCCACTTAAGACACGCCCACTATTTTTGTGTAAACCACACCCATTTGTCACACATGCTTCGTGCGCCACATTTTTACTTTCCCCCTGTGCCACGCCTACAAATGTATACCCCGCCCCTAAATGCATGCCCCACCCCTAATTTATAATAAGACTCCGCCTACAACAAAAAAGTGTCCCTAAATTTTTTTTTCAATGTTGGCAACTATGTGCACCCGCCCCTGCCTTCTCACATCCCTGGCAGACGGCCGGGCCCGTCCATACGCTGGGGTCCCTTACAAGTGTATGGGCTGTACCCCCCTGATGGCGGCCCTGAGCCTGGGTGACAGAGGATGAGGGGGATGAGGATGGCTTTGTTATCCACTTCACCAACTCTTCTGCATGTTGTGGCTCAATAACACAGCCAGCAGCAAAAAAAAACAGACAAGTGTGCCCCACACAGAGGATGCACCATGTCCACGATCACCACTTTTCACTGTAGACACAGAGGCTGCTTCCCCTTTTTTAGTGGCCGATTGCACTGAATTATATACTGTGCACACTATATTATATACTGTACACTCAAAAGTGTCCATAATAATTTAAAATAATTGTCCATCATAGATAAATTCAAATATCAAAAAAGAAACAATTGTGAAAATAGTGAAACTCTTCATAAAGTGCAAAATTTTGAACACCGTAGATCCTTCACCAAAGTGCACAAGTGCCAATCCACACCCTTATAGAATGAGGCTCACCAGATTGTAGATTTCAATCGCATGTGCGATTAAATTACTTTAAACTTTATGCAGATAATCAACCCAATCTCCACTCAGATCTCCTTTAGATTCCAATGGATGACAGCTCTCTCCACATGTAGAGATAAAATCAATACAAAGCTTCCACAAAGCCTCCAATAGTGTAAAAACCTGTTGGGAACAATTTTATTTAAAAAAGTAATGCGCTTACATCACAAATAAAAAAAACAAATCGCCTTTGGTATATATTAGTTACATTCCGGGGCTGCGTCTCCAACCTCTCCTCGCTCGCACTCGCAGATAGCACTCTCAGTATCAAGATTCAGTTGCCGTGTAGCCACGCCCCTAACATGTTTCGTTACTTCCAACTTGATCACAGGGGATCCTGGAGAGGTTGGAGATGCAGCACGCAGACACCTGGCATGTAACTAATATATACCAAAGGCGATTTGTTTTTATCTGTGATGGACAATTACTTTTAATTATTATGGACACTTTTGAATATTTTTTTTGTTCTGTTGTGGTACTGTGATTGTGTAGATTGACAATATATTGTTTTTTACCCTTTGTATTATTATTTGTATTTTAAGCAGCAGCACGCATATTTATATTTATATTTACATTTAGTTCAATAGCGCAGTGCTTATATGAGAATATACTGTACACCGCCTGCACTGTATTATATACTGTACACTGACTGAAGTGTATTATATACTGTACACACTGTATTATATATTGTGTACACCGCCTGCATTGTATTATATACTGTACACACTGTATTATATACTGTTCCGGTCAGGATGTTGTGGTCCACTTGAGGCCATGCTCAGGTGGACTTTAACCACTTCCCGCCCGCCCTATAGCGGATTGACGTCCGGGAAGTGGTTCTGTTATCCTGACTGGACGTCATATGACGTCCAGCAGGATAAGATGCCGCAGCGCGCCCCCGGGGGCGCGCATCGCGGCGATCGGTGGAGCGGTGTGTCAGTCTGACACACCGCTACACTGATCTTGGTAAAAAGCCTCCGGCGGAGGCTCTTTACCACGTGATCAGCCGTGTCCAATCACGGCTGATCACGCTGTCAATAGGAAGAGCCGTTGATCGGCTCTTCCTCACTCGCGTCTGACAGACGCAAGTAGAGGAGAGCCGATCGGCGGCTCTCCTGGTAGGGGGGGTCTGCGCTGATTGTTTATCAGCGCAGCCCCCCCTCAGATCACCCCACTGGACTACCAGGGATGCCACTAGGACCACCAGGGAAGGGGCAACGTGGATGGCCAGGTATGTACCCCATGGCCATCCACATGTGCCCAATCTGTGCCAATCAGTGCCCACAAATGGGCACTGATTGGTACTATTATGTCAATGATCTGCCCAGCAATGCCCAGATCTGCCCAGCAATGCTTTATCAGTGCCACCTGTCATTGCCCATCTGTGCCACCTGTCAGTGCCCATCTGTGCCCATCAGTGCCCACCTATCAGTGCCCATCAGTGCCACACATCAGTGCCACACATAAGTACCCATCAGTGCCACCCATATATACCAATCAATGCCACCTACGAGTGCCCATCAGTGCCGCCTATGTGTGCCCATCGGTGCCACCTATGAGTGCCCATCAGTGCCACATACCAGTGCCACCTATCAGTGCCCATCAGTGCCACCTATCAGTGCCCATCAGTGCCGCCTCTCATTGCCTATCATCAGTGCCTGTTAGTGCCACCTCATCGGTGCCCATCGGTGCCGCTGTATCAGTGCCCATCGGTGCCGCTGTATCAGTGCCCATTATTGAAGGAGAAAGCGTACTTATTTACAAAAAAAATTTACAGAAACAAAGAAAAACTTGTTTTTTTTTCGAAATTTTCGGTCTTTTTTTATTTGTTGCGCAAAAAATAAAAACCGCAGAGGTGATCAAATACCACCAAAAGAAAGCTCTATTTGTGGGAACAAAATGATAAAAAACTTGTTTGGGTACAGTGTAGCATGACTGCGCAATTGTCATTCAAATTGTGACAGCGCTGAAAGGTGAAAATTGGGCTGGGCGGGAAGGTGTCTAAGTGCCTGGTATTGAAGTGGTTAAATGAGCAGGAAGAGAGCACAGGAGAGCTCTGGCCTAAGACTCAGAAGGGAATCTGAGAGAGAAGAGCTACTGTATAGTTTTGCGCCGGACAGCAAGGCTTTCATTTACAGTTTTTTTGTTTGTTTTCATGACTTTGCAAACCTCTGCTAAATAAACCTGGCAACCCGTCAGATTTTAAAGAAATTGCCTGCACGCTGACCTTATTTTTCCAGAAAAGGTGATCCCCACAAGCTAATCTCCCACATGTGGTGGACTCAGCAGGCAGTTTCTAAAGATGGAGGAAATATTAAAGGCCCAGCTACAGGCCAATCTAGCTCAGCGAGAAACCAACAGCCAAGTCACAGAGGCCGCTGCAGCACATCAGGTGGCTCAGCAGGAGATGAACCGGCAGTTTGCAGAGGCTCTGGTGGAGTTGAAAAAGGGCTCTGCACATCCTGTGCCAGTGGAACCAAAGATGGTACGTGCCTCCTACCACCTACGGAAGATTACACTTGCTGTTGATGTCGAGGCATACATTGCAACTTTTGAGAGAGTTGCTGTCCGCAAAGGATGGGCAAAAGAAAAGTGGGCGGGCCTGTTTGCACCGTTTTTGACAGGAGAGCCTCAACAGGCCTACTTTGATCTGGAACCGGATAAGGCCCAGGACTATGAGACTCTGAAGACAGAGATAATTGCACGCTTGGGTGTCACCATGGCAGTCTGGGCCCAGTGCGTGCATCAGTGGACCTACTCCAGTGACAAGCCACCCCAATCTCAAATGTTCAACCTGGTCCACCTCACCAGGGGGGACAGGGGGACTCCAAAACTGCAACCCAATTGGTGGACCTAGTAGAGAGGTATATTGCTACTGAGGACTTGGTGAACCCACCTACGCCCCACTTCAGTGTGTCTATGGGTGCAAGATCACCAAGCGGTTCTGGTAAGACTGTTCCAGGCTTCAAGAGCATGGGGAAGGTAAGATAAGACTATTGTTACAGCTGATGAGACTGTGGGTCCTAGACCTGGAGACTGGCCAAAGAAGCCAGGAAGGTCTTTGGGACCGTTAAGAGGACTGGGGGGTAGAGCACATACAGTGGTTTCACTGCCATGCATTAGGGCATATTGCTGCAAACTGTCCTATAAATGATGAACCTATGCAATGCGATTATGCTTATATGAAAAGACACATATCTCTGCTTGCACAGGTCGCATGTACTGCATCCTGTCAGAGTCACATAAAAAAACAAGTGTGTGTTATTTCAGTGGATGGAAAGCCACTCACAGCCCTGCTAGACTCTGGTAGTGCGGTGATCCTAGTCAGGGATGATTGTGTAAACCCCACAAAACTACACCCCATTACTATTGGGGTCATTTGCATCCATGGGGACACTCTGGACTACCAGACAGTGGTGTTTGAGGTTGATACCCCATTGGGGCAGTGTGACACATTCAGTGGGGGTGGTTCCTTCACTACTTCATGAAGCTTTAGTGGGGAGAGATTTTACCCATTTTTGGAGTTTATGGGAGAGCAAAGGGAGGCTGGTAGGTAGAGCTCCCCCTGCTGGGGAAGCACAGGAACTCTCACCAGACCCTTTTTTGCCAAAGGGAAGGGGACGCTGTTGGGGGAGATCGCAGAAGCCAGAGATCCTCTTCCTTTCCCTGTCATTGCTGGCTAGCTAGCTCCCAGCCCAAGGGTAATGGACAGAAGAACATCTCTGACCCTGACAATGAGAGTAGCCAGAATGTAGTACCCAACATAGAGGTCAGGTGTTTAATCGAGTGGGGATCCCAAAAGAGGTCTTAACTGATCAGGGCACCCCATTTATGTCCAGGGTTACCAAGTAACTGTGTAAGTTATACAAAACCTCCCATCTCCGTACTTCTCTCTACCACCCTCAAATGAATGGTCTTGTGGGAAGATTTGATAAAATTTTGGAAAGTATGCTGAAAAAGGTGGCCGACAAAGATGGGAAAAATTGGGATTTTTTGTTACCATATCTCATGTTTGCCAATAGGGATGAACTTCGAGTTCGTGTCAAACTCACGTTCGACTCGAACATAGGCTGTTTGCCAGTTCGCCGAACAGCGAACAATTTGGGGTGTTCGCGGCAAATTCGAATGCCGCGGAATACCCTTTAAAAGTCTATGGGAGAAATCAAAAGTGCTAATTTTAAAAGCTTATATGCAAGTTATTGTCATAAAAAGTGTTTGGGGACCTGGGTCCTGCCACAGGGGACATGGATCAATGCAAAAAAAGTTTTAAAAATGGCCGTTTTTTCGGGAGCAGTGATTTTAATAGTGCTTAAAGTGAAACAATAAAAGTGTAATATCCCTTTAAATTTCGTACCTGGGGGGGTCTATAGTATGCCTGTAAAGGGGCGCATGTTTCCCATGTTTAGAACAGTCTGAAAGCAAAATGACATTTCAAAGGAAAAAAGTCATTTGAAACTACTCGCGTCTGAGGAAGATGCCGGACGAGAAGACCGGATGAAGAACCAGAAGAACAAGAAGAACCAGAAGAACAAGAAACAGAAGAAGAAGATGGAGGAAGAAACCGAAGGAAGATAGAAGAAAGAAGATAGAAGAAAGAAGAAGCATTTTAATAAAGGAATTGTCAACAACTGTTTCTTGTCATTTTTAAAATTTTTGACATTTTTTTTGTGAAATGGTAGGGGAACAAGTACCCCCTTACCATTTCACACAGGGGGGAGGGCCGGGATCTGGGGGTCCCCTTGTTAAAGGGGGCTTCCAGACTCCGATAAGCCCCCCGCCCGCAGACCCCCACAACCACCGTGCAAGGGTTGTGGGGATGAGGCCCTTGTCCCCATCAACATGGGGACAAGGTGTTTTGGGGGGCTACCCCCAAAGCACCCTCCCAATGTTGAGGGCATGTGGCCTGGTACAGTTCAGGGGGGGAGCTCTCTTGTCCCCCCTCTTCTCCTGCAGCCTGCCAGGTTGCGTGCTCGGATAAGGGTCTGGTATGGATTTTTGGGGGTACCCCACGCCATTTTTTTTTAATTTTGGCATGGGGTTCCCCTTAAAATCCATACCAGACTCAGGTCTGGTATAGATTTTGAGGGGAACCCCACGCCATTTTTAAAAAAAAATTGGCCCGGGTTACCCTTAATATCCATACCAGACTTGAAGGGCCTGGTATGGAATTTAGGGGGACCCCAACATCATTTTTTTTTAAATTTTGTTTCGGGGTTCCCCTGTGGGGAAATCCCATGCAGTTTTTATCAATGAACTATTATGTGTATTGTCGGACCGGCAATTCATTAAGCCACGAGTCATGACTATTAATGAATTGTCGGTTTGACAATACACATAACAGTTCATTGATAAAAACTGCATGGGATTTCCCCACAGGGTAACCCCGAACCAAAATTTAAAAAAAAATGACATGGGGGATCCCCCTAAATTCCATACCAGGCCCTTCAGGTCTGGTATGGATTTTAAGGTGAACCCCGCGCCAATATAAAAAAATGGCGTGGGGTACCCCCAAAAATCTATACCAGACCCTTATCCGAGCATTCAACCTGGCAGGCCATAGGAAAAGAGGGGCGCCCCCCTCCTGAACTGTACCAGGCCACATGCCCTCAACATTGCGAGGGTGCTTTGGGGGTAGCCCCCCAAAACACCTTGTCCCCATGTTGATGGGGACAAGGGCCTCATCCCCACAACCCTTGCCCGGTGGTTGTGGGTGTCTGCGGGTGGGGGACTTATCAGAATCTGGAAGCCCCCTTTAACAAGGGGACCTCCAGATCCGGCCCTCCCCCCTGTGTGAAATGGTAAGGGGGTACAAAAGTACCCCTACCATTTCACAAAAAAATTGTCAAAAATGTTAAAAATGACGAGACAGTTTTTGACAATTCCTTTATTTAAATGCTGTTTCTTTCTGCTGTCTTCTATCTTCCTTCAGTTTCTTCCTCCATCTTCTTCTTCTTCTGGTTCTTATTCTTCTGGTTCTTCTTGTTCTTCTGGTTCTTCATCCGGTCTTCTTGTCCGGCATCTTCCTTAGCGGCGCCTTCTTCACTTCATCACGATTGGATGGGAAGCTCCCACTGTGTGACACTTCTCCTCTTCTGACGGCTCTTAAATAACGGAGGGCTGGTGACCCCGCCCCCCCTCTGACGTCACAGGGAATACCACAAGTCCTTGTGTGTCAGGGGGGTCACCCGTGCATCAGAGGGGGGCGGGGTCACCCGCCCTCCATTATTTAGGAACTGTCAGAAGAGGAGAAGCGTCACACAGCGGGAGCCTCCCGTCCAATCGTGGATGCGGACCGGCCCGAGGAAAGAAGATGAAGTGAAGAAGACACCACTGAGGACGATGCCAGACGAGAAGACTGGATGAAGAACCAGAAGAATAAGAAGAACCAGAAGAAGAAGAAGATGGAGGAAGAAACCAAAGGAAGATAGAAGACAGAAGATAGAAGAAAGAAGAAGCATTTAAATAAAGGAATTGTCAAAAACTGTCTCTTGTCATTTTTTAACATTTTTGACTTTTTTTTGTGAAATGGTAGGGGTACCCCCTTACCATTTCACACAGCGGGGAGGGGTGGGATCTGGCAGTCCCCTTGTTAAAGGGGGCTTCCAGATTCCGATAAGCCCCCCGCCCGCAGACCCCCACAACCACTGGGCAAGGGTTGTGGGGATGAGGCCCTTGTCCCCATCAACATGAGGACAAGGTGTTTTGGGGGGCTACCCCCAAAACACCCTCCCAATGTTGAGGGCGTGTGGCCTGGTACGGTTTAGGAGGGGGAGGAGGGGGGGGCACTCTCTCGTCCCCCCCTCTTTTCCTGCAGCCTGCCAGGTTGTGTGCTCAGATAAGGGTCTAGTATGGATTTTTGGGGGACCCCACGCCATTTTTTTTTTAATTTTGGCGCGTGGTTCCCCCTAATATCCATACCAGACCTGAAGGGCCTGGTATGGAATTTAGGGGGACCCCCCACGTCATTTTTTTTTTTACATTTTGGTTCGGGGTTCCCTGTGGGGAATTCCCATGCTGTTTTTATCAATGAACTTCTATGTGTATTGTCTGACCAGCCTTGCATTATGAGTAGTTTGAAATGACTTTTTCTCCTTTGAAATGTCATTTTGCTGTCAGACTGTTCTAAACACGGAAAACATGCGCCCCTTTAAAGGCATACTATAGACACCCCCAGGTACGAAATTTAAAGGGATATTACACTTTTATTGTTTCACTTTAAGCATTATTAAAATCAGCCGTTTTTAAAACTTTTTTTGCATTGATCCATGTTCCCTGGGGCAGGACCCAGATCCCCAAACACTTTTTATGACAATAACTTGCATATAAGCCTTTAAAATTAGCACTCTTGATTATTCATGTTCTTGTCCCATAGACTTTAACGGTGTTTGCGTGTTCAAACAAATTTTTTGCCTGTTCGCATGTTCTGGTGCGAATCGAACAGGGGGGTGTTCGGATCATCCCTATTTGCCATACAAGAAGTTCCACAGGCATTCACAGGCTATTCCCCCTTTGAGTTCTTGTATGGTAGACATCCCAGGGGACTGCTAAATGTCTACCAGCCAGGGAAAAGGAACCACAACAAATTTATCATGAGAATCTCTTAAAGGTCTGGAAGGACAGAGAGACTTTACTGGCCGCATCCCCGCCTCCAACAGACCGGGTAGCGGTGACACCTGATGTCCCCATAACGGATTCCTTGTCCGTGGCACAACAAAGTGATGTTAGCGCGTTTGTGTACAAAATAGAGACTTTTTCTCCCCCTTACCCGGACTGACCAAGGTGATCCAGCATGATATAGTGACGGAACCAGGGGTCTTTGGGGCCGTTAAGAGGACTGGGGTTAGAGCACATACAGTAGTTTTTTTTTGCCATGCATTAGGGCATATTACTGCAAACTGTCCTATAAATGATGAACCTATGCAATGCGATTATGCTTATATGAAAAGACGCATATGTCTGCTTGCACAGGTCGTATGTACTGCATCATGTAAGAGTCACATATAAAAACAAGTGTGTGTTATTTCAGTGGATGGAAAGCCACTCACAGCCCTGCTAGACTCTAGTAGTGTGGTGATCATAGTCAGGGATGATTGTGTAAACCCCACAAAACTACACCCCAGTACTATTGGGGTCATTTGCACACTGACACATTCAGTGGGGGTGGTTCCTTCACTGCTTCATGAAGCTTTAGTGGGGAGAGATTTTCCCCATTTTTGGAGTTTATGGGAGAGCAAAGGGAGGCTGGTAGGTAGAGCTCCCCCTGCTGGGGAAGCACAGGAACTCTCACCAGACCCTTTTTTGCCAAAGGGAAGGGGGCGCTGTTGGGGGGATCGTGGAAGCCAGAGATTCTCTTTCTTTCCCTAATAAATTAAAGTATAGGGAATGGCGCTGTGTTGAAAATGTGAAAATTAGCAAAAAATTCCACGTGTATAAATGAAAGGTAAAGATAAAAAAATGTGAAAAAAATTTTTGGTAAAATCCAAAAAAGAAATTATATATATCCTTGTGTTGGTGAAAAGACCTTAACCAGGTGAAAATTTATATTATATGTGCAAAAAATCGCAAATGTCAAGCAGCATCAATAAATACCAAAAATTACTGAACAAAAAAATACCAAAAAAAAAAAATATATATATCTTCACACAAAAATATAAAGTGATAAAGTGCCAAAAAACAATAAATGTCCAAAAACAATAATAGTCCAAAAAATATATAAAAATGTGTAATGATTTATAAGCAATACAAATCATAAATCATATTTCCAAATCACAGCTGCAAAACGCAAAGCCATATATTGTTTGGTGCAAAAAAGAAGTTCATGGTAATTGTGCAAAAAATCTCCTTAAGTGATAAAGTGCCGTGCTGTAACAACTGGTGACCCCCCAATGTGGTTGCACTCACCGGAGCGCTCCACCCCTGCAGGGGTACGAGCAGGTAATGTTGGTCCTCTCACTCCACTCCTATAGGTGTCGGTCTCCTTCCACGCATCCCATAACCAAAACGCAGCTGTATACACTGAGAGGTGGGGACTTCCTGTCCCTTGTTATCAAAGGGATCCACTGGATATCCGCTCTTGAATTCCCAGAGTGTCAATCATGAAGTGTCAATGATGTAATGTTGTTTATCCATCAATGTTCTGTTTGTTGCTGATGATCAACATATTTGCAAAGTTGGGAGACTTCTGAGTCAGAATATGTGTTTGGATAAAATGTTCTGTTCTAAGTCCTTCATGTCCACAGGGATGAAGTCTCACACAGGGTGAACAGCTTTCCAGACACAGGTCTGTCTTACTGTCCTATAAATGATGTCTGGAAAGCTGTTCACCCTGTGTGAGACTTCATCCCTGTGGACATGAAGGACTTAGAACAGAACATTTTATCCAAACACATATTCTGACTCAGAAGTCTCCCAACTTTGCAAATATGTTGATCATCAGCAACAAACAGAACATTGATGGATAAACAACATTACATCATTGACACTTCATGATTGACACTCTGGGAATTCAAGAGCGGATATCCAGTGGATCCCTTTGATAACAAGGGACAGGAAGTCCCCACCTCTCAGTGTATACAGCTGCGTTTTGGTTATGGGATGCGTGGAAGGAGACCGACACCTATAGGAGTGGAGTGAGAGGACCAACATTACCTGCTCGTACCCCTGCAGGGGTGGAGCGCTCCGGTGAGTGCAACCACATTGGGGGGTCACCAGTTGTTACAGCACGGCACTTTATCACTTAAGGAGATTTTTTGCACAATTACCATGAACTTCTTTTTTGCACCAAACAATATATGGCTTTGCGTTTTGCAGCTGTGATTTGGAAATATGATTTATGATTTGTATTGCTTATAAATCATTACACATTTTTATATATTTTTTGGACTATTATTGTTTTTGGACATTTATTGTTTTTTGGCACTTTATCACTTTATATTTTTGTGTGAAGATATATATATTTTTTTTTTTGGTATTTTTTTGTTCAGTAATTTTTGGTATTTATTGATGTTGCTTGATATTTGCAATATTGTTTAGGGCACTCTATCACTTTATATTTATCTGTGTGAAGTTATATTTATGGTATTTAGTGATGCTGCTTGACATTTGCGATTTTTTGCACATATAATATAAATTTTCACCTGGTTAAGGTCTTTTCACCAACACAAGGATATATATAATTTCTTTTTTGGATTTTACCAAAAATTTTTTTCACATTTTTTTATCTTTACCTTTCATTTATACACGTGGAATTTTTTGCTAATTTTCACATTTTCAACACAGCGCCATTCCCTATACTTTAATTTATTTCTCTGGGGGATCACTTAGGTGTTCCCTTCCTACCTAGGGGGGCTGCAGGTGTAAGTAAGTCTATGAGCGCGGATTTGGTGATATATTTATTTATCTCTTTCTTTCCCTGTCATTGCTGGGGAGCCAGGGGACCTGGAAGCTAGCTCCCAGCCCAAGGGTAATGGACAGGAGAACATCTCTAACCCTGACAATGAGAGTAGCCAGAATGTAGTACCCAACTTAGAGGTCAGGAGAGAGGATTTCTGTACCAAACAACTGCAAGATGTCATCCTCTTGAGAGCCAGAGAAAACATTAGTCTGGTGGGGAACCAGTTGATCCTAATTGGGGGGTGTCTTTCCCCTACATGGCCCTTAAAAGCAATTTACTGTATCAGGTGGTAAAACGCAGAGAGGACGAGGTTGAACTGCTACTGGTTCCCAAACCCTGCAGTAGGATGGTGCTAGACCTGGCCCATGGTCATGCAATGGAGGAACATCTCGGTATCAAAGACCAGGGAGTGAATCACCCAGAGATTTTTCTGGCCCCGGTTATATGCAGATGTCAGTGAGTACTGTGAATCATGCCCTGAGTGCCAAATGTCGGCACCGTTGCCCCATTTTCGCAGTCCCCTTGTCCCTCTACCAATAATCAAGGTCCCTTTTGAGAGGATTGGCATGGACCTGGTGGGGCCGGTATTGACGGAACCAGGGGTTTGCGTAAATGTAAAGCCATATAGAGGGACCTCCCCTCTCCACTGAACACAAGGGGATTAGTCCTCACGGCGGCAGCGGCGGCCATCTTCTTGTAGCCGCCGGCTGTTTTTGCTAAAACATTCCAGATTTTCCTGGGACAAAAAGCAAAATCCCGGGAATTTAATCGGGACAAGCTCCGATCGGGACCAGGGTCCCAAAATCAGGATTGTCTGGGGAAAATCAGAACTGTTGGCAAGTATGATATACCTGAGCCAGAAACTGAACAAGCATGAGAAAGACTATGCCATTGTCAAAAAGGAGTGTCTCATTATTAAAGGGGTCTTAGAATCCCTGAAGTATTACTTGTTGGGGAGGTCATTTAAGCTGGTCACCGACTATGCTTCCCTAAATTAGATGTGTAACAACAGGGAGAAAAATGGCCGCGTGACAAGGTGGTTCCTGGCTTTACACCCCTAAAGTGTACGATAGAGCATAGGCCGGGCAAGCGCCAAAACAATGCAGATGCCCTCTCCCGCATGCACTGTATGCTTGGGACAATTGCTCAGCTGCAGGAGCTTGAGCAGAGGGGGAGGATATGTGATGGTATGTGAGGAGAGGTAATAGATAATCGCTATATTTCTCCTCGCATACGTTCTACTTTAAGAGACTGAACCGGAATCAGGCCAGGGTTTTTCAAACCTCTGTGGCAGGCTTGGTTCCGGTCCGGATGTTGTGGTCCACTTAAGGCCATACTCAGGTGGACTTTAAATGAGCAGGAAGAGAGCACAGGAGAGCTCTGGCTTGAGACTCAGAAGGGAGAAAGAAAGAGAGGCCCTGTTTGGATTTAAAAAGAAGGTTTGCTAGAGAGGAGACTACTGTATAATTTTTAGCTCCAGACGGCAAGGACTTACGGCATGTCAGAGCAAATGAGAATCATGAGGTCAAAGAAACTGCCTGAAGAGCTCAGAGACAGAATTGCGGCAAGGCACAGATCTGGCCAAGGTTACAAAAAACGTTCTGCTGCACTTAAGGTTCCTAAGAGCACAGTGGCCTCCATAATCCTTAAATGGAAGACATTTGGGATGACCAGAACCCTTCCTAGAGCTGGTCGTCCGGCCAAACTGAGCTATCAGGGGAGAAGAGCCTTGGTGAGAGAGGTAAAGAAGAACCCAAAGATCACTGTGGCTGAGCTCCAGAGATGCAGTCGGGAGATGGGAGAAAGTTGTACAAAGTCAACCATCACTGCAGCCCTCCACCAGTTGGGGCTTTATGGCAGAGTGGCACGACGGAAGCCTCTCCTCAGTGCAAGACACATGAAAGCCTGCATGGAGTTTGCTAAAAAACACCTGAAGGACTCCAAGATGGTGAGAAATAAGATTCTCTGGTCTGATAAGACCAAGATATAACTTTTTGTCCTTAATTCTAAGCGGTATGTGTGGAGAAAACCAGGCACTGCTCATTACCTCTTCAATACAGTTCCAATATTGAAGCATGGTGGTGGCAGCATCATGCTTTGGGGGTATTTTTCAGCAGCAGAGACAGGACGACTGGTTGCAATTAGGGATGAGCCGAACACCCCCCTGTTCGGTTCGCACCAGAACATGCAAACAGGCAAAAAATTTGTTCGAACACGCGAACACCGTTAAAGTCTATGGGACTCGAACATGAATAATCAAAAGTGCTAATTTTAAAGGCTTATATGCAAGTTATTGTCATAAAAAGTGTTTGGGGACTTAGGTCCTACCCCAGGGGACATGGATCAATGCAAAAAAAGTTTTAAAAATGGCCATTTTTTCGGGAGCAGTGATTTTAATAATGCTTAAAGTGAAACAATAAAAGTTTAATATTCCTTTAAATTTTGTACCTGGAGTGTCTATAGTATGCCTATAAAGGGGCGCATGTTTCCCGTGTTTAGAACAGTCTGACAGCAAAATGACACTTCAAAGAAAAAAAGTCATTTAAAACTACTCTTGGCTATTAGTGAATTGTCGGTCTGACAATACGCATAAAAGTTCATTGATAAAAATGGCATTGGGAATTCCCCACAGGGGAACCCCGAACCAAAATTTAAAAAAAATGGTGTGGGGGCCCCCCTAAGTTCCATACCAGGCCCTTCAGGTCTGGTATGGATATTAAGGGGAACCATGGGCAAGATTTTTAAAAAAATGGCGTGGGGGTCCCCCTGAAAATCTATACCAGACCCTTCAGGCCTGGTATGGATTTTAAGGGGAACCCCGAGCCAATTTTTTTTTTTTTTTAATGGCATGGGGTCCCAGCAAAAATCTATACCAGACCCTTATCCGAGCATGCAACCTGGCAGGCCGCAGGAAAAGAGGGGGGATGAGAGTGCGCCCCCCCTCCTGAACCGTACCAGGCCACATGCCCTCAAAATTGGGAGGGTGCTTTGGGGGTAGCCCCCCAAAACACCTTGTCCTCATGTTGATGGGGACAAGGGCCTCATCCCCACAACCCTTGCCCGGTGGTTGTGGGGGTCTGTGGGCAGGGGGCTTATCAGAATCTGGAAGCCCCCTTTAACAAGGGGACCCCCAGATCCCGCCTCCCCCCTGTGTAGGGTACCCCTACCATTTCACAAAAAAACTGTCAAAAATGTTATAAATGACAAGAGACAGTTTTTGACAATTCCTTTATATAAAGTCTTCTTTTTTTCTATCTTCTTTCCTCTATCTTCTTTCTTCTATCTACCTTCGGTTTCTTCCCCCATCTTCTTCTTATTCTGGTTCTTCTGGTTCTTCCTCCGGTGTTCTCGTCCAGCATCTTCCTCCACGGCATCGTCTTCCCTTCTTCTTCTTGGAAGTTACTTAACGGGTGACCCCGCCCCCTCTGACACCATGGGGAATGCCACAGGGAAGTCCCCGTCAAGTCTCCATGTGTCAGAGGGGGGCAGGGTCACCAGGTGGCCCCGCCCTCCGTTATTTAAGAACCGTCAGAAGATGAGAAGCGTCACACAGCGGGAGCCTCCCATCATGAATGCGGAGCGGCCCGAGAAGAAAAAGGGAAGAAGACGCCGTGGAGGAAGATGCCGGATGAGAACACCGGAGGAAGAATCAGAAGAAGAAGAAGATGGAGGAAGAAACCGAAGGAAGATAGAAGAAAGAAGATAGAAGAAAGAAGATGGAAAAAAGAAGACTTTAAATAAAGGAATTGTCAAAAACTGTCTCTTGTCTTTTTTTTAACATTTTTGACAGTTTTTTTGTGAAATGGTAGGGGTACAAAATACCCCCTTACCATTTCACACAGGGGGGCTGGGATCTGGGGGTGCCCTTGTTAAAGGGGGCTTCCAGATTCCGATAAGCCCGCAGACCCCCACAACCACCGGGCAAGGGTTGTGGGGATGAGGCCCTTGTCCTCATCAACATGGGGACAAGGTGCTTTGGGGGGCTACCCCAAAGCACCCTCCCAATGTTGAGGGCATGTGGCCTTGTTACAGTTTAGGAGGGGGGGCGCTCTCTCTTGTTCCCCCCTCTTTTTCTGCGGCCTGCCAGGTTGCGTGCTCGGATAAGGGTCTGGTATGGATTTTAGGGGGACCCTACGCCATTTATTTTTTACATTTTGGCGCAGGGTTCCCCTTAAAATCCATACCAGACCTAAAGGGCCTGGTATGGAATTTAGGGGGACCCCTCACGCCATTTGTTTTTTTAAATTTTGGTTCGGGGTTCCCTTGTGGGGAATTCCCATGCCGTTTTTATCAATTAACTTTTATGTGTATTGTCAGACCGACAATTCATTAATAGCTGCGAGTAGTTTAAATGACTTTTTTCCTTTAAAAAGTCATTTTGCTGTCAGACTGTTCTAAACACGGGAAACATGCGCCCCTTTACAGGCATACTATAGACACCCCCAGGTACGAAATTTAAAGGAATATTACACATTTATTGTTTCACTTTAAGCATTATTAAAATCACTGCTCCCGAAAAAACGGCCGTTTTTTTTTTATTTTGCATTGATCCATGTCCCCTGGGGCAGGACCCAGGTCCCCAAACACTTTTTATGACAATACCATGCATATAAGCTTTTAAAATTAGCACTTTTGATTTCTTCCATAGACTTTTAAAGGGTGTTCCGTGGCTTTCAAATTTGCTGCAAACACCCCAAAATGTTCACTGTTCGACGAACTGGCGAACAGCTGATGTTTGAGTTGAACATGAGTTTGACTCAAACTTGAAGCTCATCCCTAGTTGCAATCAAGGAAAAGATGAATGCGGCCAAGTACAGGGATATCTTGGACAAAAACCTTCTCCAGAGTGCTCAGGACCTCAGACTGGGCCGAAGGTTTACCTTCCAACAAGACAATGACCCTAAGCACACAGCTAAAATAATGAAGGAGTGGCTTCACAACAACTCTGTGACTGTTCTGGAATGACCCAGCCAGAGCCCTGACTTAAGAATCTCTGGAGAGACCTAAAAATGGCTGTCCATCAACGTTTACCATCCAACGTGACAGAACTGGAGAGTAGGGATAAGATTCGAGTTCGAGTCGAACTCATGTTCGACTCGAACATCGGCTGTTCGCAAGTTTGCCGAACAGCGAACAATTTGGGGTGTTCGCGGCAAATTCGAATGCCACGGAACACCCTTTAAAAGTCTATGGGAGAAATCAAAAGTGCTAATTTTAAAGGCTTATATTCATGGTATTGTCATAAAAAGTGTTTGGGGACCTGGGTCCTGCCCCAGGGGACATGGATCAATGCAAAAAAAGTTTTAAAAACGGCCGTTTTTTCGGGAGCAGTGATTTTAATAATGCTTAAAGTCAAACAATAAAAGTGTAATATCCCTTTAAATTTTGTACCTGGGGGGTGTCTATAGTATGCCTGTAAAGGGGCGCATGCTTCCCGTGTTTAGAACAGTCTGACAGCAAAATGACATTTCAAAGGAAAAATAAGTCATTTAAAACTACTAGCGGCTATTGATGCATTGCCGGTCCGACAATACACATAAAAGTTCATTGATAAAAACAGCATGGGAATTCCCCACAGGGGAACCCCGAACCAAAATTTAAAAAAAAATGACGTGGGGGTCCCCCTAAATTCCATACAAGGCCCTTCAGGTCTGGTATGGATATTAAGGGGAACCCCGGCCAAAATAATAAAAAAAAATTACGTGGGGGGTCCCCCTAATTTCCGTACCAGGCCCTTCAGGTCTGGTATGGATATTAAGGGGAACCCCGGCCAAAATTTAAAAAAAAATGGCGTGGGGTCCCCCCAAAAATCCATACCAGACCCTTCTCCAAGCACGCAACCTGGTATCCCCCCAAAACACCTTGTCTCCATGTTAATGAGGACAAGGGCCTCATCCCCACAACCCTGGCCGGTGGTTGTGGGGGTCTGCGGGTGGGGGGCTTATCGGAATCTGGAAGCCCCCTTTAACAAGGGGACCCCCAGATCCCGGCCCTCCCCCCTGTGTGAAATGGTAAAGGGGTAGAAAAGTACCCCTACCATTTCACTAAAAAAGTGTCAAAAATGTTAAAAATGACAAGAGACAGTTTTTGACAATTCCTTTATTTAAATGTTTTTTCTTTCTTCTTTCTTCTTCCTTCTATCTTCTATCTTCCTTCAGTTTCTTCCTCCATCTTCTTCTTCTTCTGGTTCTTCTGGTTCTTCTGGTTCTTCCTCCAGTGTTCTCGTCCAGCATCTCCTCCGCGGCTTCTTCTTCCCTTTTTCTTCTCGGGCCGCTCCGCATCCATAATGTCATGGAGGGAGGCTCCCACTGTGTGACGCTTCTCCTCTTCTGACGGTTCTTAAATAATGGGGGCGGGGCCACCCGGTGACCCCGCCCCCCTCTGACTCACGGTGACTTGACGGGACTTCCCTGTGGCATTCTCCGTGATGCCACAGGGAAGTCCCGTCAAGTCACCGTGCGTCAGAGGGGGGCGGGGTCACCGGGTGGCCCCCGTTATTTAAGAACTGTCAGAAGAGGAAAAGCATCACACAACAGGAGCCTCCCTCCATGCCATCATGGATGCGGAGCGGGCCAAAAAGAAGATGAAGAGAAGAAGATGAAGAGAAGGAGATGAAGAGAAGAGCGGAAGCCTCCCTCCATGCCATCATGGATGCGGAGCAGCCCGAGGAGAAGAAGGGAAGAAGACGCCGACGCTGTGGAGGAGATGCTGGACGAGAACACCGGAGGAAGAACCAGAAGAACCAAAAGAAGAAGAAAATGGAGGAAGAAACCGAAGGAAGATAGAAGAAAGAAGAAGCATTTAAATAAAGGAATTGTCAAAAACTGTCTCTTGTGATTTTTAACATTTTTGACAGTTTTTAGTGAAATGGTATGGGTACTCTTGTACCCCCTTACCATTTCACACAGGGGGGGGCGGGATCTGGGGGTCCCCTTGTTAAGGTTGCGTGCTCGGATAAGGGTTTGGTATGGATCTTTGGGGGGACCCCACGCCTTTTTTTTTATTTTGGCGCGGGGTTCCCCTTAAAATCCAGACCTGAAGGGCCTGGTATGGAATTTGCCGTTTTTATCAATTAACTTCTATGTGTATTGTCGGACCGGCAATGCATTAATAGCCACGAGTAGTTTTAAATGACTTTTTTCCATTGAAATGTCATTTTGCTGTCAGACTGTTCTAAATACGGGAAACATGCGCCCCTTTAATTGTTTCACTTTAAGCATTTTTAAAATCACTGCTTCTGAAAAAACGCCCATTTTTAAAACTTTTTTTGCATTGATCCATGTCCCCTGGGGCAGGACCCAGGTCCCCAAACACTTTTTCTGACAATAACTTGCATATAAGCCTTTAAAATTAGCACTTTTGATTATTCATGTTCGTGTACCATAGACTTTAAGGGTGTTCGCGTGTTCGAACACATATTTTGCCTGTTAGCATGTTCTGGTGCGAACTGAACAGGGGGTGTTTGGCTCATCCCTACTGGAGAGGATCTGCAAGGAGGAATGGCAGAAGATCCCCAAATCCAGGTGTGAAAAACTTGTTGCATCTTTCCCAAAAAGACTCATGGCTGTACTAGATCAAAAGGGTGCTTCTACTAAATACTGAGCAAAGGGTCTGAATACTTAGGACCATGTGATATTTCAGTTTTTCTTTTTTAATAAATCTGCAAAAATGTCAACAATTCTGTGTTTTTCTGTCAATATGGGGTGCTATGTGTACATTAATGAGGAAAAAAATTAACCTTAACGATTTTAGCAAATGGCTGCAATATAACAAAGAGTGAAAAATTTAAGGGGGTCTGAATACTTTCCGTCCCCACTGTGTAAATATATATATATATTTATTATCGCCCTCAAACTCCACTCGCATTTTGTGAGTGGATTTTTAGGGTTGGCAAGGAAGGTCTGCCTGGGGGGGCGGCGAGCCACCCCCGATCTCGGAGGGGAAGAGAAAGAGCCGCCCGGATGATCAGAGCGCAGGGAACACAGCGATAACAGCTTTCATTTCACAGAGCTGTGTTCCTCACTGTCACATACAGCCCCTCCTCCTTGGACTTTGATAGACAGACCACCTGTCCAATCCCAGGACAGGACAGGCGATCCGTCAATCAAAGTTGTATGGCTGTATGTGACTTTGAGTGGCGGGAACACAGCAATTGAAATGAAAGCTACTATCGCTGTGCTCTGATCATCCGGGCGGCTCTCTTGTTCCTCTCCTCCCTTGCACGGGTAGGCTGCATTGGTGGACAATGGGCTGCATTGGTGGACAACGGGCTGCATTGGTGGGCACTGATAAAGTTGTTTTTAATAATTTTTTTAACTTAATTCTGCATAAAACATTTAAGTGTCATTTTATGAAGGCAGGTTTGGGGGCGGGGGGGTCCTAGTTGAGTAGGGCAACTGATGGCGAGTAACCATTGAGACATGGATAGTAGCTCAGGACTTGAAATTTTGAGCCTCGAACACACACACACTCGCTCTATCTCACAAAAGTAAGTACACCCCTCACATTTTTGTAAATATTTTCTTCTATCTTTTCATGTGACAACACTGAAGAAATGACACTTTGCTACAATGTAAAGTAGTGAGTGTACAGCTTGTATAACAGTGTAAATTTGCTGTCCCCTCAAAATAACTCAACACACAGCCATTAATGTCTAAACCGCTGGCAAAAAAAGTGAGTACACCCCTAAGTGAAAATGTCCACATTGGGCCTAAAGTGTCAACATTTTGTGTGGCCACCATTATTTTCCAGCACTGCCTTAACCCTCTTGGGCATGGAGTTCACCAGAGCTTCACAGGTTGCCACTGGAGTCCTCTTCCACTCCTCCATGATGACATCACGGAGCTGGTGGATGTTAGAGACCTTGCGCTCCTCCACCTTCTGTTTGAGGATGCCCCACAGATGCCCAATAGGGTTTAGGTCTGGAGACATGCTTGGCCAGTCCATCACCTTTACCCTCAGCTTCTTTAGCAAGGCAGTGGTCATCTTGGAGGTGTGTTTGGGGTCATTATCATGTTGGACTACTGCCCTGCATATGGTGTGTGTGTGTGTGTTTGTGTGTCAGGATGTGGGTATGGAGATCGAGATGCTAAGAGGGCTCCCCTTGCGGCTAAGTGGAGTGCCTTCCTGGATTTGGAAGCAGGAAGCGTGGTGCCCAAAGAAGCATGGTTGGCCAGGTGCTTGTCTGCAGTCCAAGGAGCTCAGTCCCGGAGGGATGGTTAATGCTGACAAAGCAGAACTTGCAGTGTCCAGGTAAAAGGAGAAACCAGGTGACAGGCCAGGGGTCATACACGGGTAAATCAGTCCAGAGAGAGTACAGTGGCGAGCAGAGGTCATGCACAGGCAGGGTCCAGGTACAAGCCGAAGGTCAAGCCGGGAGATCAGGATGCAGAAGCGGAGTCCAGAAGCAGGCCAAGGGTCAAACCAGGAGATCAAGAAGCAAGGTCAAGGCAAGCCGGGTCACAACGGGTATCACAGATCAGGCAGCAAGGACAAGTACACAAGGAAGCTGAGAAGATAATCCAGCAACATCCTGTGGTCACAGGCTGGTTTAAATAGGGCCACTGGCGCCAGCATCAGTTACGCCACTTGCACGCCATTGCACACGCGCTGATGCGCGGCAATGCGTGCCGTATTGCGCGCACGTATGCACCAATGCGCGCCGGCATGCGCCAATGCATGCTGATGCATGGCGCGTGTTCATGCATGTCTCAGGATCATCCGCGGGTGTCCATGGAGGGTCTGGGCAACATTGCCAGTACTAGGACGGCCATGTCCCTGACAGTGTTTGTGTGTGTGTGTGTGTATATATATATATATATATATATATATATATATATATATATATATATATATATATATATATATATATGTATATATATATATTCACACATCACACACTAACCTGCCTAATCTAGCTCACGTTTTCTCAATCTCCCCCACGTATCACACTACATATGGCCACCGTGTAAGCAACCTTATATAGTGTGGGGCGTGGACTTAGCTTTCTGAGCCATGATTGGCCAAGGGCACCCTACCTCTGGCCAATCATGGCTCTCACAGCATATCGAGCTGTGATTGGCCAAAGCAGGCAGGTCAGGTGCATGCTTTGGCCAATCAGCAGTCGTCAATGCACTGCAATCTCACAGTGCATAATGGGGCGGTCCGCGGCGCTCGAGTTTTCCATGAACGCCTCATATGTTCATTTGTTCTACAAACACCCGATGTTCGAGGTCAAACTTACATTTGACTCGAACATCTGGACCAACCCTAGAAATAACAGTACAGCCAGAATAAGGGCTTTACTGATATCCAAACAGTCCAAACACCCCTATAGTAGATGATATGAGGAGCCAATGGGACACATTACCTCTCTTAGGTCAAGTAGACATTCCACCCCCCCACTTATTTATATCCCTTCAAAAGGTAATTCAATGCTGGACAATAATATTCAAGTTACAGGGAATAGACAGTATCATGTAGCTATTCAGAGATATTAATACCTGTATAAAACTGTATCTGGGACATGGTCATAAACATACATGATCGGTCAAGTCATTTTTGTCAGCACCCCCCCGAGGTCCAGAAAAGAGGACTACAACCACAGATGATGTCTCTCTCCCTTTAAAATCAAAACATTATGAGATCCATTGTACCATTCTGCCTGCTGATTGGACTCTGCTGAACCAGGACTTGGAAAGTATTGTCAACCCTTTTTTGTATTGCGGTTACCTCTTTATTCTCTTGTAATCCCTTTTCTGTAAATATTTTCTACCTTTTCATTATTAAACAATATTAACCTCTTCCGGACTGCCTTCCACACATTTACTGTGGTAAAGTGGCCCGGCTGTGCAAAGTGAGGTACCTGTACATCCATCTGTGCAGCAGGCTCTGTGGGGCGATTGTGCCAATTGGATAGAGGGGGAGCCAATCAGCGGGTCCAGTGGATGCGATGTCTGCTGGCCACCTGCGATCGCTTCCCAGAGAGGCAGAATGGCGATCTGCCTACATAAACAAGGCAGATCACCGTTCTGTCAGGGGAGAACATGGAGATCTTTTGTTCCTGATAAGCAGGAACATGGATCTCTGTGTTTCCCCAGTCATACCATCCCCCACACAGTTAACAAGCACCCCTTAGGTACACACTTAACCCTTTCATCACCCCTGGTGTTAACTCCTTCCCAGCCAGTGTAATTTGTACAGACACAGTGCATTTTTTTATAGCATTGATCACTGTATTGGTGTCACTGCTCCCCAAAAAGTGTTACTTGGTGTCAGATTCGTCCGCTGCAATGTCAGAGTCCCGCTAAAAATCACTGATTACCACCATTACTAGTAAAAATATAAAAAAAATAAAAAGCCGCAGAGGTGATCAAATACCACCAAAAGAAAGCTCTATTTGTGGGAAATTTTATTTGTATACAGAGTTGCATGACCGCGTAATTGTCAGGTAAAGCAAAGCAGTGCTGTATCGCAAAGAATGGCCTGGTCATGAAGGGGGATAAAACCTTCTGGAGCTGAAGTGGTTAAGAAAAGTGTTTAAAGGAGAAGTCCAGCCTGAGATCATTAGGCTGGGCTTCTAATGTGTAACAGGAGTGCAATTCCTTTTGCACTCCTGTGACCCGTTTTCAACAGAGAGCGGTCTGAGGACCGCTCTCTGCTGCCTTCACTGCCATCATTCCAGGCACTGCGTCATCCTGACAATGAAGTCGGGATCCACCAGGTGCCTGGACTGATGCCCATCTCAGCCTCTCAGCTCCCCACCCCTCCACAGCTCAGCGCTCCAGTGAGTGTGAAGGAACATAGGAGAGCTGCTGATTGACAGGCAGCAGCTCTCCACTTGGGGAGCCGAGAGAACCGAGCCATCGGCGATGTTCGATCGCTCAGTTCTCAGTGTAGAGGTGCCAGGGGACAGATGCAGCATTCACCTAGGTAAGTATAAAAGGACACCCCCCATTCTTCTCTTTTAAATGATCTCTAATGCCCCAACGCAGAGCTTAGAGTCCCTGTCTCTTGAAGAGCGCTCCTGTGGTGTAAATCTCTGAATATTCCTGTCTGGGGTGACAGCGAGTGTTACAGACGTTTGTTCTACAATCCGAGTTGCTATTACTAATCTGGTGAATAATTACTACTCCTCAACAAAAGTAGTTGGTGGAAGTTTAACCACTTTCCATCCCGCCCATTATCATATGACGTCCGCAGGAGAGATCTCCCATCCTAGGCGGGCATCATATGATGTCCTCGGCTTCCCGGCCGTCTGGGGGCGTGTCACTCGGAAGCCAATGCATGTGCATGGCGGGCCGCGATGTCCGCCGGGCACCCATGATTGCCTATTAACAGAGCAGGACCTGTCAGTTGAGAGGAGACCGATTGTGTGTTCCCAGTACAGAGGAACACTGATCGGTCTCCTCCCCTTGAGAGTCCCCGCCTCCTACAGTTAGAATCACTCCCTAGGTAACACAATTAACCCCTTGATCTCCGACTCCCACTAGTGTTAACCCCTTCCCTGCCAGTGACATTTATACAGTAATCAATGCATTTTTAATCGCACTGATCGCTGTATAAATGTGAATGGTTCCAAAATGGTGTCAAAAGTGACCCACGTTTGTCACATTGGACATCTTGGATAGTGTTGGATTTTTTATTCATTAGTCTCATGAGATTCCAGATGGTTCTACATCAATGTGTGTTATATGAGGGGGGAGGGGAGAGTACACTGTGACCTGACTGGGATC